>NC_081527.1:22685058-23003808 GCF_030273125.1 Centropristis striata | reverse complement strand
TCTTTCTTTCTTTCTTTCTTCTTCCTTTGTTGTGTTTTTGCTTCTCTTCCATTTTCTCTCTTCTCTCTCTGCTCCTCCTCTTCCTCCTTTCTTTTCATCTTTTTTGTCCTCCTCCTTTCCCTCAGTCTCAGACTTTTCTCCCTCCTCCTGTCCCTCTTTGTCCTCCTCTTCCACTCCTCTTTTCTGTCTCCTTCAGTTCCTCCTCTTATTCCTCAGTTTCTCCCTCCTCTTCTCCTCTTCCCTGTCTTCTGCTCTTTGTTTTTGCTCCTCATCTTCCTTTTTCCTCCTCTTTCTCTCCTTCTCTTTTTTCCTCTCCATTCTCTGTCCCCCCCTGCTTTATTTCCTTTTCCTTATTGTTTTCCTACTTTTCTGTCCTCCTCTTTCTCTGTCTCCTTTTGTTATTTGTTATCTTTCTCATTATCTCTCCCTCTCTTCCTCTGCTCCTCTCCTCCTTTCCTCTCTTTTTTCTCTCCTCCTCCTCTCCTTCCTTCTTCTCCTCTCCTCTGTCTTGCCCTCTCTCTCTCTCTCCTCCTCCTTCTCCTCTCCCTCAATTTCTCCTCCCCTTCCTCTCCTCCACATCACTGACTCTGTCCTACATCACTCTACCTTCCCTGAGGATACACCCCCACTCTCTCTCTCTCTCTCTCTCTCTCTCTCTCTCTCTCTCTCTCTCTCTCTCTCTCTCTCTCTGTCTCTCTCTCTCGTTTCCGATGAGTCATGTGACCAACCTCTCTCGCCCCCACCCCCCTCTCCCTGGAGACCAATCACACCCCCACAGAGGAGAGCTTAACACACACACACACAGCAAACACATCATCATCACCGCTCTGTCAGCGTGGAGCGAGAGAGCGAGCGAGAGGAGGAAAACCACAGAACGAGGGAGAGAGGAGTCGCGGTAAGCGCCTGAGAGGAGGTCAAGAGGGAGAGGAATATATTCTAGCAGCAGCAGAAGAAGAAAGAGGAGGAGGAGGAAGAGGAGGAGGCGGAGGAGGAGGGGTCAGTGGAGAGGAGGTTCTCCCTGAATGAAGGAAGAGCTCTGGGAGTCGTTTCCTCCCCGCCGCGATGGAGCGACGCGAGGAATGAGGGCGGATGGTGAGAGCAGGGAGCAGCAGCAGCAGTGGTGGAGGAGAGGATGGAGGTGGAGGCGGTGGAGGAGGAGGTGCGGGGGGATGTGCCGGGCGGCACGGGAGGAGCCGGCAGCGATCCCGGAGGAGGCGGCGGCTGTCGGCCAACTGCCCCGGCGCCGACAAGATGTCCCCCGGCAGCGGGGGCTCCAAGAAGCTGGAGTGCTTCTCGCCCATGCTGTGCCACTGCAAGGTGGCCTGCACCAACAGCACCATCTCCCTCATGTTCGGCTGCAAGGTGGGTGCACACGGCCGCACACCGCCCGGGGGAGGGAGACGCTCGCCAAACGCTCGCCAGGCTGTCACATGGGGGAGGGGGCGTGTGTGAGCTCACGGCGTCCCGGCTCGTCTGTTTATAAAACTGTAATTAAATAGAAACTGAGGGGCAGAGGTCGACTCGAGGGGAAGTTTCTCTTCCATCCTACCGTGACGAGTGGTTAACCTTCGTGCACGTTTAATCGCTTGAAAAATGTTGTGAAAGAGCGAAAAACTTACTCGGAGACTGCGCTTTCAGGATCTTATTTTGTGCAAAACTCGGATGAAGTCTGGTTACAAACAGATATGAACGAAAAGCAGCAAAATCCTTTTTATATGATTTCATTATTTTGATATATTTTCCTGTGGATAAACTCTAATCTGCGGATTTTAAGCATGAGTTTGACTTGAAGAAAAGTTAAAATGCAAAAAAAGACGGAACTTTATCTGATTATTCACTGACAAATACTGTAACGACTCATTAACCTTTCTGCACGATCAATTGTTTGAAAAATTATGTTAAAGAGCGAAAAAACTTCCTCAGAGTCGGCGTCTTTCAGGAGCTTATTCTGTGCAAAACTCTCATGAAGCCTCATGAAGAAAAGCAGCAAAATCCTGTTTGAGTTTTGCTTAAAAATCTAGATATTTTCCTCTATTCTAAATCTAAGGTACAGATTTTGAGCACGATTGAAGTTAAAATGCAAAAAAGATTTTGATTACTCAGTTACAAATACTGTAACGACTCATTGACCTTTCTGCACGATCAATCGTTTGAAAAATGTTGTGAAAGAGCGAAAAACAAGCTAATTTTATGCAAAACTCTAATGAAGTCTGGTTACGATCAGATTTGAAGAAAAGCAGCAAAATCTTGAATTATATTCATATATTTGACACCGAGGAATAAAAAAGCAGCAAATCCCTAAAAAGCTTGTTTGTTTATAAAACTGTAATTAAGTAAAAACTGAAGTACAGAGTTCCACTCGAGGGGGAAGTTTCTCTTTCATCGTACTGTGACGACTGGTTAACCTTTCTGCACGATCAGTCGTTTGAAAAATGTCGTGAAAGGCCGTGAAAAACGTCCTCCGAGTCAGCGCTTTCAGAAGCTTATTCTGTGCAAAACTCTAATGAAGTCTGGTTACTATCAGATAAGAAGAAAAGCAGTAAAAAGTAGTAAAAATCTAGATATTTTAAGTCTAAACTGCAGATTTTGAGTTGGTAAATTAGTAGCTTATTTTGTCTCAAATGAAGTCTGGTTATGATCAGATTTGAAGAAAAGCAGCAAAATCCTTGAATTATTATTATTCAAATTATTGAATTATTTTCATATATTTTTCCGTAAATCCATTTCTCTATAAGCTCTAATCTGCAGATATTGACTCAAAGAAAAGTTAAAATGCAAAAAAATACTGAACTGATTATCACAGTAAATAATCATTTCAGGACTGATTAAACTTTCTGCAAGATTAATCATTTGAAAAATTACGTTAAAGAGCGAAAAATTTACCCACAAGTTGGCGTCTTTTAGTAGCTCATTTTGTGCAGAACTCTAATGAAGTTTGGTTACGATCACATATGAAAGAAAACAACAAAATCCTGAATTATTTTAGACATTTGACTCGAGGAATAAAAAAGCAGCAAATCCTTAAAAAACTGACTCCACAGATGAGTCAGTTATTGAATTATTTTCATATATTTTATCATTAATATTTTGAAGATGAAAACATGACAAACGATTGCGTCTAGTTTTCCACGTCCTGTTTGAGTTAAACAGTGATTCTTAGGTTTATTATTATTTACATTTTGTTCTTGTAGTTTTTCTGTAATTTCTCAGTAATAATAAAAACTTTTTTCTCGTTCAGTTGGACATCAGACGATCAGACGTGATGATTTTAGCAGATTGAAAATGTCATAATTTAGTATAAACAGAAGCATCAAGATTGTTTTCGTTCAACCAAAACACCACAAACACTGTTTTGGCAAATTTAAAGTTAGAAGATGTCTTACTTTACATGCAGCATTTCCACCAACACACCAAATATCATGCAGCCTACACTTCCCATGATGCACCCTGATGGCTGGGTTGATACTCAACTATCCCCGATTCTGCTTTTCTTTACATCTTTAGGTGTTATTTGGTGGTTATTTTTAATCCTAAAATTGAGTCATCAGAGGCTTTTTTATTGTCCATATGGAGAAAAAATGTTGCCTACATGTTGTCCTACACTTCCCATGATGCATCTTGGTGGCTGGTGTTTAGTGAGACTGCAGAACATTTTTACTGAAGATAAAATAAAGTTTTGTCTCTTCAAATCCTGAAAATACCTGAAAAAAATATGAAATTAATCAGATTACTGAATTGATTCTGATTGTTTTTTCTGTATTTAACTTTATTTTTTGTACAATCTGTGATTTTAGCCATTTAGACATAAAATTAAGGGCTATTATGGTAAGATTTGAAGCTTTAAAACCAGCGTCCTGCTCTGAAAAGCCATTTTACTAAATAAGCCAGGCTTTTATTTTGATAGTCAGACTCATTTGGGTTCATTTGGTTCCATGTGACGCTGAGAATGAGTCAGACTCACTGAGAGGAGCTGCAGCAGAAACATTCACAAAGAAACACTGTGTATATTCTGCTGCTTCGAAGAGATCTTGTAACTGAAACATAACAAGTCAAACTGGTGTCAGAGCAGAGATGAGACCTGTGTGGGTGAGACAGAGAATCCCTGCAGGGCAGTGAACGCACCACAGAGACAAGAGACACAAACAAGCCCTGAAAACGACGAAATGTAAAACCAGATTCTGCTGCGCCTGTCAGACGACAGCTGAGGGGAAAAGCCCCGTTAGTGTTTACTGTTTGACCGATAGGACGCCTGCGCCGCTCGTCATCTCTGCTCCAGCGAGCCGGCCAATGGGAGGCTGCGGTGGCAGCAGCGATGAGGCGTTATTGGCTGGCGGGGGGGAGCGTCGGTGGCAGGCTGGCAGGCACGTGCATGTGTGGTCAACATGTGCTCAGCTGGGAAACACCGAGACGCTCACACGAGATCTGAGGAGAGAAACAGACACACAATAATATCAGATTAAATACAGAACAGAGAGAGAAACACTCAACTAGCTGACATTCAACCAAAATAAGATGTTTCAGGAGTTTTAAAAAAATAATCTTTTTACATTCTCCTCTCTGTGTCCTCGAGTTTCACTGCAATATATAAAATCTATATAAATCTATAAGTCCTGCAGCTCTATGGAATCAGCACAATCAGAACAACTCAAACATGTCTTAGTGCAGAATAACACCGTGAGAATGACAGAAATCAGAAACAAGTTGAATTTCTCTGATATATTATTTGTTTTCTCTACATATTGTACATTGAGGTATTGTCATGTTTGCAGCCTCTCCTGTCCTCTCCTCTCTGCTCTGTGTAAACAGCCTCTCCTGTCCTCTCCTCTCTGCTCTGTGTAAACAGCCTCTCCTGTCCTCTCCTCTCTGCTCTGTGTAAACAGCCTCTCCTGTCCTCTCCTCTCTGCTCTGTGTAAACAGATTTTCAGGTAATATTTGTCACGTGACCGTTGGTCTCAGCAGAATCAATCATGTCTTCACAGTGTCTCTGAGGAGTAGTTTTTAATGTTTTTAACAGGACCTGCACGCATGGACAATAAAGAGATTCTGACTCAAAAATCAACATTTAACACAAGATTTGGTCACTTTTTATAACGGAAACTTTAGTAACAGATGATGTGTTCAAGGACTGTCGGAAAGTTCAAACTCTAACTGTATAGCCTGTTTTTACAGTTTCTTTCAAATGTTGGCTTTTTGGCAATTTCTTAAAAAACAACAATTTATGTTTCCAACCCGCTGGCTTGATTGTGACTGAAAGCATTTTTTGCAGCTGATATATAAAGATGGAAGAAATCAAAAAATCTAAACTGAAAAAAAGAGACATTCGTCAAATTCTGGGTTCACAGAAATGCTCATTCAGCGGAAATATTAAATTTGGGGAAGCTATAAAAAAATCTAAGCTCCGTTTTGGTCACTTTTTTTAGCGGAAACTTTCGTAACAGATGATGTGTTCAAGGACCGTCAGAAAGTTCAAACTCTGACGATAATGTCTGTTTTTTACAGTTTCTGTCTTCTAAGGAAAAGGACTTGATAATTGTTGTTTACATGCATGTTGTTTACATGCATGTTTGTTTACATAAGCCATAAACATTTTCGCCAGTTGCGCTGCTTCTGTCCCTCTCCTGTTGCTCAGCATGTTCTCTGTGGGAGGCGCGGCTCACACACGCAGTGTGGACGCTTATTTTAAACATACCAGCATGCTAACTGTAGACAAAGTGTCCGCCTCTTGATGTAAACAAACCGCCGTGCTAACTGTACACAAAGTGTCCGCCGCTGATCGTAAATTGAACGGCTTCGCCAACTGTACTGTGTCCGGTGCTTGTTGTAAACAAACGGAGGTCGCTAAGTGAACACATCCTGCTGCAGCACATACACACTGTACTGCTACAGAGCTAACGGTTAGCCTGTTAGCACTGACTGTCCTGCCTCTTAAAGGAGCCACGCCTCTCTTATAGCGGACGCATTACAACGCAGACTTTTTGTGCTATTTCAGTCATACTGCAAATGTTTGACAGGCAGTAGGAATTGCCGAAAAAATCTCCGTAACAGCTGTTTATATATTATTTATAATATGTAATAATATAATATTTATCTCAGTGCAATTTCTGTTAACAGAGCCAGAGAGTCTTTTTTATTTGTTTTGATAGTCGTTTATTTATGTTTTATTTATCTAGGATGTTTGAATATTTATTTTCCACATTTCAATTCCAATGTTTAATATTCTTGAGATTTAAAAATTCATTACTTAATACTAATACTAATACTATCGTTTATCGTGATAGTTTCTGGGAAAATATATTGTCCTAAAAAATGTGTTATGGTGACAGGCCGATTTATTATCACCTCTCAGGAGCCTCCTCTACCCTCTGATTGACCCTCCCAGCTGACCCTTTGCCTCCTGGCTCTGATTGGTCGGAGTGATGTGATGGGGTTGGTGATGGTGTTGAGCCCCGTGTTGACCTCTGACCCTTGGGGCCCAGATGCTGCCTCCTGGCTCAGCGTGTGATTGGTGTCTGTCGTTAATCTGCTGGATCTTAAAGTCGCTGAGCGACGTTTGTCCGGATGTAAACGGCGTCTGTTTCTCGGCTCTGTGGTGTTCCATCAACGCCACCAGTCTTAATTAAGCCTCATTGATCCGCTGCATCGACCCTCGCACCACAGCGATCAATGGATTGTGCCGGAAGTTATCAGTGGTGGAGCCGTGAAGAGTTTAGTGAGCAGCTGCTCCACATGAACTCGCTACGCACTCACAGTACGTTTATATTCATCTGGACTGACCCAGGATCTGATCTGAAACCTCCAACTGTCTAAAGTAAAACTACACACTGTTCTATATTACATATATCAGAATATTGAGGTTGACACCAGTTTTAGAGGAGAAATATTCACCAATAATCAATATAGTGACTGTACATTTCTGAGCTGGGATGGAAATAAATAGTTTTATGTTCCAGTTTTGCTGAAGTGACTCAACAGAGCGCAGTTCTCCAGAACAAATATAATATTTAGCATTATTATACAGTAAATGTACATGTGTCACTTTGTCAACCAATTCTAGAAATAAAAACAGAAAATAAAGAATAAATTAATATAAATTGTGAATTAAACGTCAGTACTGTATGTTTGGTATTAGTAAAAAAATTAATGCTAAAATTAAAACTAACATCAGCATCTGTTCAGTGTCAGTCAGCTGCAGACATTTAAATAAAAAAATAAAACAAATGTTTAGCTAAATTATCATCAGTGTTTGATTAACAGTATCAGTCAATTACAATGAAATAAATATATCACTGCTTATGTCCAGCTGATGTCAGTTGTTGACTCTTTTAATAATGCATTTTTTTAAACAGAAAATCCAAAAAAAACGGTGTATGTTCAGTGTCAGTCCACTGTAAAAATTGAAATAAAAATAAATCAAATTAAAAATATTTAGCTGAATTATCATCAGTGTTTGATTAACAGTATCAGTCAATTGCAATACAATAAATAGCTAAAAATAAATAAATAAACATCACTACTAATGTCCAGTATTTGTCAGTTGCTGACTATAAAATTAATTAATTTATAAAAGCTAAATAAACATCAATGCATGTTGAAAAACAGTCAACTGCTGATCATTTAAATAAAAACATTAAAAAATATATTTTGCTAGGTAAACATCAGTTTTGTATGTTGATCAGCCATTTAATGCCCATTTTAATAAAGGATAAATAAATAATAAAAACTAGCCCAATCTACATCAGGACAGTGTGCTCAGTGTCAGTTTATTGCTGTAAATTTAAATAAAGAATAAATAAAAGAAAAATCTGTTGCACGATATTTTGAAAATACTATAAAAAATATATATTTAGCTAAATAAGCCTCAGGACTTTATGCTCAGTGTTGACAATTTGAATAAGGAATTAATAAAAAAAAAATCTAAAACAACACTACTATATGTCATCAAGTGCTGAATATTTAAAGAGACTAAAAACAAATTAGCTCAATAAACCTCAGTATTGTATGTTCATTATCAATAATTACTGCACATTTAAATAAAAATGTAAATATTTATCTACCTAAACAGTAGTGCATGTTCAGTGTCAGTCAACTGTAGACATTTAAATAAAGAATATATAAAATGAATTAGCTAAATAAACCTCATTATTGTTGGTTCATTATCAATAGAAAATGCATATTTAAATAAAAATCTAAATAATTATCTAAAAAAAACATTAGTATGTGTTCTGAATGAGTCAACAGCTGACCATTTAAATAAATAGTGCATAATAAAATAAATCTCTGTTACCCCTTTTTAAATCACCCAGACATCACTTCCTGTCCTGTAAAAAATATTTATTATAAATGATAAATGAGCTCAGTTTGTGTTGTCAGTCAGAAGATAAAATCCCACACTGTCGTCTTTACAGCAGAAATAATTTATTCTGTGATGAACAAGCACTTTACACACACACACACACACACACACACACACACACACACACACAGAGGTGATCGATGATTCACTTTATCCTCTTTAGTGTTTGAATCAGGTGAAATAACTCAAACTGAGGCTCAGATTCACAGATCCTGTAGGCGGACTGTAGTGGATCTGAGCCTTCAGACCGCCAGGACCAGAATACTGTGTGTGTGTGTGTGTGTGTGTGTGGGCGGTCTGCAGTCTCTTCTGTATTGTGCTATAAGCGGCTTCTCTATCCGCCCATACGTGGTCTATGAGAGAGTCTTGGCTCTCTCACTGTCTCAGCTGCTGTGTGAATCTGATAATGTGGCTTGAGTTCTGTCGTCTTTATGAAGGTAGTAATATCTAATCTAAACATTAGCAGAAATATATAGAGACTGTATCCCAAATCGGACACATCTGCAGTGCTGCACTTTCTGGTGTTTTCGCGGTCATTTTGAATAAGATCGCTACCACCAGTGTAGGTATAATTGATTTATACATATTTAACAATCTATGTGTGAAATTTCATTGATGTACATGGAGATTTACACGTCTAATTACAATATGAAAGTAAATCTAATGAGAGAAAGCAGTAAGAACGCTCGGGCGACACTCAGGCAACTATCTTAAAAGAACATCTGTATTTTTACTGTACTATATTTTATTGTTAAGGACAGAAGTACAGTCCGACAAGGACCAAAAGTCATATCCCGATATATTTAGGCTGAATATTGAATTACAATATATATCCTGATATTTTTATCGCATCGTGAGAGCAAATGTTCAGTCAAAGTCAAAGCCAAATCTGACATGTCACAAGTAGTTTTATTGAAACCGTTTATTTCAGTGAACATAACCTTTTTTATTTAAATCAAAGCTCCATAAAGTGAACATTTAAATAAAAATATCCTATGAAATAAAATATTTATATTAGAAAAGAATAACTAACATTACAAAAGAACTAAATATGACGAACTCTACTAAGGGCAGCATTTATATATAAAGGAAAACATTTTTGAACTATATCGATATATGCAATATGGTCTAGTTCCATATCGCATTAAAAAATATATCGATTTTGTTTTTTAATATCGATATATCGCCCATCCCTACTAAAAAGTACATCTGTATCTTTACTGTACTGTATTTTATTGTGAAGGACAGAAGTATGGTCCGGGTGTTTGATGATAACGGTGATTTTTATTTGGATTACCCAGAAACATCCAATTTCCCCCGATAAACTAAGCAGCCCCAAATGTTTCACAGCGAGGAGATAAAAGTGTACGATTTAGGATACAGTTAGCGCACGGCTAATTCACCAGCGTTAGAAGTCAGATTCTAGTTTCACACCTTTTAATTAATTGGAAGCATGATGTAATAATTTATAGTAGTAGTTAATGTGAGACTAGATTCTTATCCGAACGGTGTCTGATTTGGGATACAGTTTCGTTATATTTTAATTGACCGTTCGCAAAAGCTCCGCCCCCTTAGTTACTGTTGCTATGTCCGTCAAGCTTCCAGTGTTGTAGTCAAGATCACCTAAACCGAGACCAAGTCAATACCAAGACCACAGTGTATTGAGACCGAGACAAGACCAAGACTTTGAGGGGTTGAGACCGAGACAAGACCAAGACCAATCCCAGCCATCTCAGTTAGCGTTGCTTGGCAGAATTTACAAGTTACGCTGTGTTTTCTTTTTTTTGTAGTTGTGCACAAAAAATCTTTGTGCTTCAGGTGACTAAATTTTATTACATACAAGTTGGCTGACATCTTTTCACGGTTGATCTTCATGATATTAAGTTGGAGTGGGCTCTTCCTCTTGTTTTTGAGTTCGGAAAAGGGTAAAAATCGCTCCCTCTGAACTCTGAGGTACCTGCTGTCAGACCAGTTCACCTTTTTACTCAGAGCTCAAAGCTTGACGGAGCTTCTTCTCTTAGTAACGGTTGCTAAGGTATGATTGGACGAGGGGTGTTAGGGGGAGGAACTTGGCAAACGGATTATTGATTATTTTCACTGATTCAAGATATTGGATGGGAATTATCATTTTTGTTGCATAAGTGTCCTTTTTGATATTGAAAAAATATATGGTCTAATATAAAATTATTAGACCACCCTTTTTCTTCAGTTTCTTGCTCTTTTTAATGGCTGGTACAACTGAAGGTACATTTGTTTGGACAAATATTATGGTAACGACAAAAACAGCTGATAAGAGTTTAATTTAAGAGCTGATATCTCAACATTTTCTACGGTTTTCTTGATAATAACCAAAATCATTATCAAGAAAACCATGGAAAATGTCAAGATATCAGCTCTTACAAAATGAGCAAGAAACTGAAGAAAACAAGGGTGGTCTAATATTTTTTCCATGACTGTATAATCTGTAGTCCAGTCTGAACTGTTCGGATTCTACCAGCAGGTGTTTGCACATGAGTCCGTTTGAATTAAAACGAGTCAGTCCAGAATTTGTGTGTTCAGTCTAACTGAAGATGTTTGCTAAACATTATTGTTGATGAAGAATGGTACAAATAATTTCTTAATTGTTTTTACAGAAAATTACTGTATTGTGATCAGGGTTGGGCACCTTTTGGGTACATTTAAACCAATTCCAGTACCTTTCTCTCTCTCTGTGGACTAACAAAGCTGTAAATTCAACCTGCCTGTCAGTCCGTCACCAGGGCAAAGTGCGCTTTTTGACATTTGAGTGAGTTATAATTTGATAATAAGAAAATTTCCATAAACGTTTTATTATCCTGAGACAACAGTGAGACTGTGGAGGGATCTTACACCTCTCCTTCATCATGTGTTCCTCTTCATCACATCCCTGAATCATCCAGAAACCCTCCTCCTCCTCTCTCCTCCTCCCCCTCCTCTTCATCCTCCTCTCCCTCCTCCTCTCTTCCTCCTCTCTTCCTCTCCTCCTCCTCTCTCCTCTTCATCCTCCTCTCCCTCCTCCTCTCTTCCTCTCCTCTCTCTCTCTCTCTTTCTTCTCCTCTTTTCTCTCTCTTCCTCTTCCTCCTCCTCTCTCCCCTCCTATTCCTCCTCCTCATCTTCCTCCATCTCCTCCTTCTCTCTCTTTCTCTCACTCTGTTCCTCTCTCTATCTCTCTCTCTTCTTCCTCATCTCTCTCTCCTCCTCCTCCTCTGTCTCTTTCTCTTCCTCTTCCTCCCCTTTTCTCATCCTCCTTCATCCTCCTCTCTCTCTTTCTCTCTCTGTATTTCTCTCTCTCCTTCTCTCTACTGTCTCCTCTGTCTCTCTCTCCTCCACTCTCTCTTTCTCTCTCTCTCTTTCTCCTCCTCCTCCTCATCCCCTCTCTTCCTTCTCCTCCTCTCTCTCTCACTCTCTCTCTCTATCTATCTGAACATCCTGCTACATCCGCTCCGTGCTGATGCTCCTATTTATAGCAGATTTTAGCAGCTAGGAGTCGGCGCTGTGCCTCCTCCTCCTCCTCCTCCTCCTCGTTTCTGTGATTGCTGTCGAGGAGGAGGAGGAGGAGTAGGAGGCTGACTGTGCCGTCCACGTTTCCACAGTGAATGGGCTCTGTGATGCTCTGTGATGCGTTCACAGGACGATCCCACGGTCGTTCACATCGCCGTCTCTTTTAAATGTTAATGTGACAGCTCTCAGACCTGTAACGCTTCCTGCCCTCTGTCGGCCATCCTGGGCTTCAGCCTTGTTGTTGTCGTGACAACTCTCCGCCTGCAGCCTCCTGATGCTCCTCCATCTGCTCATGTGTGTTTCTGCACACCAACAACAGTTTCCTTCAAGTCTGCAGCAGATCTGAGAGAGCAGCTGCAGATAAATAAAGAATCCAATAAATAGAAATAAATCAGATAAATGCATCACTTAGACCTGTCACCATAACAATAGTCTGCATGACAAAACTATTTATTATTTATTATTTTACAGGTTTTTTCTTGAGCAGACGCCATAAAAAAATTAATTATTATTATTATTAGAAATATTACCATATAAATGTTTCCATATAAATGTTTCAATGCCAACAAATGTTACCAATGAAGAGAAATGTAATATCTATTAGGATATTTTAATATATTATTTATATTTTAATATTAAGGGGGGGGTTTGTACCTTCAAATGGGAATATTTATTGCTTTTTGAATGGATGCACATAAAGGAAAGGATTTAGAGATATTTACTGTATTATTTTACAGGGTTTTTCCTTTGCCAATGCCATAAAAAATAAATTATTGTTTTTTAAATATTTACCATAAAATAAATGTTTAAATTTGTAAATTAATATAATGGGACATTTTCATGTTTTTTTTGTTGTTGTTTTTTTTACTTACAAAGATAAATAAAATATCTTATAGGAGGATATTTTAATATATTATTTATATTTTAATAATATTTTTTTTCACATTCAAATGGGAATATTTATTGGTTTTTGAATGGGTGCACTATAAAAAGTAGAATTTTAGAGATATTTAATGTTTAATTTTACAGGGTTTTTATTGTTTTTGGTGCAAATGCCATAAAAAACAAAAAAAATTAATTAAAATAACGTGAAATTTACATTTTTTCACTTTATAACTTAATTGCTTAATGTTCTTGAATGGTATGAAACTTTCTTGTTTTTTTACAGTTACACTTTTAATTAAACAAAATAAATCGTAAAAAAGTGAAAATTCTGGCAACAAAAACTGCCAAACACAAACACTTGCCATCATATTGAAGAAAAATTATCCGTAAAATAACTTTTTTTTTTTTAACTGTTGTAAAAAAAAGTTGCAGTTTTTGTTTCCTATCCTCTCTCGCGCACTCTTGCTCTCTCTCGCTCACTCTCTTGCTCTCTCCTTCACTCTCTCTCACTCATCCTCTCCCTCGCTTTCTTGCTCTCCCTCTCTCGCTCTCTCTCGCTTGCTCTCTCGTTTTCTCGCTCTCTTGCTCTCTCCCTCTCTCTCTCGCTCGCTCTCTTTCTCAGTCTCTCTCATGCTCTCAATTCAATTCAGTTCAGTTCAATTGGCTTTATTGGCATGACGTAACACTGTACATATTGCCAAAGCAAGCGTCAGAAAAAAAAAGATAACAGTAAGGAAAGCAATATTTACAATCATTGAATTACAATCAATTGATCATTCATACAATCTAACCGTCCCAGCAAAGAAGAAGAAAGAAAAAAAATAAAAACAAAGCAACCAACAGCTGTGGGTCTCTCGCTGTCTCAGTGTGTGACAGGCAGAAACATAGAGTGCTGCTAGTCTACAGCTCTGTGACTCTTCCCCGAGGAGGAACGTCAGTTTTTGACCATCTGACCATTTAAAAAAAAATATTTGACAGATTAAAATTTTTGGAAATATGTTTCTCTAATTAGTTTATATTTTTTACATTTGGTGAGGAAGTGTGCTCTCCCTCTCGCTCTCTCTCTCTCTCCTTCTCTCCGTAAACCAACATATTTATGTCATTGATTACGTCTTTCAAACCCTTCAGAGTGTTCCAGTGGACAGTTTAACTCCTTGAGTTAATAATCAGAATAATCTGCCATCCTGTTTTTAATCTGCAGCTTCTGTTCTTAACATTAATGTAATCCTGCAGTAATTAAATTCAGATTCCTGGTAGATAATTACTGCAGATGGCTTCAGACTCCTCTACGACCTGACAGTAATCTCACGTTCCTACTGAACCATCAAATGAAACAGAGACACCTTCAATGACAGCATCAGGAGATCATTTAAGTTGCGCCGGTTTGATCTGACAGTTTGTTTTTGTTTCTGTTCCAGAAGTACAGGCACAACGATGAGGACTCGTCCCCCCAGGACCAGAGCTCCCCCCAGCTGACGGAGGAGGCAGGGGGGCCGGAGCTGGTCCAGGTAGCAGAGAAGAACCTTTCCCAGATCGAGAACGTGCACGGATACGTCACCCATGCCCACATCTCGCCCATGAAGGTAGGACGCTGAGCCAGACCTCGCTCGCTCTCTCGCTCGCTCTCTCGCTCGCTTTCGCTCTCTCTCTCGCTCTCTCTCTTGTGCCCTCTCTCGCTCTCAATTCAATTCAATTGGCTTCATTGGCATGATGTAACACTGTACATATTGCCAAAGCAAGCGTCAGAAAAAAAAGATAACAGTAAGGAAAGCAATATTTACAATAAATTATTATAATTCTATCATTCATTTTAAAGGAATTAAGAAAAGAAAAACCAATAACAATAAAAGAAAGCAATATTTACAGTCATTGAATTACAATCAATTGATCATTCATACAATCTAACCGTCCCAGCAAAGAAGAAGAAAGACAAAATAAAAACAAAACAAACAGCTGTGTGTCACTCACTGTCTCTCAGTGTGTGACAGGCAGAAACATAGACTGCTGCTCTCTCTCGCTCTCTCTCACTTTGTCTCTCTCTCTCGTTTTCTCTCTCACTCTCCTGCTCTCACTCTCTCTCGCTGTCTCTGTCTCTCTCTCTGTGTCTCGCTTCTGTTCGCTCTGTGTCTCTCTCTCCCGTCTTGCTCTCTTTCTTGCTGTCTCCTCTCTCTTATTCTCTCTCTCTTGCGCTCTCTCTCCCCCTCTCTCTCTCTCTCTCTCCTGCTCTCTCGCTCTCCTGCTCTCTCGCTCCCTCTCTCTTCTCTCTCTCTCTCACTCTCTCTTGCCCTCGCTCTCTTGTCTCTCACTCTTGCTTTCTCTCGCTCTTGCTCTCTCTCTCTGTCTCTCTCTCGCTCACTCTCTCTCTCTCCCGTCTTGCTCTTTTTTGCTGTCTCCTCTCTCTCTTATTCTCTCTCTTGCGCTCTCTCTCCCTCTCTCTCTCTCTCTCACCTGTTCTCCTGCTCTCTCGCTCCCTCTCTCTCTCTCTCTTGCCCTTGCTCTCTTGTCTCTCACTCTTGCTCTCTCTCTCTCTCTGTCTCTCTCACGTTCGCTCTCTCTTGCTCTCTCTTGTTCTCGCTCGCTCTTTCCGTCTCTCTGTTTATCTGTTCATCCACTTTACTGGCACTGAGGTTCATCATAAACAGAGTTGACATGAAAAGTAGAAAATTGTCTCATTTTAATATTAAATACATAAAGTACATAATTTAAGATTCTGAATTGTATTCAGATGACTCATCTCATAAAAACAAACATTGTCACGATTACTAATTGTGTTAGACAATTTATGTTATTATGATAAAATATATTATTGCAATTTTTAATTCAGTTTATGCCACTGAAATGATAATATGATAGGATTATAATGAGAGTACACATTGTAAAATCAACTTTAAAGAAAAATAATCTGCCAGCAAAAGTTCCCACACTATCAAAAAACGGTTAAAAAAAAAGAAAGTTATTTTACAGATAATTTCTTTAAAAATACAGATAATAAACAGTAAATATCTCTATTAAAAATATAATTAGAATAACTTCTGATAAGTTCTTTTTTACTTTAACATTACAGTGAATTTTTACTGTAACAGAAAATTTTCTTAATTTTGTTTTCAGCAATAAGCGATAAATATTTTTGTAATTTTACATAGTAGATAGAATAAATAATACTGTAAAACGTTTTTACAGATTTCAACGATCATTATATGGTTATTTTATGTAATAAAAGAAAGTTACATGTTTTATGGCGTTTACACTTTTTATGCATTACTGATATTAAATAATTTACGTGATAATAAATTAATCCTGAAGGCAAAAGCAGAATAAATACATTTAATCTAGTAACTGCCAATTGAGTTCTTATTTCTACATTCTTAATGCAATATCTTGACAATAATGGAATAATATTTCTGAATTAGTTTTTTTAATTAATTAATTAATTAATATAAATAAAATAATAAAGGAAAAACAACAGAAAATAAATAACTTTTTGCTGACTTTTCACTGCTTTCTGAGCATTTTCTTACTTTTGGACGAGTCTTAACTTCAGTTTTAACGTCAAGAGACTCAATAAGAAACACACTAACACCAGCATGTTGTGTCTGATTACCTGTATGCATTAAATGTTATTTATTTGGGCTTATTTTTGGAAGTTTTTATGTGTGTATGATGCCATAAATCTGCACAACACAAAGAAAAGTGAAGCCAGTAAAGTTGTTCTGCCTGTTTCCCCTTTCACTGTCTCTGTTCATCTGTTTCTATAGATTTACCATCTGACACACACACACACACACACACACACACACACACACACACACACACAGTCAGATGGAGGATGTTGTGTGTCTGTGTTGCTATATGTGGTGTTTTTGAAGCTCTGAGGCTCAAACCTGCTCATCATACCTGTCCCCATCTCACACACACACACACACACACACACACACACACACACACACCAACACACACTCACACACACACACACACACACACACAATGAGTCAGGTTGCTGTTGAACCCTCTTAAACCCAAAACGTCCCTAAAACAAAATGTGAACACAGAATAATTGGTAATAAAGTGATGAAATCATCAGATAAATGTGACTTTTAAAGGCTCTGTTTAACTACCCTTTCACTATTCTATGTGACAAAATAAAGAAAATCATGATTTTTTAGCAACTTAAAACTTTATAAAGTCAGAACTCCCTCTCAGTGAATTGTTCTTTGAACTCATCAGGAAGAGTTGTGATTGTTTCTGCACCTCACGATGTGATTCAGATTCAGAGGGAACAGTTCAAGATTATCATTTATTTTCTTTCACTTTTTGACTTCTTGCTTCTTTTCACCCTCTGGTGGGTTTGTAAAGAATGTTATATATATATATATATTTTTTTTTTATCATTATTTTTTTTTTTAATATATATATGTGTGTGTGTGTGTGTGTGTGTGTGTGTGTGTGTATGATCCATGTGAGGTTTGTTAAACAGACACTTGACTTTCGTTCACTTGAATCAGTTTGTCTGAACGCATTAGTTGCTTTGTGGGAAATGTAGGATTCTTTCTGGAGTTTGAGACTAAAAGTCCCTGAACTTTATTAAAGTTGATAATAAATTGTCGTTAAGCAAAATTAGTTATTTCAGGATTTCACTTCATGCTTTTGGAACCTGTGATGAACATTTGTTTCGTTTTTTGTTTCAAAACCAACTAGAAATTTTATAAATTAGGTACAAAATGAAAACAAAATAGTTGTATTAAAGGTTCTGTGAGATCTGATGATTCACAGCGGTCTGAACATTTTCATGCTGCTGTGGTCATGGTAACGGAGGACATGAGGTCACATAACCACGCCTGATGTGTTCAGACCGCGCCGGTACCACCGGTGGCGCTCTGCTGCCCCCCTGTGGCTCACATGACTAATACCTCTATTAAACATTTAATAAAACAACCATTTTAAAAAAATATTTATATTCTTCTACTTTTATTTTGAATTGATTGTACATATTTTTTGTGGTATTTATTGTTATTGTTATTATTATTTTCTATGGAACATTTTTTAATCTTGATTATAATATATATCTGTTTAAAAATTATAGTATATTGTTCATATTTATATAGTGTTTTCCTCATATTTTTTTCATTTTGTACACCTTGGTGCATAAATATGCAAAGTGTTAAAATTTAGTATAAAAATTATTAAAAAGAAAAATAGTATAAAATTATTTGTTTTGAAATAATATATGTTGTACATAACTTCTAGTATTTTTTGCATTTTTATATTTTTCAGACATTTCATTTTAAAAATGTTTCATACATATTTATCTTATATACTTTTTAATTTTCCCTATAAAACATTTTTAAAAATAATAAAGTGCTTTAAAAGTTGAAAAGTTGCTATAAAATATGTAAAAAGTTGCTATAAAATATGTAAAAAAATGTAAACATTTGATTAGTGTTTTCTACAGCTCTTTAATTTAAAACAGCTTCATTATAAACATTTTTAAAGTTAAAGTTTAACTTATTATATTCTACAGCTCTTTCTTTAAAGAAAGATGTTTGTCCACATTTCATGTAATTTTAAGGATTTTTTTAAATTGACCTTCGTAAACCTCTTTCATATCAAAATTATATATATTAAACACATTTTTCATAGCATGTTAAATATTTTTATTTTACATTTTTCGACTTTTTTCATTTTGTGCAGAAATGTGCAAAAGTTCACAATATTTAATGATTTATTTTACAAAAATGTTATTTTTTTGAATATCCTGTTGTAAAAAACAATAAAATAATCCAACTCCCTTCTCCACACGGACCATAAAATATATTTTTAAATATTTCCTCTCATATTTGTGAAGTCTTAAATGTATTTGTTATATCAGAAAACCAAAATAACTTTAAAACGTACACACTGCATGTCAGCAGTCTGCTCCACCTGTCAATCACCCGAAGGCCTATGTGAAAAGGTTTGAGCAGGGGGTGGGACCAGAGGCACAAGCCGTCCAATAGCAGCCTCCGTCTCTCTCCGTCTGTCTGTGTCACATCCCATCAGGGTCCAAGTGTCTCCTCCTCCGTCCTCCTACTCCTGTCCTTCTGTCTGTCTCTTCTTTCTGTCCCTTTATTTCTTTAAAAGATTTTCCCTTTCTGTTATTTTATAAATATGGATCTGGCCTCTTTTTGTGTGCTGAATAATTCTGAGGATATTCTCTGTTTCTCTTCATTTTCAGACTCAAACCAACACTGAATGAATCTAAATTCAAATATAAAAACATAAAAAACACAAAAAACAGACATTAACGAGGTGTACAGTCTTTACATGACGTTAGATTATATCTTATTTGTTTATTTTATTTTGTAATGTGTAGATCTGTTCACCCTCTGAAGCCCACAACCTGCTGCTGGGTTTGAAAATTAAAGTTTCTTTTAAAATAAATGCCAAAATCGCACAGTTGATCTTAGTTTCTTAGAGGACAGGAGAGGCTGTTTACACAGAGCAGAGAGGAGAGGAGCGGCTGTTTACACAGAGCAGAGAGGAGAGGACAGGAGAGGCTGTTTACACAGAGCAGAGAGGAGAGGACAGGAGAGGCTGTTTACACAGAGCAGAGAGGAGAGGACAGGAGAGGCTGGAAACATGACAATACTTCAATATGTGGAGAAAACTGGTTTTACTACTTTCAGAACACTTGGAAAAGTGATTATATATAAATTATATATTGTTCTAATTTAAAAATAATAATAATCAGAGAATGTGATTTCTGTCATTCTAACTGTGTTATTCTGCACTAAGACATGTTTGAGTTGTTCTGATTGTGCTGATTCCATAGAGCTGCAGGACTTATGGATTTATATAGATTGTATAAACTGCAGTGAGACACGAGGACACGACATGACACGAGGAGGATGTAAAAAGCTTAAAGGCCCTGAAACGTCTCTTTGGGGTTCAGAGGTTACCTCAGCTGTAGGAGAACTTTTATAATCCCTGCTTATGTTTCAGAGCAGAGTTCAGAGTTTTCAGAGGTGTGTTCTGGATATACACATGGATGAAAATATCTGGTAATAAGAGCAGACTTGATGTAAATGAGAGTAGAACATGTTCATAGATGAGATGTTATTGCAGTTGATGTAGTGAAAAAAAATAAACGGGAAGGAAGAATCTTTAAAAACATGAGAAGAAGTTTAGACCTCCAGCCTGTTGGTTTGAGCCTGAAAATGGGAACAAAAAAAACAAAAAAACCCAGTTTGTTACATATTTATTGCAGAATATTCTACCAGAACTTCCTGTCCTCTCTCTCTCTCTCTCTCTCTCTCTCTCTCTCTCTCTCTCTCTCTCTCTCTTTCTCTTTCTCTTTCTCTCTCTCTCTCTCTCTCTCTCTCTCTCTCTCTATGGATGACCTGTCTCCTGTATTTTGACCCTCGCGAGCCTCCGTCTGTCCTCCTCCTCCTTGTATTCATAGGTAGCGACTCTGGAGTGCATCTTTGACGGACAGCACCTCCCGGAGCTCCCCTCCCCGTCCTCCACCCTCTATTCCCGCGGCGAGGACAGCCCCCTCCCCTCCTGCTCCTCCAACCCCTACCCCCCGATCCAGGTAAACAAACCCTGCCTGGATAAACAACAATATAACACACAGTTATGCTGTTTACATTAGGGCTGCTTCTCCTTTTTAATGTTTTCAAGTGCCCAGAGTCCAGTGTGACGTTTTATCTGAACAATAATCAGGAAAATCATTATTAGACATAAGTTTATTCGCAGGAGTTTATTCTAATGTGTTTATTCTAACAAGTTTATTTGCAGGAGTTATTCTCACGTATGACAAAGCATCAAATTCTCATATTTAAGGAGCATGAAACCCCCAAATGTTTGACTTTTTAGCTTTGAAAAAAAAAACCTTAAATAATTATTTGATTATTAAAATAATTGCCACTTGAAATTCAGAAGCTAGACTACATTGTAAAAAAAAATTGTTTAAAAAATTAGTTAGTTTTCAAACGCGTACCATCAAATAACTGCAACTTATTTTACAGATATTTTTTTTTAAATACAGTAAATATACTTTAAAAGTCTGTAGAATTTATTATTTTATAATGTATGTGTTTCTGTTGAAAAACTAAAAAAAACTTCCCTTTACGATGATGGTAAGTTAAAAAAAATATATATTTTATTTACATTATATTTAAAGTTTTACTTTAAGAGCACAGAAAGTTACCTTCATTTTACATTCAGCAATATGTGTATTTATTTTTTCTACTTTTTTAACATAGAATTCACTGTAATTTAACATTGAAGACCATTAAGCAATTAAATAATAATGTAAAATAATCTATAATATCCCATTATATAAATTTACAGATTTCGACTTTTATTATATGGTTAATATTTGCAATAAAAGTTTTTTTTTTAAGTAATTTTACTTTATTTTGGCAACTGCACCCTGTAAAATAATCAGTTGATTTCAGGGAAATAATGTTGATATATAATTTTTTTTTTTTAAATCAGTTAATCAGCTGATTGTCGCAGCTTTTGTTGTCAGAAAAGTTTATTTTTCTGAAGATAAAGACTCAGATGAAACAGTTTCACAGGCCTGGTGTTTCCCAGCCCTCAGTCCGTCTTAAAGGCTTCAGGTTGTTTTCTGCTCTACTAGATGTGTCGATGATGAATATTTAGCTGCTCTGGAGCAGATAAATAACAAGTACAGCTCACACTTTATTTTCTTTGTGTTGTTATTTAGCTGTTTCCTGCTCATGCTAAGCTAAGCTGCCACACTTACACAACAGTGTTTTTCATGTTTTGATCTCACCGTTTGACAAGAAAGCAAATTATCACATTTCTCAAATGTTTTCTCGTCGGGGTTGTCTGTCATATTGACATTCAGCAGGTGTCTCCGGTAATGAAAACCATTTATAAAAGTGGTTAAAGGATGATTTTTATCTTGTTGGTTGAGTTTGTTGTTGTTGTGATAGAAAGTCGACTAAAGGCAGAAAAGGAACTTTACCTGCCTGTCAGTCCGTCACCAGGGCATAGTGCACTCCGTATGTGTCTCAGAGGAGATTTTTGTGTGTTTCATCATATTGCAGCGAGTGTTTTCTGTGTGTTGGGTTTTTAAAAAGTGTAAGCAGACTTCAGACTCTGTGGACTCTCTGTGTGCTGTTTGTCTGATGGTCTGTCTGGTTTCTGCTGTGAACCATCAAACCAACTCTGGTGGACCAAAGAAGAACTTTGCTCCTCTAAATGGGGGTCTGGGTTCTCAGAGTTGGTTCTCTGCAGAATGCACGCACACACGCACACACACACACACACACAAACACACACACACACACAAAGTGTCAACAAGGATTTAAAACTCACCAACATCTCATTAAAGTGAAGTTATTGAGAAGACAATTTACACATTCAAGTGAATAAAATCAAAACGTTTGCAAGAAAAAAACAAATTCACGAGGAAAAAAGCCCTCAAATTCACAAGGAAAAAAACCCTCAAATTTATGACAAAAACATTTCAAATTACGAGAAAAATGGCAGATTTACAAGAGAAAAAACTACAAACCTACAAGAAAAAAGTTGCAAAGTTATAAGAATAAAAATCAAAAATTTGTTAGAAAAAAATCTCAAATTTACAAGAAAAAAAAAAATCCAAATTTACGAGACTAAGTTACAAGTTCATGAGAAAAAAAATCTCAAATTTACAAAAAAAAAATCAAATTTATGAGAAAAAATCTTAAATTTATGAGAAAAGAGTTAAAAAGGTACAAGAAATCACAAATTTATTTGAAAAATGTTACAAATCCACGAGAAAAAAAACCCCACGAGTAAAATAAACAAACAAATTTATAAGAAAAGTGACAGATTTATGTGTAAAAGTAACAAATGAGAGAGAACTGGATGTTTTTTTACTTTCAGAACACCGTCATGCTCAGTGAAGAACTTTAAATATAACATTTATAACATATTTATAGTAATATATTTGTTCTTATCTACGGTTTTACTTGTTCTGTCATCATCAAACACAAACTGGATTTTGAAGCAGAACTTTAGAGGAAAGCTGACGGTAGGAAACGTTGAAAAGTTTCACACATTGTGAAACGGCCGGTTGGATTTTAGAAAATCTGAGCTGAGCAGTGACCTCCTGCTCACAGTGACCCTCCTTCAACTCCCGTCTCCGCCCCCGTCCTCCTCCCTGCCCCCGTCATGACGTCGGTAGTCAGATCTGCGTCTCCTCCTCCTGCAGTAGCGATGAATGGATCCTCACATCCCACAGAGACACTGACGGCTGGAGGACGCACTGTACACTCCTCCTTTATTATTCCTCCTCTACCTCTGCCTCTCCCTCTCCTCAGCACCATGGCAACACAGGAGATGAATGCCCACAAAGAAAATCTTGACGGAGGAGGAGGAGGAGAGAGAAGAGGAGGAGGGAGAAGAAGAAGAGGGGGAGGAGGAAGAGGAGGAAGAGGAAGAGAGAAGAGGAGGTGGAGAAAGAAGAGGTGGAGGGAGAAGAATAGGAGGAGAGAGTAGAGGAGGAGGAGGTGGAGAGAGAGGAGGTGGAGAGAGAAGAGGAGAGAGTAGAGGAGGAAGAGGAGGGGGAGGAAGAGGAGAGAGACGAGAGAAGGGGAGGTGGAGAAAGAAGAGGTGGAGGGAGAAGAATAGGAGGAGAGAGTAGAGGAGGAGGAGGTGGAGAGAGAAGAGGAGAGAGTAGAGGAGGAAGAGGAGGGGGAGGAAGAGGAGAGAGATGAGAGAAGAGGAGGTGGAGAGAGAGGAGGGGGAGGAAAGAGAAGAGGAGGAGAGAGACGAGAGAAGAGGAGGAGAGAGACGAGAGAAGAGGTGGAGAGAGAATAGGAGGATGGAGAAGAATAGGAGGAGAGAGAGAAAAGAGAGAAGAGGAAAAGAGAGAAGAGGAGGAGGAGGAGAAGAGGAGAAGGAGAGAGCGGAGATGACAGAAGAGGAGGAGAGAAGACGAGGAGAGAGTCGCAGAGGGGTGAGTCGAGGAAGAAGAGGAGAGAGAAGAGGAACTGGAGAGAGAAGAGGAGGAGAGAGAGAGTAGGGGAGGAGAGAGAGAGTGGAGGAGGAGAGAGAAGAGAAGAGGGTTCGTCCCAACACAAACGTTTACCGGCAATCCGATGTAGATTTATCACCGGGACAAAGGGGACTTGGAGGCCATGAAATGACTCGTCACTAATGCTCCTTCTCCTCCATCGTCTCATCTCGGTTATATTTCATCTTGGCTGCAGCAAAGCATGCTGGGAGGACGGGCCAGATCTATTTATAGCCAGCAGACTTCCAGACTGACTGTCCTGGAATTTCAAGGAAGATCATGGAAGATTAAGGTTGAATATTCCAGGCAGGAATATCAGGTGTTGTTTGACAGTTTTAAAACAACACAATCCACAACATTTATTAGATTGTTCCCAGTCAGACTTCAATAAAAAAATGGAAGCTTTAAATAAAAAAAAAATTGCTGTTAAAATTATAAAAATTTAGCTGTGTAAAAAATGTAGCTATAAAATAAGCTAAGATGCCTTAAAAAAAATGCAGATGTAAAAAACTTAAACGCTGTGAAAAAACTAAAAATTAAAAACCTTAGACACTGTAAAAAAAAAAAAAAGGTGTCCAAAAAAAAAAACTTTTTAAAAGACCACGCTGTAAAAAGTTGTAGCAGTAAAAGATTTTTGGGAAAAAGCTGTAAAAAAAATTGTAGCTGTAAATTACTTTTTAAAAAGCTGTAAAACATTTTTTATTAAGCTTGGACGTTGGAAAAAAATAGCTGCAAAATAAAAAAGCTTAGATGCTGTAAAAAGATAAAAAGCTGAGATGCTGTAAAAATGCAGATTTAAAGTTTAAAATAAAGCTTAGAAGCTGTTAAAATAAAAGTAGCTGTACATTTTTATTTTTTTAACCTAGACACTGAAAACGTTTTTAAAAACCATGTTGTAAAAAATGTAGAAAAAAAGCTCAATAGCTCAAACGACACAATCCACAACATTTATAAGATTGTTCCCAGAAACCAATACCAGGAAAATGTTTTTTCATAATAAACGTCAGTTCTAGAAAACTACAGAAGCTCTTGAAGTGAAAGGGAATTTGTAGTTATTTTCATAGAAGAGGTTGACATATCATTCACAGTGTACAACATTAAATAGACAACATTTATGTTCCAGAAAGATGTTTATTCTAAATAAACAAGTAAAAGCAAATAAAAGCACATCTATGGAGTATAGAGGTACACAGACTCTAATCTAAGATTATCTACAGTGTAGGCTTACAAAATAGGGGAAAGATGTGTGTGTGTGTGTGTATGTGTGTGTGTGTGTGTGTGTGTGTGTGTGTGTGTGTGTGTGTGTGTGTGTGTGTGTGTGACAAGATAGTGATTGGCGGTAATTGGCCTTTGCTTGTTCAAAGCCAATTGAAAGTATATTGTATGAAAATCATTGTGTGATCAAATCAAAGAAGTCAGTAAAGTTAGTTTTCATGTATGACTGACTGTCTGTATAAAGCAAGATTAACATATAACTTTAAATGATGTAGCTACACGAATATCACAACAATAATACTTAAACACACATGTAAATTAAATCATTGATTACAGGTCAGATCCTTTGTACTTAAAGTCCTTGCTGATTTTCTTATCTAAGCCCAGTTACATTACATAGAAATTGATGTTTATATAGCCAGACTAGCCCTCTAGCATCTCTACTTTGAGACTAAAATGCTCAATTCTGCTTCTGCAACGTTTTTTTTCTGCAGCATGTTCTGACTCTGGCTGCTCACAGTCTACCGGCAGTGTTGGTGTGTGTGTGTGTGTGTGTGTGTGTGTGTGTGTGAGAGAGAGAGAGAGTGTGTGTGTGTGTGAGAGTGTGAGAGAGTGTTGCTTGCTGCTTTGCTTCTCCAGTTCTCGCTTTCTGCAAGATTATTTATTTTTACGCCTTATCCCCCCTCATGTCATTCAGCCACACACATCCACTGATTTTATGGTCAATAGACGAGCTGCTGCGGGTCTCTGACGGCTCCGCTGTCCCCCGGCTCGTAGCCAGATCACCGGCGTTACAGCAGCGAGCGGTAGCGGGGCTAGTTGGTAGATTAGGCTTTGGCCAAATCCTGTCGGAAGCAAGGCTAAAACATCCTTTTTGGATGAGAGTGTAAAGTCAAACGTTGTTCTTTTAAAATCAACTTTTGCTCTAAACTATTTAAAACGCCGTCTACAGCTAAAGAGTGTTTCGCGTCTGCAGCAGCCATGTTGGATCCGTAAGAAAACTACAAAACTACAAGCTTCCGCCTGCCGAGTAGTACGGGTCATCGTCTTACCGTCCCTCCCCGTTCTGTGATTGGTTCCCTAAAACAGGGCTAAGAAACGACCCTGGTTGCCAGACTGGATGGAGGTTCGAAATGAAATTCAAGCGTGCAAGGCAGTCTGGGTATACCCAGGCTAGCAGAAATGCAGTTGTAAAAAAAATAATCTTAGAACACTGTAAAAAATGTAACCTTAAAATTAAAAAGCTTAGAATGCTGTAAGAAATTAAACAGTAAAATGAAAAAAATTTAAACAGGTTTAAGAAATGTAACTGTAAAATAAAAAATCCTAGATACTGTTAAAAAAAAAGGTTTTAGCTGTACATTTGAAAAAAAATAATGTAACATATTTTCTTTAAAGCGTTGGCACTGTTAAAAATGAAACTGTAAAACTTTTTTTTTAGACTAAAAGACTTAAAAAAAACAGCTGGCACTGTGCTGAGTTCTTGAGTTTGGGGTGAACCTGCTGTGAGCTCTGGCATCATTTGTCTGAAATGTTGGTGAGATTCTCGTGTAAACAAAAACACGTAAACAAAGTGGAAAGTCGACATCACAGTTCAGCATGCTGTCCATCACCGCAACTCAGCAACTTCCCTGCTGTTGACTCACGATCAGAACGACACTCAGAGCGAGAAGTAGGACAGAGGTCAGCTGGATGGAGGAGGAGCAGGAGGAGGAGTAGAGAGAGAAGAGGAGAGGGGAGAGAGAGAGAGAGGAAGAGGAGGAAGAGAGAGAAGAGGAGCAGGAGTAGGACAAGGAGGAGAGAGAAGAGGAAGACAGAGAGAAGAGGGAGGAGGAGCAGCGAGAGGAGAGGAGGAGGAGAGAGACGAGAGAAGAGGAGCAGGAGGTGGACGAGGAGGAGAGAGAGAAGAGGAGGAGGAGCAGCCGCAGGAGGAGGAGGAGAGATCAGACTAACCTGCTGGCTGGCTGCTCTCTCTCTTTAAACACTGTGACTGTGTCGGCGTGCTCTCGTCAGCCGCAGTCTGTTGTTGCTGTCTGTGTCAGACAGGCGGAGGCTGGCCGCCCGGCTGCTCTCTCTCTCCGCCTGTGACGCCATGCTCCCTCACCCTGGCTGCTCCACCCGCCCCCGGAGCCTCCTCTCCTCCTTTTTTATTACTGAATGTGACGACGGCCGTTTCCCGGCTCCGGTCTGCTGACTGACGGGAGGAGGACGACCTCGCCACGTCTCTTCTGCTCCTTCTCTGCAGCCTCCCTGTTTGTGTCTGCGAGGAGGAAGAGGAGAAGGAAGAGGAGAAGGGGGGGGACACAAGGTGGAGTGAAGCCCCCCCTCCCTCTCCCATCGTCTGCTTTCCACCATCTCCGCCAGCCTGCAGCAGCAGCGAGAGGAGGCGCAGAGGAGGAGGCGACACACCACCTCCACCTCCTCAACCACAGCAGCAGCAGCAACAAGCAGCATGCTCAACTCTGTGTGGTACGCCAAAAAGATGGGCCGCCGCATCATGGGCACCCTGAGGAGAACCAAGAGACTCCACCGGCGCCTACTGGTAGGTCACCCCCCCCCCCCCCCAACCACCTCCTCCTCCACCCATAAGAATTAAATCATAAAGGTGAAGAGGTAGGGGGAGGTGCTGCAGCGCTGCAAACTGCACCGTGACTCATTTTTCTACAACGTGTGTCTGTGTGAATGTATGGATGGATGGCTGTGACGCTGCTGGATGAGGCAGATGTGGAGAAGTTGCAACAGGAGAAGCTGCTGCTGCTGCTTCTGCTGCTGCTGCTGCTGCTGCTGCTGCGTCATGTGCAGGATCAGGATTCATGCAGAAACCTTCACATCTGGTCTGGTTTCTGCACCGCAGATCTTAGAAAAAACAAAAAACGCCCTCATCATGCACAGTGTCAGTCATTCTGTTTTTACCGTCATCATTATCGGCCTGAGATGGAGAGATGTAAACATGAGGGCCGTGTGTGTGTGTGTGTGTGTGTGTGGGGGGGGGGGGGGGGGGGGGGGGTTGTTGGATCTAAACACTGAATGTTCCAGAGCGTTCAGCAGCTGTGGGATCCCCCTCGTTGGTTCCCGTTGGAAGTCGTTATGTGTGTTTGTTGTGTTTGTGTGCAGCTCGCTTCTTCTCCTTTTTTTATTTATTTTTATTCTTTATGAAGCTCTACTGCTGCTGCTGCTGCTGCTGCTGCGTGAGCGGCGTGAGAGGACAGATTTACCTGCATAAACAGCAGCAGCAGCATCATGCTCTGTGCAGATGTGAGGAACCCCTGCAGTAGCACATGCCTTCCCTGGCGTTGCCTAGCAACCTGCGGGGCTCCTGACACGCAGCACTACCCCACCGCCTCAAACACACACACACGTTAACATACATGCACACAGACACTGGCAGCAGAATGTAGGTTTACACTGAGGACAGAAGAGACACCCACACAAGGGTCACATCCATGTAGGCTGCTGATTCTGTTTTAACCCTCTGAACCCCAAAAGTTAGTTTTCTTTAAAAAATCAGCAAAAATCCTCCTTTTGTCGTAAAGAGAAAATATAAAAACAGGCATCATCGTCAGAGTTTGTACTTTCCGACGGTCCTTGAAAACATCATCAGTTAAGAATGTTTCCGCTATAAAAAGTGACCAAAATTTTTTGTTACATGTTGATATTTGTGTTAGAATCTCTTTATTCTACATGTGTCATTTAAAATAAAGCGTTTGCACAGAGCAGAGAGGAGAGGACAGGAGAGGCTGTTTACACAGAGCAGAGAGGAGAGGACAGGAGAGGCTGTTTACACAGAGCTGAGAGGAGAGGACAGGAGAGGCTGTTTACACAGAGCAGAGAGGAGAGGACAGGAGAGGCTGTTTACACAGAGCAGAGAGGAGAGGACAGGAGAGGCTGTTTACACAGAGCAAAGAGGAGAGGACAGGAGAGGCTGTTTACACAGAGCAGAGAGGAGAGGACAGGAGAGGCTGTTTACACAGAGCAAAGAGGAGATGACAGGAGAGGCTGTTTACACAGAGCAGAGAGGAGAGGCTGTTTACACAGAGCAGAGAGGAGAGGACAGGAGAGGCTGTTTACACAGAGCAAAGAGGAGAGGACAGGAGAGGCTGTTTACACAGAGCAGAGAGGAGAGACTGTTTACACAGAGCAGAAAGGAGAGGACAGGAGAGGCTATTTACACAGAGCAGAGAGGAGAGGACAGGAGAGGCTATTTACAGAGCAGAGAGGAGAGGACAGGAGAGGCTGTTTACACAGAGCAGAGAGGAGAGGCCAGGAGAGGAGAGGCATGACAATATGTGGAGAAAACTTTTTTACAATATTTTTAAAATTTTAAATATCAGAAAATATAGAATATTTTTCTCATACTAGCCCATGGAATATTTGTTTTTAATTGTAAATTTCCCATTTTAATCTCATCTAATTTGGGCTTTTTCTTGCAAATGTATAACGTTATAATCTCACAGAATATTTTTGCCTTTTTCTCTCTCTCTTCATATTTAATAATTTATCAGAGATTTTTTTTTCTGATTTCCGTCATTCTAACTGTGTTATTCTGCACAAAGACATGAGTTTGAGTTGTTCTGATTGACACGAGGACACAGAGAGTAAAATGTCCTTAAAAACTGCTTGTTTGGGGTTCAGATGGTTAATGAGCAAAAAGGAAAATATTTTCTTATTATATTTTTGGAGCGTTAACTCAAGTAAAAACCACTTCATTTTTATAAATAAATCAATAAAAGCTTGAATCCTACCAACTGATTCAAACAGCATCTTCAGCTGCAGCTCAGCATCAGTGAGGCTCTGTGATTGGATGTCTGTCAGTGAAATGCATCATGTGAGTTCTAGTTGACGTTTCTCCTTCAGGCTTCTGATCAAAGAATCAGATTCTGTTGATATTTTGTTCTGTAATTCAGCTGTGAGAGATTCATGTTCATCACAAACCAACACTAGTTATTAGAACATGAACTGAACTTTTATTTGTTATATTTACAAGAGGTGGGGAAAAAATCGATGCAGTATAGTATTGCGATATTTTGCGTGGCCATCTAATATTGATTCATGGCTGCCAAGTATCGATATTTAGCGTTCTGACGGCCGGCGGGCCAGAAGAATTTTGGCCGTATTTTGTTTTTTTTTCTTTTCAGTGGGCCGTAGTGGGCTTTTAGGACAATATTGAGTTCCTGGTATCATATGAAACTAGAAGGTGTAAGGAATCTATAGGCACCATGTGTGTGTCAGGATATCATGTTGGGAAGTTGTGGAATAACGCTGCAGGGTTTTTTCCCCCCTTTTTTTAATGATTTTTTTTTATTTTTATAATTTTACATTAAATCTTTAATTTTATTGTAAGAACAGTTAATCTGCCTTCTAAGAGTATAATTACCTGGAAAAAAGTTAAAATTACCAGAAAATAAATCACAATTACTAGAAAAAAGTTGAAATTAACAGAAAAAGTAGAAATTACCAGAAAACAGTCAAAATTACAAGAAAAAAAGGAAAAACCAAAAGGAAAAATGTAGAAATTGTGCGTCAGAATATCGCTTTGGAAGTTGTTGAAATAATGCTGCAGAGTTTGTCTTTTTTCTGTTTTAATCAGAAACATTTTTAGCAGTGAAGCTTGTTTGTGAAAGTTTGATAAAATTCTGCAGTTGTTGTCATCCATACATGTTTGATATCAGTTGAGTTCAGTTTGACTGAATACTTTGTTGGTCAGTCTGTGGGTTTGACTCACAATGTGGAGAAATAAAAAGACTGAAGTGAGATGAACACAAGAGAATTTTCTCTTATTTTTTGACGAAACAGTTCTTGATTGAATTTAATTTTGTGGACACAAAATGCAGTCAAACAGTTAAATCTCAATATATTGTATCAATACTCACCATATCGCAAAATGATTAAAATGGCAATAATATCGTATCGTGACTCAAGTATCGGGATAAAATCGTATTGTGATTATCATGTCACCAGTTTAATTACCTTCATCTTGTCAAACATCCAACCAACTGATCTTCTTCAGTGTTCTTGTTCTATTCTGTGTTTTTTTCTATTGTTGTTTTTATTTATGCTACCTCAGTATTTTATTCTATTGTATTTTATTGTACTTGAATACCGGACTGCTGTGACAACCGAATTTCCCTTAGGGGATGAATAAAGTAATCTATCTCTCTATCCATCTATCCATCTATCTATCTATCTATCTATCTATCTATCTATCTGTCTATCTATCTATCTATCTATCTATCTATCTATCTATCTATCTATCTATCTATCTATCTATCTATCTATCTATCTATCTATCTGTCTATCTATCTATCTATCTATCTATCGGGTTCGTACGGTCATGAAAAACCTTGAAAAGTTATGGAAATTGAAAGTGCAATTTCTAGGTCCTTGAAAAGTTATTGAAAAATAAAATCATCTGTAAGGTTTTGGAAAAGTCATTGAAATATTGCTGGATTATATTTACAATTTGTAAAATAGGCCTATTAAAAATAATATAGTAATCCTTATACTGTAGTTTTAGTACATTTGTACATTTTAGTACTTTTGGTACCTTTAATTGTCGGTGCCAGCTATTTTTAGAACGGCGGAGCAGAGCCGTGAGCTGCTCAGAGCTATGCTACGGAGGCTAATTGGATTTCTTGGTTTCCCTCATTAAACTCATCAAATACACAATCCCATAACGCCAAAACGCTCTGGTGGACAAGTTGTGACCTGCACATTCATCACGCTATGAGATAATAACAGAACGTTACCAGACGGAGTTGTTTTAGAGTGCGTGTTGCGTGTTGCTTTCAGGGACAGTTTGGTATTTCAGCAAGCGGTCTCTGCATTTGAATGTTATTTTTATTTGTAAGGTAGATCGCACTGCCAAAGAAAAGAGAGCACTTTCGATCGTAGCTTAATCGCCTAGCAACAGATTCGACCGTGATCCTTGATCACATACGCGACGGATTCAACACGGGAGACGCAACTGTGGCCACCGTCACTAACTGCATAACGTCAGCAGCTGATCATAAACAAAGCAGCATGGCTAATTATAATAATAAACATAGTGATCGTGAATTAACCGTCATCACTAACTGTGCACAGATTGCCCGGTGCTTGTTGTAAACAACTGATACAGAGCTAACTGTTAGCCTGTTAGCTATTAACGGCCCGTGGCTCGTTAACGAACAAATGGAAACTGAGAAGCTGTGAAGGTCCTCTCAGCAGTCAGAATATATAAAAGGTTTATTTTAAATAATAAGGAAAATAAAAACATCTAATGAAAAGTTGTGTAGATGCTTGATTATTTTACAGAGTAAAGACAAGCTTTGCAAAAAAAAAATCGAAAAGACAAAAAAAAAAAAATGCAATAGATACAATAGAACAGCTGTTTAAAATCCTCCTCCTGTAAAACAGTATTTTTTGAGCATTTAAATGTGATGGGTGCATTTGGTTCTGAATTCTTATGCATTAGTATTTCTTAAGCAGGTGTCAAGTTACCTAACATAAAGTGTGTTTCAAACACTGCAGGTGACTTGGCTGTAGCGCAAATAAAATTTCAGTCAGAAGATTTTTATTTTTTTTCTTTAATCCATATAAATGTGTGTGAATAAGAATTCAAGTTGCAATTAAAACATAGCAAGGTGTATCAAATGTGTCTGTGGTTTGATTTAGAGGCACCGACCACAGTGGTCCGACTGAAATGCGTTAATTTTTTGGTCTTGAAAATTAATTGAAAGGTTATGGAGAAGTCATTGAAAAGTTATGGAAAACCATTGCTAAAAAAGTGTACGAACCCTGTATCTATCTATCTATCTATCTATCTATCTATCTATCTATCTATCTATCTATCTATCTATCTATCTATCTATCTATCTATCTATCTATCTATCTATCTATCTATCTATCTATCTATCTATCTATCTATCTATCTATACATACATACACTGATCAACACCTCAAATATTTAGTGTTACTTTGGGAACTGGACCGTCAGGAGTTTGTTGTGACTGAGATCAGGATCCTCCGGTTTGGTTCTAACAGCAGGTTGTTGGTTCTGTGTGTGTTGGCAGAGAGGTCGCTCTGCTGACGTGACTTTGAGCCGGTAGATTCATGGCTCTAATCTGTTGGTGTCCTGTCAGCCGTTGCTGGTCTTGTCCTCCTGCAGCCCGATCAGGGCTTAATGACCCCTGAAACAGCTTGCCGTGACCCGGGCCGCTCACACTATCCTTTATATCATTGGATTTCTGGAGTCTGCTCTGGTCTGCACCTTCTTACACTGCAAGACCTGAAGTATCAAAAACAAATCTGAGAGCACGCCAAACCAGCAGGTGACGATAAAACCAACCCTTAAGTAGACGATATACACTACTGGTCAAAAGTTTTAGAACACACCAACTTTTCCAGAATTTAATTAAAAATGATGCAGTTTAATGTCTCAGTGTACTCTGAAATGAATGCACATTTGCAACATTTAAAATTCTTTATTGAGCATTATAGTGTTTTGAAAGTAAAAAAAGATTCAAAATCACATTTTATGTTGGACTAAAGGACTAAAAAAAGACACAAAATGACAAAAAAAGACACCAAAAGACACAAAATGACTAAAAAAAGACACAAAATGACCAAAAAAAGACACAAAATGACTTACAAAGACATGAAAAGAATTAAAAATGGACAAAATAGCCCAAGACTCCACAGAGTTAAGTTGTTAACCCATTTCTTGTTCCCTGAAAAAGGCCTACTTGTATAATTCTGAAATGTACATTATTTTTCAGTTTTGGTTAAGCTTACCTTTTTTTATTTACCTCTGGCAGTTCACCACTTACCTTTTCAAGCTGTTCATTTGACTTGAACTGCTTGAATTTCAATAAAAAACTGGAAAAATTGGGGTGTTCTAAAACTTTTGACCGGTAGTGTATTTTCCCAGAAACTATCACGATAAATGATAGTATCGTAGTAATAAGTACATCCTTTTCCACAGCAATTATTTTTTAATTATTGAGAATATTAAACATTGGAATTGAAATGTGGAAAAGAAATATTAAAATATCCTGGATAAGTAAAATATAAATAAACTACAACCAAAAGAAATATAATAGACTTTCAGGCTCTGTTAACAAAACATTGCACTGAGATAATCATTATGTATTATATTATTTTATTATTAAAATAACATACAAACAGATTAAATGGCTGCTTGGGAAATATAGTTTTTTTTCTTACAATTTATACAGCTTTACTTTAAACACAAAAAGGCACAAAAAGTCACGCATGTAAACGACAATATATTGAGTCCAGAAAAAACTATCGTCACCATTTTTATATATTGAACAACAAGTCGATATAGTAATTATCGTGACAGGCCTAACCTGAAGTTCAGAAAACTCTTTCCCCTGTTCGACTTTTCTCAGCTTCTGTCTGGGAATTTAAGAGAAACTTTACAGACACAAATAATTATTTTATCCTGTTAAATGAACACTGTGTATTAACGTTACAGACGGCAGGACTGATGCAGTCTGCTGCCTCGCTCACACTCGAGCAAACGTTTTCTTTTTTGCAACATTCGTGACACTAGTGGACAAATAAATTCAATTTTATTCAGATTTTTAAAAAATAATGAAAATGTTTGCACTTACCAGATCCAGATTGTTCGTAAAAAGAAATTTGAAAAACAGGCATTATCGTCAGAGTTTGAACTTTCCGATGGTCCTTGAACAGATCATCAGTTGTAAAAAGTGACCCAAACTGCTCAGGGCCGAACCATCAAGCTGCTGCTGATGTTTCCAGTAAAAGAAGCATTTCATCCAAAGTAGAAAAAAGTGGCATCAAAACAGCTTCATAATAAAACTACATGCTGGTAGGAGAAGGTTTTAACACATTCAGCTTTGACTTTTACTCATTTATGTGTGAAGAGACGAGAACCAGACTACAGTTCAGTACTGGAATACTGGAGCCATTGCAGAACGTGCAAAACAACACAATGTTCGATCTGTAGCTCTTCAACAAACTCTTTTTATCAACCAAAAGAAGAAAAGAAACCAACATCAAAAACAGGCTTAACACGTTTAGACTGGATGCAAAGTTTGAGTGTTTTGGATGTTCTTTTGTTGTTGTTTATTGAGGTTTTTAAAAAATGTTAATGCACTTTAGGGCAAATGCAATGATTCACAGTTAAAGCCAAGAGTTTCAACTTTCAGATGATTTTTTATTTCATGTCTCTATCTGCAACAGAGGCAGAGGAATAATGATTCAGGAAACTTTGACATTCTGTAGAGTTTTTCTGTTTTTTGTTTTGTAACAAACCCTTGAATGGATCGTCAGTTATGAAAGGTATTTTAGTTTAAAAAAGTGACCAAACTTGTGTTAAATGTTGATATTTGTGTCAGAATCTCTTTATTCTACATGTGTCATTTAAAATAAAGTGTTTGCACTCACCAGATCCTGTTAAAAACATTAAATACTACTCCTCAGAGACACTGTGAAGACATGCTGAGACCAACGGTCACGTGACAAATATTCACTGAAAATCTGTTTACACAGAGCAGAGAGGAGAGGACAGGAGAGGCTGTTTACACAGAGCAGAGAGGAGAGGACAGGAGAGGCTGTTTACACAGAGCAGAGAGGAGAGGACAGGAGAGGCTGGAAACATGACAATAATTCAATATGTGGGGAAAACTGTTTTGTACTGCATTCAGGACATGTGTGGGCACTTGGAAAAGAGTTTATTCAAAATTCTGTTTTATTCACATTTAAAAAAATATTTATCAGAGAAATTCTGCCTTGTTTCTGTCATTCTAACTGTGTGGTTCTGCACAGACATGTTTGAGTTGTTCTGATTGTGCTGATTCCACAGAGCTGCAGGACTTTTATTTATATATTTCACTGAAACACGAGGACACAGAGAGGAGAATGTAAAAAGAGCAAAAAAAACCCCGCTCGTTTGTGTTCAGAGGGTTAATGAGGAAAAAGGAAAATATTTTTGGAGCGTTAACTCAAGAAAAAAACGCTTCATTTTTATCAATAAAGCAATAAAAGCTTAAATCCTTCCAACTGATTCAAACAGCATCTTCAGCTGCAGCTTAGCATTAGTGTGAGGCTCTGTGATTGGGTGTCTGTCAGTGAAATGCATCATGGGACTTGTAGTTGAGGGTTAATGAGGAAAAAGGAAACGTACTTCTGTTATGTTTTTAGATGCTGAGTTCCTTCTGTGAACCTCTGGTGCATAGTGACATTTCAAAGGATGTTTTGAGTTCCTTCCCCATCAGTTAGAAGCTGTGCTGCCCCGTGTGGCCTGTAGGTGGAGCTCTGCAGCTCTCTGACTGTCTGCTGTGTCTTTACACCGTGATGTGTTTGTGCTCCTGTTGTCTGTCATGGATCATGTGTGTCAGTTCTCCTGCACATTTATGGCTGCGGGTCGATTCAGATTGAGCCTGAGGGCTGAACCCTGTAACACAGTAACCTACTTTAGTGTTCAGATGAGGAATAAATACATGAGAAACGCCGCAGATTATCACAGAGTAGGGCTGGACGAAATGGACCAAAAGTCATATCCCGATATATTTAGGCTGAATGTTGAAATACGATATACAGTACAGGCCAAAAGTTTGGACACACCTTCTCATTCAATGCGTTTTTCTTTATTTTCATGACTATTTACATTGTAGATTCTCACTGAAGGCATCAAAACTATGAATGAACACATATGGAATTATGTACTTAACAAAAAAGCGTGAAATAACTGAAAACATGTCTTGTATTTTAGATTCCTCAAAGTAACCACCCTTTGCTTACTAGAATATAAGAAATGTTTTCAGTTATTTCACACTTTTTTGTTAAGTACATAATTCCACATGTGTTCATTAATAGTTCTGATGAATCTACAATGTAAATAGTCATGAAAATAAAGGAAACGCATTGAATGAGAAGGTGTGTCCAAACTTTTGGCCTGTACTGTATATCCTGATATTTTTATCCCAAAGTGAGAGCAAATGTTCAGTCAAAGCCAAATATGACATGTCACACGTAGTTTTATTGAAACCTTTTATTTAAGTGAACATAAATACTTCTCTCCTCCTCCTCCTCTTGCTCCTACTGTATAACAGGAGTATTTTCTTTTTAAAATCAAAGCTCTATAAAGTGCACATTTAAATAAAAAAGTATCTTAAATAAAAATGTCCTATGAAATAAAATAGGCCAATCTTTTTCTGAAATAAATATATTTATATGAGAAAAGAATAACAAACATTACAAAAGAACTAAATATGACAAACCCTAGTGAGGGCAGCATTTATTTACAGCCTTGGAAAAATATTAGACCATTGTTTTTCTTCAATTTTCTTGTTTGGACAAATATAATGATAACAACAAAAATAGCTGATAAGAGTCTAATTTCAGAGCTGATATCTAGACATTTTCCATGGTTTCCTTGATAATAACCAAAATTATTATCAAGAAAACCATGGAAAATGTCTAGATATCAGCTCTGAAATTAGACTCTTATCAGCTATTTTTGTTGTTATCATTATATTTGTCCAAACAAATTACCTTTAGTTGTACCAGGCATTAAAATGAACAAGAAATTGAAGTAAAACAATGGTCTAATAATTTTTTTTCTGTATAAAGCAGCTTGCCTGGAGCAAGGATCAGATCACAAAATTGAACTATATCGATATGTGCGATATGGTCAAATTCCATATTACATTTAAAAATATATCGATATATTTTTTTTAGGGCCAGGACTTTAACCCGTTAATTAAGATAAAATAATTACACAAAAATTAACGCGTTAAAAATATTGACGCATTTTAATCGCACTTATTTTTGCACCGCGGAACGTTTCTCACTGGATGAGTTTCAGGCGGACCGATTATACTGGAGCACCAACTAGCGTTGATGAGTTGAGACAACAACAAACCACAGTGAACATGAAGGAAGAAGCTGATGAGACCTTTGGTTGGCCCCGTGGATGATGGGACATTTAGTTACTAAAAACCAACGGATGGAAGCGTCGATAAGAGCATGGTTGTGTTGCTATGCAACAAGGAATTCACATATCACCATAGCAGCACATCCAGCCTCAAGTATCACCTCAATGCTAAACATATAGCAGCTAGCGGCTAGTGTGATAGCTAGTGTGGATTGTGTTTTACTTCAAAAAACAAAGTATTCTAGTTTACAGAAGGTCTACCTACCTATAGGCTACCTGGATTTATGAAATGTACTATATTTATAAATATGCTATTGCTACACTTAATGGCAAAAATTGCACTGGTCTGATGGACTTGAACAAAAATAAACAATATTTTTGTTGCTTAAGCTTATGTATTCAGTCATTATTCAATGGTATACTAAAAATCCATGTGAAAAAAATTACTTCTCACTGTTCTCAGGTCAAATATTTATATGCGATTAAAATGCCCAGCCCTATCACAGCGGTCTGACGTGTTTTGGTGTTGTGATGCGTTCAGGGACAGTTCGGCTGTCCTGTATCCAGATTGACCGGGTCAGCGTGCCTGTCGGCTCCTCCCACCTCCCGGATTTTAAATCCACTTATGGAAATCTGTCCAACTGCACGGCACCCGTTGTCATGTCAACACTTGTGTGTGGGTTATTCTGGGGCATGTTCAGTGTTTGTATAAATTATTGTCCCATTCATAATTTACCCAACGTAAAGACTGAAACTCCACACAGTCCACACAGCACCAGACTGCTTCATGTTTATAGTAGATTTCTGAGGCTGATAACAAACAGCTGAAAGATTCTTTAACACTAATTCATGACTTATATGATAATTTTACATGTGGTTGTTGATTAAAACTGTAATTATTTATTAATAGACATTATACATAAAAATATGACCTACATAAACAAATGTAATATGCCAGCCTCTCCAGAAGGCTGATATCTATCAACAAGCAGATTCGGGATGTTTTATGTCTTCATGTTTCACTGCAACATGTAAAATCTATATAAATCTCCAAGTCCTGCAGCTCTGTGGAATCAGAACAACTCAAACGTGTCTTTGTGCAGAATAACACAGTTAGAATGACAGAAATCAGAAGAAAAGTTTCTCTGATAAATTATGAAATATGTTTGAGAGAGAAAAAGGAAAAAATGTACAAGAAAAACTCAAATATTCTGTTAAGAAGTTATACATTTGCAAAAAACAACAACAACAAATAAGATTAAATAAAAATGGTGAATTTACAATAAAAAAAGAAATTCTTTGAGCTAAATATGTTTGAGAAAATGTTTTAAAATTTTAAAAATATTGTAATAATAGGGTTACTGATGCAAAAAACAACAACAACCTTTTCTCCACATATTGAAGTATTGTCATGTTTCCAGGCTCTCCTGTCCTCTCCTTTCCTTTAAAGCCAGGTTTTACAGTGTCTGTCTACAATTAACACTGGGTTTTTGACAGAATTAGTCAATATGATGTAGGCTTTAGAAAATTAAAACTACTACTATGAAGTTAGTTTTCCAGGACATCTAACAAATACTTGAATGTAATCTTCAGTTCTCCAGGTTTTCCAGGCTGTGTGTCGTTTATAGTGACTAAAACTAAACTTTTCAAGTGTCCTGAAGGTTGTAAATCCAGTTTTCTCCACATATTGAAGTAATGTCATGTTTACAGCCTCTCCTGTCCTCTCCTCTGTCTCGTGACCGTTGGTCTCAGCAGAATCAATCATGTCTTCACAGTGTCTCTGAGGAATTTATGTTTATGTTTTTAACAGGATCTGGTGAGTGCAAACACTTTATTTTAAATGACACATGTAGAATAAAGAGATTCTGACACAAATATCAACATTTAAGACAAGTTTTGGTCACTTTTTATAACTAAAACACCTTTCATAACTGACGATCCATTCAAGGGTTTGTTACAAAACAAAAAACAGAAAAACTCTACAGAATGTCAAAGTTTCCTGAATCATTATTCCTCTGCCTCTGTTGCAGATAGAGACATGAAATAAAAAATCATCTGAAAGTTGAAACTCTTGGCTTTAACTGTGAATCATTGCAGTTGCCCTAAAGTGCATTAACCTCCATAAACCTCCATAAACAACAACAAAAGAATATCCAAAACACTCAAACTTTGCATCCAGTCTAAACGTGTTAAGCCTGTTTTTGATGTTGGTTTCTTTTCTTCTTTTGGTTGATAAAAAGAGTTTGTTGAAGAGCTACAGATCGAACATTGTGTTGTTTTGCACGTTCTGCAATGGCTCCAGTATTCCAGTACTGAACTGTAGTCTGGTTCTCGTCTCTTCACACATAAATGAGTAAAAGTTAAAGCTGAATGTGTTAAAACCTTCTCCTACCAGCATGTAGTTTTATTATGAAGCTGTTTTGATGCCACTTTTTTCTACTTTGGATGAAATGCTTCTTTTACTGGAAACATCAGCAGCAGCTTGATGGTTCGGCCCTGAGCAGCCTGTCAGGTTTTTATCTTCAGCAGAGGCTTAAAGCTGCTGCAGCTCTCTGCCTGCCGCTGCTAAACGGGAGTCCTCGTCACATCCCCCCTCCTCCTCCTCTTCCTCGCTGCTGCTGACGCCGACATGCACGTTGCTGTGTCTGAATCCGGGGGCGACATCGATTATTCATGCAGCGTGTGGAGCCGCCCCCCCGCGTGCTGACATGTGCCTCACTCACTGAAGCCGATTAATTGGCAGGAGAATGAGAGAAGACGAGAGAGGGAGGGTGTCACAGAGAAAGAGCAACCCGAGAGGGAGGGGTGAAGTGAAAAAGAAGAGAGGGAGTGTTATTGTGCTGTGGTGGCGGTGGAGGGAGGTGGTGGCACCGGAGGAACAGGATTGAGTTTGGATCTGTTGCACAAACGAGCCCGTCCGGATCTGAAGGAAGGAACCATCCCTAATTTATTATTCATCCTCCTCCAATTGAAGTCAGGATGACCACGCACTTCCCCCGCCAAGAGTTCACCTCCAAGGCCGTGAATGGTGCCGACAAGAAGACACCGCAAGTCGACATCGACCTGCAGGAGTCCATCGGCCACCTTCACCCGCTCCAGAGGCAGCACGCCATCGAGCTCCACCGGCAGCAGCAGCAGCAGCAGCAGCAGCAGCAGCAGCACCCGGCTCGTCCGCAGGTCCAAGCCTCTCTGTCCACGTTCACCGCCTGCACCGTGCCGGCGTCCTGCCGAGCTCGCAGTCGTTTCCTCAACCTGCGGGACAGCGTCAAGAAAAGCCCGACCAAGAGCACTGCCAAGGTGGTCAGCAGCAGGCCAGAAATCCCCTGGGTACCCTTCGCTTTCAGTAAGGTACTACAACCCCAGCAGCCTGTTCTGTGTGAAGTTTGGAGACTTCTCATGCTGAGTTATTTTATTTTATTTTTTTGAGGTCACAGGTGAGGCTGGACCGAGCCACTTTAACAAAAATTCTCATGTTTGTAGCTCTGAGTACAGTAGCACCGAGTTGATGCCAAGGAGTTCTGGGTTCATAGGACCAAGTCTTCATCTGAAAGTTGTTTGTAGCTCTGACTAAGTGCTAAATAGTACTGAAGTCTATAGCAATGAGCATTTTCGTAGCATTAAGTCAGAACCATGATGTACTGGGGTTCAGAGGACTGAGTCATTATCAGTAGTGGAGCACACAGTTGGTACCAAAAAGGACTGGCGGTAGGACTTAATCATTGTCAAAAGTTAGTTTTCTGCTCTAAGTTGTCATTGCACCGAGTTGATACCAAGACATGCTGGAGATAAAACCGACAAGTATTTGTAGCACCAAGTCAGAAACAAAGAGTACAGGGGTTCAGAGTTCTCAGCTCCGAGTATTGAAAGGACTGAGTTGGTACCAAGAAGTACTGAAGTTAACAGCATTGACTATTCATAGCACCAAGTCAGAACCATGAAGTACTGGGGTTCAGAGGACTGAAACATGTTCAGCTCCAAGTTTTTATTGCACCAAGTCTCAACCAAGAAGTTAATTCATTCTCTTTAACCGATTATCCAACCTCGGGTTGTGGGGGGCTGGAGCTGATCCCAGCTGACCCTGGAAAGGTTGACCCAAGAAGTACTGAAGTTAAAACCAACCAGGATTTGTAGCACCAAGTCAGAAACAAAAAGTAGTGGGGTTCGGAGGACTCAGTCATTATCAAAAGGTAGTTTATAGCTCAGTGGAGATGTAGCATGAAGTTAGTACTAAAATATAATAGCAAGGAGTATTCGTAGCATTAAGTAAGTAATTAAAAGTACCAGGGTTTGTAGGATCGAGTTGCTATCATAAGTTCTCAGGTCGTAGCTCTGAGTTGGTAGCAAAAAGTACTGAAGATAGATTAGTTAAGAGTATTCATAGCACCATGTCTGTACAATTAAGTACTGGGGTTTGTTGGACTGAGGTTATCATAACTTGGTTCTCAGCTCCAAGTTTTCATAGCAGCGAGTTGATACCAAAAAGTACTGAAGTATTTTGTGGTACAAGTAAGTACTTAAAAGTATCAGGGTTCAGGTAGTTTGTAGCATGAAGTAAGTACTTAAACGTACCGGGTTTGTAGGATCAAGACGATATCATAAGTTCTCAAGTCGTAGCTCTGAGTTGGTACCAAAAAGTACTGAAGATAATAGCAAAAAGTATTCCTAGAAACAAGTCAGCACCAAAAAGTCCTGGGGTTTGTTAGACTGAAACATTATCATAAGGTAGTTCTCAGGTATTCAAAGCGCCCAGTTTGTGCCCAAAAGTACTGAAGTATTTTGTAGTACTTAAAAGTACCAGGGTTCAGGGTAGTTTCTAGCATGAAGTAAGTACTTAAAAGTACTGGGGTTTCTAGGATCGAGTCACTATCGAGTTGGTACCAAAGAAGTACTGAAGATAATAGCACGGGCTATTCATAGCACCATATCAGTAAAATGAAGTACTGGGGTTTGTTGGACTGAGACGTTATCATAAATTGGTTCTCAGCTCCAAGTTTTCATAGCAGCGAGTACACAACAGTACACAAGTATTCATAGCACCAAGTCAAACCAAAACTTACTCAGGTTCAGAAGATTGATTTTGTTATTAAAAGGTAGTTCGTAAGCTCTGAATATATGTAACATAAAGTTGGTACTTAAAAGTACTGAAGATAATAGCAACAAGTATTCATGGAAACAAGTCAGAACCAAAAAGTCCTGGGGTTTGTAGGACTGAGACTTTATCATGAGGTAGTTCTCAGGTATTCAAAGCACCGAGTTGATACCAAAAAGTTCTGAAGTATTTTATAGTACAAATGTACTTAAAAGTACCAGAGTTCAGGTAGTAAGTAGCATGAAAGTTGGTACCAAAAAATACTCGTTTGTAGCACAAAATTTTAGTTTCATGGTCCAAAGTGTTTACATTGAATGTCTGCTCAGATTGGTGGTCTTGGTTTTTCTTTGATGTTCCAAACTTTAATCTAGATGTTGCCAGTTTTAGACTCTGACAATTACATCTGCTTGTGTTCAGACAACGGCAGCTTAAGGTTCTTGTATTTATTGAAAGGAATATGGAGAAAATCCTGCTTTTATTTGTCAGGTGAAGATCCTGCTCACTTTCTGTCTGTGAACCTTTGTCGAAGGAGCGTCATGAACACATCCCAGCTGTCAGAAAGAGTTGTTTTTGTTCTGAAACTTTATTGGGCGGAGAGAGTGCCTGTTGTCATCTCAGTGCAGTGACCTTTGACCCTTGAACTCCCAGTGGTGTTGGTTGTGGTTCTGCTGTGGGAGTCAGAGAGCAGAGAGACAACAGGAGGAGTTTTGGGAGCGAGCTGCACATGTACGGCGGCGTGATTGTCCTACTGTCAGACACTGAGTCAGTCCATGGAGAACAATACCTTGTTGTCATGACATCTGTTGTGTCCCTGAAAACAGAAAGAACTTCATCGTTTCAGTTTATCTTCGTCGGATGGAGTGCAGCTCTTTATTTTGTCACATTTCCGTCTTTGAACTGTTTCAGCTTCTCGTTTCCTCTGAGAGCTGCAAAGATTAAACCATTAACCTCTGAACCCAACAAGCCGCTTCACTCACATTTCACTCACTGTGGCCTCGTTTCTCACTGCGATATTTAAAATATGCATAAACTCTATATAAAAGTCCGGCAGCTCTGTGGAATCAGCACAATCAGAACAACTCAAGCATGTCTTTGTGCAGAATAACACAGTTAGAATGACAGAAACCATAAAAAAAAGGTGAATTTATCTAATAAATTATTTTTGCATTTATTTTGCAAAAAAATTGAATAAAATAGAATTTATTTACACAACGTTTTTGTGCCCACCAGTGTTACCACTCTTGTAAAAAAAAATACCCAAAATAAAAGCTCCACATGCTCTACAACCCAGATTTAAAGTGTACAAAAAGAATATAATTATAATATTTGTTATTATTTAATGTTATTAGATTGTTTCAGCCTCAAAGTTCTTCTGTTATAAACTTTGGATCAATATTCTGAACTCTTGCACCTCCTCCTGCACCTAACTCGACCCATCAGATTAATGTTCAAATTTTTAGAATTAATTATTATTATTTTCGTAAAAATATTAATAGATTGATTAGAATCTAGTCTGGTGAATCAGCAGATTTTTCCCTAATCTGATAAATAACAACAATTTTAAATATAAAAATGCCAAATTTATGTTCACCAACTACGAAATTATTTTTATATTTGTTTGCAATTCTTTAATTTGTATTTTCATCAGAATCAAATCATATTGAATACTTTACAACGGTCCTTGAATGGATCTTCAGTTGTAAAAAGTCACCAAAACTTGTGTTAAAATGTTGATATTTGTGTCAGAATCTCTTTATTCTACATGTGTCATTTAAAATAAAGCGTTTGCACTAACCAGATCCTGTTAAAAACATTAAATTCTGCTCCTCAGAGACACTGAGAAGACATGATTGATTCTGCTGAGACCAACGGTCACCTGACAAATATTCACTGAAAATCTGTTTACACAGAGCAGAGAGGAGAGGACAGGAGAGGCTGTTTACACAGAGCAGAGAGGAGAGGACAGGAGAGGCTGTTTACACAGAGCAGAGAGGAGAGGACAGGAGAGGCTGTTTACACAGAGCAGAGAGGAGAGGACAGGAGAGGCTGTTTACACAGAGCGGAGAGGACAGAAGAGGCTGTTTACACAGAGCAGAGAGGAGAGGACAGAAGAGGCTGTTTACACAGAGCAGAGAGGAGAAGACAGGAGAGGCTGGAAACATGACAATACTTCATTATGTACAATATCTTGAGAAAAATGTTTTTTCAACATTCAGGACACTTGGAAAAGTGTACATATAAATTCTGTTTTATTACAATTTTTAAAATAATATATATCAGAAAAATTCAACTTTTTTTCCTGATTTTATATTGCAGTAAATAACAAGGCACAGTAAGTAAAATGTTAAAAAAAAAACAGCTTGTTGGGGTTCAGAGGGTTAAAACAGGAATCTTCACGAGTGATGATTGAAAGAGAATTATTATTTTCCCTCAATAACTGACTTTATTACGAATAATCTGCTCTCTGGCTGATTGCTCTGGGAGCGGTTTGTCTTGGGTCACTCATGATGGTTGCCTTCATCATCCGCTCCGTTTTTAAATGTGATTTCTGAGCTCAAAGATCCGCCATGAATGGGAGCGCTCACTCCAAACCGTCACACAGAAGCTGAGCTGTGCGTGTTGCTGCGTTCTGTCTCTGGTTTGTATTCTTTGGGAGCAATTAAGCTCCATTGTCAGCGGCGCTGCAGAAGTAGGGCTGCCGGATCAATGCGCTCGATGTGCGGGGGCTAATTTTAGCGACTGTTGGTTTTCCGTTGGGCTCCAACTTCTGCTGCTGCAGCACAACAATTAAGCCTCTTGGAAACGGAGCGCCACTTCCTGCTGCCAGCACCACGAGCTGCTGCTGTTGCATAAGAGAGGTCACCGCCTCACGCGCCCCGACCGCTGCTTTAACTTAACCACACGTTTAAAAGGTCAGGCTGAGTTAAAATCCTCAGTCGTGGAAAAAAAATATATATTTAAAATAAAAAAATAAGCAAATAAATACAGTAAAAGGTTAATAAATAAGTTATAATAAAATAAATAATATAATTCAAAAATAGTGACATTCAAGGTTTAAAAAAATGTTAACAATCGAAATTGTAAATGAGTACAATTGTATTGAAATAAATTTAATTTAAATTTAATAAAAAATGAATATAGGTAATAAAATAAGTTTGTATTTAATTTAGATTAAATATTGGTACATTCAAACTCTAAACATCTGAAGATTATCAGAAAGTAAATAAAAAACAGTAAATTGTGAATAAATACAATTATTATAAAATTAATAATACAATAAATATAATAAATGAAAAACATTGGTATTCACTTTTAATTAAATATTTATGCATTCAAGCTCTAAAAATATGAAAAAAAATTCACTTGTCAGAAAATAAATGAAAAACACTAAATTGTAAATAAATAAAATAATAATACAATTAATAATAATTATACATAAATAAATAATTGAAAAAATATAAATATTAATTATAAATATATATTTATAAATATTAATATTTTGTGTGTGTGTGATCAGCTCTGAAGGTCAAAGGTCACGCTCTCACAGCTGTCAGTGTGTTACTGTGGCAGGTCGTGTCTATACTGTGATATATTTATCTAGAGGACCAATAGATTATAAAGGTTTTATATATTGCAGTGAAACACGAGGACACAGGTAGGAAGATGTAAACAGCATAAAACATCCTGAAGCTGCTTGTTGAGTTAAAAATATGTATTATGATTTTTGCCACAAAAATCACCTGACCTCTAGAGAAACTCCTCCCACCACAAACACACTGACACACAACACCTGTCTGTCAACATAGACAAACATACACCTCTTCCTCCTCCCACTGCTCCTTTTCATCCTCCCCCTCCTCTCTCTCTCTCTCTCTCTCTCTCTCTCCTTTCTCTCTATCTCCTCCTCTTCATCCTTCCTTCCTCATCCTCCTCCACATTCTCTTCCACCCCCCACCCCCCTTTTCCTCTGCTCTGTGTGTGTCTGACCTCTGACCCCTCCCTCCCATGTCCAGCAGGTTGACTCCTCCCCGCCCTCCTCTCCTCTAATCCCTGTGATCCCAGTCTCTCCAATCTCAGCCGACTCCACCGCCATCCCTCCGACGCCACAGGTTCATTTTTTTGTTTTGTTTATTTTGTTGTTTGTTGTTTGTTGTCTGTTATTATTATTTTTGCTCCACTCGTCTCTCAGCTCCATCCATCTGACGCTTTTCCTCCTCGCTCCGTCTCTCCCTCCAGCTGAGCTTTCAGAGCGAAAGGGCGAGCTGTTTAAAAGTAATAAAACGGTTAAATAACAGCCAGAATTACAACTAGATGAAGTAGATTAAATTCTTTCTTTATATATAAATGCTGCCCTTACTAGGGTTTGTCATGTTTTAGTTCTTTTCTAATGTTCATCATTCTTTTCTCATATAAATATATTTATTTCAGTAAAAGTTTGGCCTATTTTATTTCATAGGATATTTTTATTTCCAATATATTTTTTACTCCTGTTATACAGTATTTATCTTCACTTAAATAAACGGTTTCAATAAACCTACTTGTGACATGTCATATTGACTTGGACTGAACATTTGACTCACTATATAGATAAATGTATCGGGATATATATTGTATATCGATATTCAGCCTAAATACATCAGGATATTACTTTTGGTCCATATCGCCCAGCCCTAGCTGCTCCTTCCTGTGTGGTGGTTGATGTTGAGATGTTTCTGACTGGTTCTCCTCCTCCTGTCGTCAGGCCAACCCTCCTCCTGTGGTGGTGAACACAGACAGCCTGGACACGCCTCCATACGTGAGTTCTCCTCATTTTATCTAAATATTCACACCACAACTCACCTTCCAGGACGATTAAAGTCCCAGAAATCATCCTCCTCCTCCTCCTGCTCCTCTACATTCTCTTCATTATCCTCTTCTTCCTCTTCCTGCTCCTGCTTATCCTCCTCCTGCTCCTGCTCCTCCTCTTAATCCTCCTCCTCCTCTTCATCCTCCTCCACCTCTTATTCCTGTTCAACCTGATCCTCCTCTTCCTTATCCTCCTCCTCTCCCTCTTCCTCGTTCTCCTCTTCATCCTCATCCTGCTCCTTCTGCTTCTCCTCTTCCTCTTCCTGCTCCTCCTCCTCTGCTCCTCCTCCTCTTCCTATGCTCTTCCTCCTCCTCCTCCTCCCCTGCTCTTCCTACTCCTCGCCCTCTTCCTCCTCTTCATCCTCCTCCTCCTCCTCCTCTTCCTATGCTCTTCCTCCTCCTCCCCTGCTCTTCCTCCTCCTCGCCCTCTTCCTCCTCTTCATCCTCCTCCTCCTCCTCCTCATCATTCTCCTTCTTCTCCTCCTCTCTTCATCCTCTTCATCCTCCTGCTCCTCCTCCTTCTCTTCTCTTCATCCTTCTCCTCCTCTTCATCCTCCTCCTCCTCGCCACTTCCTCCTGCTACCACTCCTCCTCCACTCCTCCTCTGCTCCTCCTCTTTCTCTTCCTCTTCATCCTCCTTCAGCTCCTCCTCTCCCTCGTACTCCTCCTCCTCCTCCTCTTCCTCCTTCTCCTGCTCCTCTTTATCCTCCTCCTCCTCTCCTCCTCCTCTTCCTCTTCATCCTCTTCCTCCTCCTCCTGCTCCTCTTCCTCCTCCTCTACTCCTCCTCTTCATCCTCCTCCTCTCCTCTCTCCTCCTCTTCATCCTCCTCCTCCTCTTCATCATCCTCCTCTTCCTGCTCCTCCTCCTCTTTATCCTTCTACTGCTCCTCCTCCTCTTCCTTTTCATTCTCCTCCTCGCCGCCTCCTCCTGCTTCTCCTCCTGCTCCTCTTCCTATTCATCCTCCCCCTGCTCCTCCTCTTCCTATTCATCCTCCCCCTGCTCCTCCTCTCCCTCGTCCTCATCCTTCTTCGTTCTCCTCCTCTTTCTCCTCTTCCTCTCATCTGCTCCTCCACCTCTTCCTCCTCTTCCTTTTCATCCTCCTCTTCCCCTCCTCCTCCTCCTTGTCCTCCTGCTCTCTCTCCTCCTCCTCCTCCTCCTCTTCATCATCCTCCTCTTCATTCTCCTCCTTAAGACCCTCCTCCTCCTCCTCTTAATCTTCACCCTCCTGCTCCTCTTCCTCCTCCTCCTGCTCCTCTACATCCTCTTCATCATCCTCCTCCTCTTCCTTTTCAACCTCCTACTCTTCATCACCCTTCTCCTCCTCTCTTCATCCTCTTCAGCCTCCTATTCCTCCTCCTCTACTCCTCCTGCTCCTCTTCCTCCTCCTCCTCCTCTACTCCTCCTGCTCATTCTGCTCCTGCTCTTCCTCCTCTTCCTTTTCATTCTCCTCCTCCTGCTTCTCCTCCTCCTGCTCCTCCTCTCACTCGTCTTCCTCCTCCTTTGTCCTCCTCCTCTTCATGCTCCTCCTTTCCTCTTCTTCATCCTTGTCCTCTTCATCATCATCCTCCTCTTCCTGCTACTCCTCCTCTTCGTCCTCCTTCTGCTCCTACTTCTCCAGCTCCTCCTCCTCTTCATCCTTCTCCTGCCCCTCCTCTCCCTCCTCCTCCTCCTTGTCTTTCTCCTCCTCTGCTCATCTTCTTCTTTTTCCTCTTCCTTTTCATCTTCCTCTGCTCCTCCTCTTCCTCCTCCTCCTCCTCCTTGTCTTTCTCCTCCTCTGCTCATCTTCTTCTTTTTCCTCTTCCTTTTCATCTTCCTCTGCTCCTCCTCTTCCTCTCCTCTTCCTCGTCCTCCTCCTCCTTGTCCTGCTCTCTCTCCTCTTACTCCTCCACCTCTTCATCATCCTCTTCCTGCTCCTCCTCCTCCTCGTCCTCCCCCTGCTCCTCCTCCTCTTCTTCTTCATTCTCCTCCTCCTCGCCACTTCCTCCTGCTTCTCCTCCTCCTCTTTCCCTTCCTCTTCATTCTCCTCCTCTTCCTCCTCCTCCTGCTCCTCCTCTCTCCCGTCCTTCTCCTCCTCCTCTGCTCCTTCCTCCTCCTCTCCTCTGCTCCTCCTCCTCTGCTCCTCCTCCTGCTCCTCCACATCCTCATCATCATCCTGCTCCTCCTCTTCTTTTTCATCCTCCTCCTCTGCTCCTCCTTCTCTCTCCTCCTCTTCTTCCTCTCCTTGTCGTTCTCCTCCTCTTCCTCACCTCCACCTCCTATTCCTCTCCTTCTCCTGCTCCTCCAGTCCGGCTGTCTCTCAGAGCTCTACAGGCTTTAATTTGAAATATTCTGTAACTAAATAACTTTTTGACTGTTTAACACTTAGTGTAAAGATAATATTTTTTTATATAATATATAAAAATATATAATATATTATATATAATATTTTCTTCCTGTGTGCAGGTGAACGGGACGGAGGCGGACTATGAGTATGAGGAGATCACGCTGGAGAGGGTGAGTCGCTATCGCTGCTTTTAAAACCACAGAAAAAACTAAAAATATGTAATAAATTAAAAGTCTGAGACAAATGCAAACTGTCTTGAATTTTTAAAAATAAATTAAAATTTTGTTTTTATTTGGCTGTTTAAATATTTTGTTGTAGGTGATCAAACTTTTATTGCTTTTTTCTTGTATCTTTTGTTGTTGTTTGCTTTGTCTGATTGTGAGTTTTTTTAACACAATTTAAAAAATAAAATACATCTTGAATAAAGATCTAGCTTTTTAATAGATATTGTTTTGTAAAAATACATATATATATCTTTAAATATGTAACAAATAAAATAAACAACAAAACAAGAATGCAAATAAATGAACAAATCCCGACAAACAACATGAAAAATCAGTTTGATAAATAACAATTAGAAATAATTTTTAATGAATTATTCTTATTTTCAATAATAAAATCACAGATAAAATAAATAGAATAAAACTGTCTAAAACCAAGATAAATAAAGTCAATGAGTAATTAATTATTTTATTAAAGAATGTATCTTTTACATATTTGTTTTATATATTTTTCGGGGTGTATTTCACTTGCGTTTAAAATAATTAAAAATATATATATTTTATTAATTCTCATACATTCACAAGTTTTTGATGACAATTTTGAATAAAAAAATTCCCATAATATGAACAATATACATTCAAAATAGTATGACAATGTCCATGAAATTTCATAAAATTCACAACAGTAGTTTTAAAATGCTCAGAAAATTTTTTTTTTTCTTAGCGTCAAAAACAAAAAACATAATATGGGTAATTCTGAGATCTGGTTGTTTTTGCTGATTGTGCTGCATATGTTGACACTTGTTGTCACTCTTATTTTATATTTGTGTAAACATGTTGTTGTTGTTGTGGTCCAGGGGAACTCGGGGCTGGGCTTCAGCATCGCGGGTGGAACAGACAACCCTCACATCGGAGAAGACCCGAGTATCTTCATCACCAAAGTTATCCCAGGAGGAGCAGCAGCCCAGGACGGACGGCTCAGGTACACACACACACACACACACACACACACACATTATACACACACACATGCACACACACACACGTACACACACACACACATTATACACACAGACACACACATAGATACAGAGAGAGAGAGACACACACACCCAGACACAAACATACATACACACACACACAGATACAGAGAGAGAGAGAGAGAGAGACACGCACGCACACACACACACACACACACACACACACACACACACACACATTATACACACACACACACACAGACACAGAGAGAGAGAGAGACACACACACACACACACACACACAGAGATACAGAGAGAGAGACACACACACACACATTATACACACACACACACAAACACACACAGAGATACAGAGAGAGAGAGAGAGAGACACACACACACACACACACCCAGACACAAACATACATACACACACACACACACACAGATACAGAGAGAGAGAGACACACACACACACACACACACACATTATACACACACACACAGAGATACAGAGAGAGACACACACACATAGACACCCACACACATTGTACAGAGAGAGAGAGATGCACACAGACACAAACACACATACACTGTGAGAAAGAGTCAGAGAGTCTTTTACCCAGAATCCCCTGCAGCGTCCTCTCCTTTCTCTCCTCCATCCATAATGCAGCAGACAGTCAGTCCGTCTGAACCAGACGACTCGGCTCACGTTCCCTCCAACACATCAACTCTGTCAGTCGTCAGTGAAGCTCAAGTTTCTGACTGAATGCTCCGGTCGCTGAAAATTATGATTTAAAAAACCTCAAATGCTTAGAAAGAAGAGAGATTAACTCTTAACTATTTCACTGCAATATATACATCTATAAATCTATGAAGTGTTGTCATGTTTCCAGCCTCTCCTGTCCTCTCCTCTCTGCTCTGTGTAAACAGATTTTCAGTGAATATTTGTCACGTGACCGTTGGTCTCAGCAGAATCAATCATGTCTTCAGTGTCTCTGAGGAGAATTTAATGTTTTTAACGGGATCTGGTTAGTGCAAACACTTTATTTTAAATGATACATGTAGAATAAAGAGATTCTAAGACAAATATCAACATTTAACACAAGTTTTGGTCACTTTTTTTCAGAGAAACTTTCATAACTGATGATCACTTCAAGGACCGTCGGAAAGTTCAGTACATCTCAATTATACCCGACCAATACTAGATGATTTGATTCTGATGAAAATATAAATAAAAGAATTGCAAACAATTAAACAAAAAAATGTATTTCATAATTGGTGAACATAACTTTGGCATATGTACATTTAAAATAGTTATTTATCAGATTAGTGGGGAAAATCTGCCGATTCACCAGACTAGATTCTAATCAATCTATTAATATTTTTACGGAAATAATAATAATAATAATAAAGTCTATTAGTTTGAACATTAATGCACACATGATGCGTTCAAGGACCGTCGGAAAGTTTACACTCTGACGATAAAGCCTGTTTTTACAGCCTGTTTCTTTCTACGATAAATGGAGGATTTATAGCAATCTTTAAAAGAAAACAAACTGATTCGGTTCGGTTCAGAAGTTGATTATTATTTTTTGTTTTTATATCATTTTGTATCTTCTCTGTAGAGCTTCTGATGTATTTTTATTTTGGCGGGGAGCTGACTGACGGTGGTGATCTGGTGTGTTTCAGAGTGAACGACGTCATCCTGAGAGTGAACGAGGCGGATGTGCGAGACGTAACCCACAGCCGGGCGGTGGAGGCCCTGAAGGAGGCCGGATCGCTGGTCCGCCTCTACGTGCGCCGCAGAAAACCCGTCTCCGAGAAAGTCATGGAGATCAAACTGGTGAAGGGACCCAAAGGTGACGCAGCTTCAGCTTTATTCTGAAACATTATAAACTCTAAGAACATTTACTCAAGTACAAATTTGAGCCCCTCGTACTTGTATCTTTTGTTGTTGTTTACTTTGACTGATTGTGGTTTTTTTAAGCACTTTGAGCTTCATATCTGCGTGAAATTAGGTTACACGAATACATATTTTATTATTATTAAAAGAAAAAAATAACCTAAGATAAAACTAGAATTAAGACCTCGATATGGTAGTATATAAAATATGAAAAAAATATATATTTTAAAAATTATGAGAAGAAATACAATAAAATACATTTAAAAGCTGTTTAAAAGTCATAAAATGAAATAACAGCTAGAAATACAACTAGATGAAGTAGATTAAAAAGGGATATAGAAATAATATTTTAAATTTAAAAAAAAATATATGACATACTTTTTTTACAATTTTGAGCCACTCGTACTTGAGTATTTTCCATTTTATGTATTTTTATGCTTTAACTCCACATTATTTAGCTGCCAGCTTTAGTTTCTTATTTTTTCAGGTTGAGATTTAACGTAAAAAACAAAAAAAATGTTTACATTTTTACATGGACACAATCATCCAGAATTAAACCTCAATTAAAAAATTTTTTTTTTTTTATTCTGTGTTTTTTTCTTTATTATATTTAATGTTTTTAAATTCTATTGACTTTAGTTGTTTTTTAACATTTTTTTGATATATTGTAGTCCTTTAAATTTAAATTAAAGCACATGGTAGTATATTAAGTAGTTAAAATTACATTAAAATGCTGCTTAAATAAAAGCATCAATAATAATAATAATCCTCCTCCTCCTCCTGGTCCTGCTCCTGCTCCTGCTCCTGCTCCTGCTCCTGCTCCTCTTTCTTGTCCTGCTCCTCCTCCCGCTGCTCTTCCTCTGTCCGCCTCCTCCTCCTGCTCCCCTTCCTCCTCTCTCCTCCTCTTCCTCCTGCTCCTCCTCCAGGTCTGGGCTTCAGTATAGCGGGCGGTGTGGGGAACCAGCACATCCCAGGCGACAACAGCATCTACGTCACCAAGATCATCGAGGGAGGAGCTGCACATAAAGACGGGAGGCTGCAGATCGGAGACAAACTGCTGGCTGTAAGAATCGGAGTCCAAAGCCCTGCTGTGATCTGGTTCCAGAAACTTTTGACATTTAGTAAATTTGTGTATTTTGTGTGATTGTATGTCAGCTCTTGTGTTGTGTTGCTGCTTATTGTGAATCTAGAGTCTCAGCCATCCACCCTCTGAATGCTCCAGGTCTCTAGTTAGTGGTTGTAAAGTTTCATGAGGCTGTGATTATCCTAGAGGTCACAGCAGCTCATTTTATACACTGAGCTCAAGTTTCACTCACTAACATCATCACACATGAAGAACATTGGGCTCATTGAATCCACAAGAGTCTCAGCTTTACACTCAGACCCCATTTATGCAGCTCACAGACTGTTTAGGGACCCCAGGATGCACAAAGATTCACACACAAGAGGACACAACAACACATTTACTGCAGGTCAGTTATTAACCAGTGAAGGGATTTAAAGATGCCCTATTACAAATATATGATGCCTCACACGCGGCACCAATAATGTAGGGATTTAACAGTTATAGGATGCCTCATGCAACGGGCATCAAAAATGTAAAAAGGGGTAAATCATAAATGCTATCCCTCCCATAAGGATATCAAATATGTAAGGATGAACATTGTGAGATTGGGCTCATTGAATCCACAAGAGTCTCAGCTTTCCAGTCAGACCCAATTTATGCAGCTCACAGACTGTTTAGGGACCCAGGATGCACAAAGATTCACACACAAGAGGACACAATAACACATTTACTGCAGGAGAAACACTGCATGGGTTCTGCTCCAAACAGCATCTGATAAAGTGCATAAGTTTGGCATGTCAGTCTAAACACAGCCCAAATATTTAATAAAGTATCAGATGAAACAGAGAAAAGCAGCCAGGGTTCATACACAGATTTATGTATTGTTGTCTCACCTGATTTATGCAGCTTACAGACTATTTAGGGGCCGCAGTGTGCAGAAATGTAAAAAAAAAATAGGCCAAAATAACAAATTCATACTGGTCGAGAATAACTGCATGGGTCATGTCAGTTTTTCCTTTGTTAAAATTTAGCCCAACTTTGGAGTAGGGTTGTCACGATACTAAAATTTTCAACTCGATACCGATACTCAGGAAAATATTCGATACTCGATACCATTTTCGATACCACAAGGATAAAAACAAAGACCCCAAAATTTAACAGAAATATTTTTATTAACAAGAAAAATGCAACATGTTAAAATGAACAGAACCACAGGTTAAATATTAATAATAAAAACAGTTGTGCAAAAAGAAACTGCAACTATGATAACAAGCTTCAGGTCTGAGGTAGTGCAAAAAATAAACAATTACTATAAACAATAACAATTAGAACAATATTTTGAGGTTGTATGCTGTGCACAATATTAGGAAAGCTTGATAAGTCGACTTCTCTCTGCTTCATTCTGGGACTTCAAGAGAGAAAATAACACTTTTCAGTCACCAACATTTATGTAAACGTATTAACTCTTAATGCTTATGTATACTGACACTGAGTCAATTAACGTAATATGGGCATACTACGTGCCTGATTTATTTATTTATTTACGTTGTTTATAATCATTAATGTGACATCAGCCTTTAATTGCTAGCTGCGGCTAATGGCTAATGATAACACGACCAACATTAATGCTAGCCACCGGCCACAATAACATCAGTAATAGGTCAGTCTGAAACCAAAGACACTAACCTGTCGACATTCACTGTAAAGGGTGTCGCTCCTGAAGATGTTTCACCAAGTTTGAAGTACTGCTTGTGCACGTCACAGTGGGGGGGGGCCTGCTGCTGTGTGTGTGTGCAGGCAAAGAGAGAGAAGGACGCAGCGTCGGCAGCTTGGCATCGGGAGGGGGGGACAGGGGGTATCAATACTTTTGAAAATGAGTATCATATCCAGGTACGTTTTAGTATCGATACTTTTTTGAGTATCGATATTTTTGACAACCCTACTTTGGAGGTTATTTAACTCTCTTCCTGACAAGATATAGAGGGTTTTTTATACACTGAGCTCAAGTTTCACTCACTAACATCATCACACATGAAGAACATTGGGCTCATTGAATCCACAAGAGTCTCAGCTTTACACTCAGACCCCATTTATGCAGCTCACAGACTGTTTAGGGACCCCAGGATGCAGAAAAACACATGTAGTCAGGGAATTTGGGCAAAAATATCCCCTTTGCATGAGAAAACTGCATGTTTATGCCTTAAACTGCATGTTATCAGCATAACATGCGCATGTCTGTGAAGAGGAGACTCATGGGGACACATAGAACCAAATTTCTGATTTCTGATATCTGGAGGTCCGAGGTCAAGGGACCCCTTTTAAAATTAGAAATTTGGGCTCACTGAATCCACAAGAGTCTCAGCTTTCCAGTCAGACCCGAATTCTGCAGCTCGCAGACTGTTTAGGGACCCCAGGATGCACAAAGATTCACACACAAGAGGACACAATATCATGACGGTTGATGGTTGGTACCAGTGGAAATAGAAATAATAGGATCTTCTGATCTCTCATGTCTCCCGTCGCCTGAAAACTAAGTCTGTTAAATACCAAATGACCAAAATAAACAAAACTTTTAACCCAAACAGCCCTTTTTATCACCATATAATGAGCGATAAAACATGAAATGGACTTCGTCTTCAATCTCAGCGTAATTAGAACACAGATGGAGGTTAATAATAATAATAATAATAATAGCTCTCTGTCCCCCCCAGGTGAACAGTTCTTGCCTGGAGGAGGTGAGCCATGAACACGCCGTCACTGCCTTGAAAAACACTCCTGACGTCGTCTACTTGAAAGTGGCAAAACCCAACAGTGTCTTCATGAACGACAGCTTCGCCCCGCCCGACCTCACCAACTGTGAGTGATGCTTTCTGATTATACACATTACAGCCGCAGGAACCCGCCGGCAGGTTTTAAAAGTCCATTTTTTAACAGAAACAAACTGTAAAAACGGCAAGTTAAAACATTTTAACACTCTGACAAAACTTGTGTTAAATGTAGATATTTGTGTCAGGATCTTTTTATTCTACATGTGTCAGCGACCGCAGCAGAGCCCCGAGCTGAGGGAGCCAATCAGGAATCATCCTGTCCATCAGCTGCTCACTGAAACTCAGAAGCTCATTTTATCACATTTAAATATCTTTTTATTGAAAAAGTTTTTTTAGAGCAAACAGGTCTCAGGATTTATCAGAATTTACTAGGTTGATAAAATATTAATTTCATGTCCATAAAATGTTGAAAAAGACCCAAATTTTGCAGAAAACTTCAGATGTTTTATTTATGTATTTATTTTTCTTGGATAATTTACAAATTGTTTTTTTTTTTTCAAATATTACAGTTATACAGTTTTTTTCTTGTCTTTTTCATTAATATTTTGCAGCTATTTTACTAATTTGTTGGAGATATTTTTATCAGATATTTTACAATATTTTGAGTGGAATATGTTACCAATGTATTAGGATAGTTTACAGAGTTTCCCTCTGATATTTTACTGATCATTTCTGAAAATTACACTCATGATGTTTAGATATTTTATTGGGTTTTTAAAATGATATTTAAAAAATTTTTTGTCATTCTTCACTCAAGGATTTATCTAAAAATATTCCTGGATATGGCAGGTTAGCATTAATTATGTTGCGACAGATATATTTAATCTTAATATCTAAATAGAAACATTTCCATAGCTTGTGTTTCTCCGTCACTCATTACGTCCTGCCCCCCACGGCGGCTCCGGCCTCGTCCAATCAGACGTAACCGGAGCCGGACAGGTGAGAGCAGCGATCAGCTGATCAGAGCAGAAATGTTCGGAGCAACTGTGAGTCTGACGGAGAAACACAACTTCATTTGGTTCACTTTTATTTACCTGAGACAACTGGAGGACAATCTGACCTGAACCCTGTGTGGTGTGTGTGTGTGTGTCTGTGTGTATCTGTGTGTCTGTCTGTCTGTGTGGTGTGTGTGTGTGTCTCGTTGTGTCTGTCTGTCTGTCTGTCTGTCTGTCTGTCTGTCTGTCTGTCTGTCTGTCTGTCTGTCTGTCTGTCTGTCTGTCTGTCTGTCTGTGTGTGTGTGTGTGTGTGTGTGTGTGTGTGTGTGTGTGTTACAGCGTACTCTCACATGGAGAATCATATCAGTCCCCCTAACTTCCTGGGCCAGCCCCTCCCCCCTCCGGCCTCCTCCGGACGCTACTCCCCGACCCCCAAGAGCATGCTGGGAGACGACGACGTCACCCGGTGAGGACACACACACATTTTTCTTTGAATATTAGTGATTATTAATTAATAATTATTTTTCTGATATTTTACTAATTTTTGTTTGCATATGTCTCTAATAATTAATTTATATTTTAACTTATATTATTTTAATATAATTTTAATTTTATATTTTAGTTTTCTTTTGATATTTTACTCCTAATTGTATTTCTTTTATTATTATTCGGATATTTAACTCTTTTTTTTTTAAATCATTTTTGGATGTATTTAACTATTTTGTTTTTAAATAATTTACTAATAATTTGCATATATTTTTCTCATTATTTCTTATATTCTATCAATGTATTTTCATTGAATATTTAATATTATATTTTATATTTCTTTTCAAATAATTTACCCATCATTTTCAGATATTTCACTATTTTTATTCCAATATATTAGTATTTCATTAATTTAAAAAAAACAAATACCCAAATAATATTAGTAAAACATCTAACTCTTTTTTATGATCATTTTTCAATATTTCACTATTTCCTTATAAAATAATTTACTAATAATTTGCAGATATTTTTTCTCATATTTTTACTTACTATCAATGTATTTTTCATTTAATATTTTAGTTTTCTTTTGACATTTTACCAATAATTTTTGAACATTTTACTTTTTTCTTCAAATAATTTACTGTTGCTTGTTTTTAAAGTCTTTGATTTTACTTATTGATAACTTTTGTTGTGTTTTGTAAGTTTTTTTTTTTTTTTTTTTTTTTCAAATAATGTTTTTGGGATATTTTACTATTTTCTTCTATAATAATTCACTAATAATTAACAGATTTTGAAAAAAAAACATTCTCATATTGTATTAATTTTAATGAGAATTTTCAGATATTTCACTATTTTATTCTGACATTTTTCACATTTTGTTTGGATATTTAACTATTTTTTAATAATTTTTGGATATCCCTGTTTCCTTCTTAAATATTTACTCATAATTTTCAGATATTTCACTATTTTATTTTCTTCCAATATTTTAGAATTTTATCAGATCAGTATTTTTCATTTAATATTTTAGTTTTCTTTTGACATTTTACCAATAATTTTTGAACATTTTACTTTTTTCTTCAAATAATTTACTGTTGCTTGTTTTTAAAGTCTTTTATTTTACTTATTGACAACTTTTGTTGTGTTTTGTAAGGTATTTTATTTATTTTTTCTATATGTTTATGTATTATTATTATTATTATTATTATTATTATTATCAGTAAGAACAGCAGCAGCTCATTTGATGCTGTTCGCCCTCTGCTGGTGGGATGCTGCTATTACACACAACACACTGATGACCTGAGGGCTGTTCCATCAACGTGGATTAAGGAAAAGCCTGGTTTATTATGATAAGCCTCGCTAATTTAAGTGAGAGATGTTCAAAGTCGTTTGTGTGAGTCCCCGCTCAGTAACCATGGTAACTTACACCACTGAACCAGCCTGCTCCGGGGCTAACAGGCTAACTGTCGAGCTTACTTTAGCTGCGTGTCAAATAATTCCAGACGGGTGGAAACAAAATCCCAAAAGTCAGTTCCACCACGTTTCTGTTCGCGTGCATATCACTTTAGTCATGTCTGTGCAGAAAGTTTAGACTTAGTTTTTTTATGTTGCAGTCTGGTTTAGACCTTTTTTTCTCACAATATGACGAGGCATGAATTTACACACCTATTTCAGTCAATCTGTTGTTTAATTCATGCAACTTTTGTTTTGGAGTGAACCCTTTATTTGAAAGCTAAACATATAATTTAAATAAACATATATAAACATAAAATTTAAGAAAAATGTGTGAAAGTTTCTAGTAGTCCTTTATTAATTCATTTTGTTCTAGCTGTTAAGACAAAAAAAAACACATTAAATGTAGTCTAAACCAGGACTTCTGCTGTGGTAAAATGTATACTTACATCATTATCTAGCTACTTTATCTCCAATTTAATTATTCCACATTTAGCTTTTTGTCTCCATATTGAGTTTTTGGTTTTCAGTTCCCATAAGCAAATGAGGCTTGTAGATGGAGACGACATCCTGTAAAAGAAAACATGTCAAAGAGTAGCTTAGCTGATTATGTAGTTGCCAATTATAATTTAATTTCTCATATTCATCATTGCTTGCTGCTGTAGTTGTTCCAGCTGTGTCCTGCAGCAAGGTGCATGGTTATACACAATCTGTAGAATGAAGATACAGCCCAAACATTATTACTTTTTCATGTCCAAGTCCTTTTTTGGCTGAACAAGAACAGAATAATTAATATAGGACAGGGTTACTTCGCCAAGTTAGGCCAATTTACAGAGTTCTCCCAACTTAGCCTACACCTAACTGTGAACATACAGCTGTTATTATCCAGCCTACTGATAATATAACCACTCTTATTGTATCTAGTGATCTAATTGTTAATTTATTAACAACTACAAATAACACAATAAGTAGGACTGAATTACTCGTGCATTTTATCAGTCTGCAGTGTTTCACCATGCCATCTCCCTGGCTCTGTTAATGGTAGTAGTATTGTCTGTTATTGTGACCGTCACTTTATATTCTTCATAAAGCTCCTTCAGCGCTGATCAACACCACTTTTTGTGACATCTTATAGGCTGCTCCCGGCTGTCCCACGATCGATTAATACGGTCTGCTTATATACTCCTTGTATATACGGCTTGTCTAGCCGTCGTTGTGCGCCATCGTTGACTAGACTCAGCTGAGCTGTGTTATTGGAACGGATTTAGCCTGAAGGGAAAGTCGGTGTTAATTCTAATCAGGCCTTTTCAATGTTGTTTAGCCACGTTGATGGAACACACCTCTGAGGTCCATGTTAAAGTCGACAAAACAAATGTTTTGTTTCAAAAAACAAACAAAAACTAAAATTAATCTGAATTCTGATTATGAACTGCAGGTGAAAATGTTTCCACACTCACAGAAAACTATTAGTTAAATATCCAAAAACCAATGAGTAAAAAAGTCTGAAAATTAATAGTAAAAATCCCCAAAAATATATCCCCATATTATTGATTGACAGCTGTGTGAGGTCACAGATGATTGACAGCTTTGTGTGAGGTCAGGTGATTGACAGCTGTTGTCCTCAGGGAGCCCAGGAAGGTGGTTCTCCACAGAGGAGCGACGGGGCTCGGCTTCAACATCGTGGGCGGCGAGGACGGCGAGGGCATCTTCATCTCCTTCATCCTCGCTGGAGGACCAGCTGACCTCTGTGGAGAGCTGAGGAAAGGAGACAGACTGGTGTCTGTACGTACACACACACACACACACACACATAAACTCTTTTGTTCTGATCATTTTTCGATATTTCACAATTTCCTTCTAAAATATTTTACTAATAATTAATAATAATTTGATTTCTTTTACTATTTTTTCCCATATTTTTCTAATATTTTATTAATTTCACAATTTTATTTTCTTCCAATATTTAGGTATTTCATCAGATATTTATTTCTCATATTGTTTGGATATTAAACTCTTTTCAGATATTTCACTATTTCATTTTCTTCCAATATTTTAGAATTTTATCAGATATTTTTCTCATAATATTCATATTAACTCTTTAATAATTTTTGGATATATTAAACTTTTCTTTTCAAACAATTTACTCATCATTTTTCGCATATTTCCTAATTAATAATAGTTGTTGGATATTTAACTCTTTTTTTTTAATGATGATTTTTGGATATTTCACTATTTCCTTCAAGAATAATTTACTAATAATTTTCAGATATTTGTTCTTATGTTTTTCACATATTTTTCGGCTGTTTAACTTTTTTTAATAATCATTTTCGATATTTTGCTATCTAATTTTTTCCCAATATTTTTGTATTTCATCAGATGTTTTATTTTTTCAAATAATGTTTTTGGGATATTTTACTATTTTCTTCTATAATAATTCACTAATAATTAACAGATTTTGAAAAAAATATATTTTCTCATATTGTATTAATTTTAATGATAATTTTTTTGATATTTCACAATTTTATTCTGACATTTTTCACATTTTGTTTGGATATTTAACTATTTTTTAATGATAATTTTTGGATATCCCTGTTCCCTTCTTAAATATTTACTCATAATTTTCAGATATTTCACTATTTTATTTTCTTCCAATATTTTAGCATTTTATCAGATCATATTATTCAGATATAGCTGTTATAGTCTTGGGATATTCTACCATTTTATTCTTGGATAAATGACTAATAATGTTCAGATGTTTACTATTTTATTCTCATATTCCTTTTAATATTATTCAGATATTTAATTTTTTTTTTTGTCATTTTAGGATATATTTAACTATTTTCAAATAATTTACTCATAATTTCCAGATGTTTGCGATTTAATTTCTTTTCAATATTTCTGTTTTTCATCAGATTTTTTACTTTTTCAAACAATGTTCTTGGGATATTTTACTATTTCCTTTAATATAATTTAATAATAATTTGCTGATTTCTTTTACTATTTTTCTAATATTGTATTAATTTTAATAATAATTTTCAGATATTTCACAATTTGATTTTCTTCCAATAACTTAGTATTCCATCAGATATTTTTCTATTTTATTCTGATATTTTTCTCAAATTGTTTGTATATTTAACTCTTTTTTTTTTTAATGATCATTTTTGGATATTTCACTCTAAATATTTTTCTCATAATATTCAGATATATAAAACGTTGGGATATTTTACCATTTTATTCTTGAATAAATTACTAATAATGTTTAGTTTTTTTACTTTTTTTTTAAATAAATATTCAGATATTTAACTCTTTAATCATTTTGGGATATTTTAATCTTTTTTGAAACAATTTCCTCATAATTTTCAGATATTTCACAATTTTTCTTTTTATTACAATATTTAATTTTTCATTAAAAAAATATTTCACAAATTTTTGGATATTTAACTCTTTTTTTTAATGATCATTTTTTGATATTTCACTATTTCCTTCTAAAATAATTCACAGATATTTTTTCTCATATTTTTCTAATATTATTCTGCTGAACCCATTTTTAATAATAATTTTCACTATTTTCTTTTCTTTTACTTTTTCAAACAACGTTTTTGGGATATTATACTATTTTAGCCTTGAATAATTTCCTAATCATTTCAGATATTGAACTGTAGTTTTGGGTTGACAACCTGCAGGAAAACAAATAATGTTGTTGTTCTGTTGTGTTTGTGTTGCTGTGTGCAGGTGAACGGCGTGGACCTCCGGAATGCCACGCATGAGCAGGCTGCCGCCGCCCTGAAGAACGCCGGGCAGACGGTGACCATCATCGCCCACTACAGACCCGAGGGTGAGAGTTCAGATAGCAACTAGAACATTTCTGAAGAGGCTTCGATAGCCAAGCAACCAGGGCCAGGTGGCGGCCACCAATCAGAGCAGAGCAAGCAACTGAAATCGACTGCTCCTGTGACAATTGAGGCCAGTGAGAGAAAGAGCAGCTGAAAGTTCCCCTCAAACAGAAAGCATTTTTGGCCAAACCGTAGCTCCTATCAGTGAATCAGCTTCACTTTGAGCATCCTGAGTTCTTCTTGAACGTCTATATGTGTTTTGTGAAGAAAAACGAAGAAATTGGTGTATTAGAGCGATCAGAAGAAACTGGTACCTCTGCTTCCCTCCAGAAATGTTCCCGCCTTTTTACCATGGCGATCTTTGATGCTGTGGGTGCATGTTGGTGGATCATCTTCGAATAAAGTAAAAGTAAAAAAAATAAAAGTCAAAAGGAGAAAAAAAGTCGAAGTAAAAAAAAAAAGTCAGTCACAAAAAAGGCAAAGTGAGCTAAAAAAGTCAAAGTCGCGAAAAAAAAGTAAAAATGAGAAAATAGTAAAATTGAGAAAAAGTCAAAGTTAATTCTGTAGAGTGGCATCTGCGGCCTCGAGTGCAGTTTCCAAATGTATTTTTTGACACATTTTTCTCTCCCTCTGCACTCTAGCGATGATGTCATCCACTTCAGCCTCTCCATAGGGTAACATTGGGGGGATTTTTTGGTGTGTTTATGCTGAATAATTTGAAAACCTTTTGCCGAAACCCTTAGAAAAATCATAGCACACTTGTCCCGGTCGATTTGATACCTTTTTAGTGTATGTGCAACCAAAATTCTGGGAGGAGTAGTCGACTGAAAAAAACTTGGAAGAATAAGTAGGAAGATGCCCGGTGGAGATTAAATAGTGGCTCTTACAAGCTTGCTTAATTATTGTACACAAATACTTATCATTTATGATTCTTGGTTCCTGGATTAAAGGTTAACCCTTCGTCTCCTGTGCAGAGTACAGCCGGTTTGAGGCAAAGATCCACGACCTGCGGGAGCAGATGATGAACAGCAGCATCAGCTCGGGGTCGGGGTCGCTGCGCACCAGTCAGAAGAGGTCGCTGTATGTCAGGTGAGACGCGCCAGACTTCTCAGCATTACTCATATCCACATCTGATTTATGTCTTAATTCACTCCAAAGAATTTAGGATTACATTATTATTTAAGCCTTTAGTTTTTCTCACAATATTCAGATAGTTTTTCCCTTTTTTTCTCCCGTTTTTTGGGGATATTTCACAATTTTTTTCATAAATATTTACAATAAATTCAGATATTTTACTTTTTATTTTCTTCCAACTTTTTTTATGATTTTGTCCTATTTTTTTTCAGATATTTTGCTATTTTCTTTTTATTTATTTATTATTTAACTCCACAGCCTTTAGTTAATTCTGTTAATTAATTATAATAATAATAATTAATAATAAATAATAATAATAATTCCTTGAAAACTTTCTCTCTTCTCATGAATAAAAACGTACTGGAATATTTTTAAGAAATGCTAAAACTAGAAATGAAAGTTCAAACTTAAAAAAGGAAAAAAAAACAAATGTATTATAATTTTCATGGAATTAATTATAAAATTAATAACTACTATAATGGTAGTTTATTATATTAATTACTTAACTAAATATATGAATAGGCTGATAGTAGTTTGTATAAGATTATAATTGAACAAAAACTTTGATCGATTTCAAATTATCGTAAAAAATAACTTTTTTATTTTAAAACGTTTCCTGTATCATATATGAATGATGCTATGAATGGTTGTTGTTTCAGAGCCCTGTTTGACTATGATAAGACCAGGGACTCGGGTCTGCCCAGTCAGGGACTCAACTTTAAGTTTGGGGACATCCTCCACGTGGTGAACGCCTCCGACGACGAGTGGTGGCAGGCCAGACAGCTGACCAGTCAGGGGGAGGAGGAGGAGGTGGGGGTGATCCCCAGCAAGAGAAGGTCAGGACACACACACACACACAAACACACACACATCCTTGTACTTCTATCTTTGTGAGGGTCCTCACTGGAACAGTGTTTTCTCTAACCCTTCACCATCATAACTAAATGCCCACCCCTAACATAAACCTGATTGTAACTTTAACCCTAAACAACTAAAAAATTCTCAACTCTTAAACAAGCCTTTAAAGAAGTGAGGACCGGCGAAATGTCCTCACTTCACAAAATGTCCTCACTCTGTTGGTTAAAAACGTGTTCCGGTCCTCACTATGTAGGAAGTTCAAGAACATGCGCGCGCGCGCGCGCGCGCGCATGTTCTTGAACACACACACACACACATACAGACAGACAGACAGACAGACACACACGCTCAGAACAAAATGGCAATACATTTGAAGGACCCTGAGCTGCCCACTAAGGTGCCAGAACAAAATTACCTGAACCAGGATCTGTCCAGGACACTCAGGACGTGAGGGAGGGAGGATGGAGGCTCAGGGAGCGATGAGGAACTTAAGCAGCTGTGCTCCATGCAGACATTTCTCAAACTTTATTTTGTAGGCTTAGGACCATAGACTGTATAAATAATGGACGTAGTCATTGTGACATTACCTGTTGGTTTGTGGCCCGTTGGAAGCATCGAGTTCAGCATTGCACTCGTCGCCATCTTGTTTCCGATACAGGAAGCAGATCATATTTGGACTGTGGAGGAGGAGAGGGATCTGATCACTGACTACAGCCTCTCTACACCTCAACCTGACTGAGAGAAGCTGCTGCTAATTCATGTTAGCATTAGCTGGAGCATTAACTGGGATGTTAGTTTTGGCAAAAAACAAAAACAAAATGTTCGTTACTGACCTCAGAAAACTGAACAGTGACAGTCCTTGGAGTGTCTGTTAGTCCAACAATACGCTGAACAAAACGTTCAAATAAACGTCATGAAGTGATAATACAGTGAAAGGGTCAAAGTTATGAGACCAAACCGGTATACGGCCTTTTTTTAGATCTATATAATGTTATATATAACTTTATTGACATGTTGCCGTGGATACGCATTGTTCTGCTTCTCTCCTGATGACGCTCAACTTGTTAGTGACCTGTCAATCAAAGGTAGCCCCGCCCAGAATCATATGATTCTTTATCTTCTATTTTCTTCTAATTGGGGCCATTATTTGAACTATTAATATCAAATTGTCTTGAAGAAATGTTTTTTAGTAGCGATTGAGACCGAGCCATCTGTTGGAATTTTCGGTAGAATGCAGCTTAAGGCACTTCCTGGTTTGCCTCCCTGCTCAGACCTGGAGGTTGCCGCCTGGTTAGGACAGACTAGATCCTGATTGTGTTGGATATATAGTCACTCGAAGAAATCTCTGGGCTCCGGTCCGGTCTCAGTGCGTCCTCACAGTGTTTTCACCTGTATTTAGAGCCGTCCACTTGTGTTCGGATCACTCAGACCACATGTTACTGACACACACACACATACATACGTACTAAGTCATGTGACCTCTGTGTTTCTATACCTGGATTACTTTCTAAAATGTCTGTTGTGGGGTTTCTTTTGTTTTGTTTTTTTATTATTATTTGACTTATTGGGATATTACTCAAATTCTTTTTTAAATATTCAGATATTTTAATTTTATTTATAATGTTGGTATGTTTCACTATTTTCTTCTTAAATAATTTTCCAATAATAATTTCAGATATTTTCCTTTGTATCTGATATTTTTTTCATGATATTCAGATATTTTCCCCCTTTTTTTTAAATAATATTTTTTTCATAAATATTTATAAAATAAATTCAGATATTTTATTTTTTATTTCCTTCCATGATTTTATGATTTTGTCCGGTATTTTTCAGATATTTTACTATTTTCTTCTTGATTCATTTAGAAATGTTCCTTTTTCTCTTCCAGCATTTTATTTTATTTGTGTGTTTTTTTTTCAAATCATTTTGTGAAGTTTTGCTATTTTCTTCTGAAATATTTCACTTTTTCAATTTTTTTATAATTTTCAATACAATTCATCATGGATTATGTCATAATATTGATTTAATATTACTGATGTCATGTGTCTGCCCTCTGCTGATCTTTGACCTCCTGACCTCTCCCCTCAGGGTGGAGAAGAAGGAACGAGCACGGTTAAAGACGGTGAAGTTCAATGCCAAGTCCCGAGAGCGAGGGGTGAGCAAGACTTCTTCTTCTTCTTCTTCTTCTTCTTCTTCTTCTTCTTCTTCTTCTTCTTCTTCTTCTTCTTCTTCTTCTTCTTCTTCTTCTTCTTCTTCTTCTTCTTCTTCTTCTTCTTCTTCTTCTTCTTCTTCTTCTTCTTCTTCTTCTTCTTCTTCCTCCTCCTTCTTCTTGTTTCTCGTCAGGAGGAAATAATCCTGCGTGAGTTACGGGACCCTTCTGTTTCTGTTTCTTGGAGATAAAGAGTGAATCAGTATTTACTCACAAATATAAATATAAAGTCAATGTAACACTGACAGCCAATCAGAATCCGTCATGTTCAAACTCTATTTAATAATTAATAAAGTTGAATAAATTTCCGTTTCTTCTTCAATCTTTCAGACCGACGGATGTAAAAACAAGACTTTTTTCTGTTGGAATCTGAAATGAATTATTGTTGATTTAATTCTTATTAAGCTTTTGGTTTTTACATTATTTTTGTTAATTAATTTAATTTAGCTGAATTAGTTGTTTATGGTAGCGATTCACCAGAAAACACTAAACAATTATTTAATTATTTATTTTATTTAAAAATAATATTATGTTATGCTATATTATGTTATCTTATATTATATTCAATTGTATTATATTATATTATGTTATATAATATAATATTAGAATAGATTTTATTAAATTATATTATATGATGTTATGTTATATTATATTTTATAATATATTATGGTATATTATTTAATGTTATGTAAAATTATGGCTTAATTTGATTTATTCGTTTAAATTATTTATTTAATACATTTTCTTAAAAACTAGATTCATTGGTTGAAAATATTTTAACTAAATAATGATTCACTGAGCTGTATGTTTATAGTAATTATAATATACATATATATTTATATATACATACCCACATATGTGTATGTATATGTATATACATATATATATATATATATATATATGTATGTATATGTATATACATATATATATATATATATATATATATATGTATGTATATGTATATACATATATATATATATATATATATATATATATATATGTATATGTATATGTGTATATATACATGTATTATTTGGATATTTAACTGTTTTATGGTAATTTTTGGATATTTCACTATTTCCTCTCAAATAATTTACCAATAATAATTTCAGATATTTTTTTTTCTGATATTTTTTCATAATATTCAGATATTTTCCCTTTTTTATAAATATATATATTTTGGGGGGGGGGATTTAACTAATTGTTTTCATAAATATTTACAAAATAAATTCAGATATTTTTATTTTCTTATTATTTTCTCTCTTCTTTTTTCCTCCTTGCATATTTCAAGACTTCTTCATGAATTATGCCATAATATTTATATGATATTACTGATGTCATGACTTTGATTTAATTAATTTCTGCCGCATAAATATATACATATATATATATATATAAAATTTTATTTTTTCTCCATGCCTGATGGAATGACCACAGTCACACGTCATTGCAACTTGCAAATTAGCACAAAATTAAGTTAAAGTTAAAGTTCCAGTCAAATGTAAACAAAGATTTCCCCCAAACAGAAACAAACAGAAGTGTTTCCTGTAACTCTGGTAGATTGATGACTCAGCAGTCTGTATCTGAGTCCGTCTCGTGGCGGATTTCTTTATCTGCATGTTTTATTGTGAAGTAGTGTTACTGTTTGAGCTACGTACTAATGACTGTTTGACTAATGTTTAAACCGTTAACAGCATGTTGTTGTTGTTGTTGTTGTTGAGACGTTTTCTTCTTCACCGCTCGGAGCAGCCGAGCCGCAGCAGCCGCAGCGCCTCCTCCACCACCTCCTTATTAAACCGTGTGTCGCTTTAACACGCGCCGGCAGAAGCCCCGCCCAGCGCCGCCAGGCCCCGGCCTCTAACACGCCTCACTGATGAGGAGACAAACAGCATGACTCCTCCCCCTCGCCGCATTATAGACCAACGCTTGACATCGACCTGACTGTCTGCTTCCTCCTCCTCCTCCTCCTTCTCCTCCTTACCCCCCTCCTCCTCCTGCAGCATGTGATCTGATGATCTCACCCCTCCTGCTTCCTCCTGCTCAACTTTAAATCTGTTGAACATAAAATGCTTTTAATTTAACCCTCTGAACCAGCTCAATCAGAACAACTCTAACCTGTCTTTGTACACAGACTTTCAAAAAAATCATCAAATAAGACACAAAATTACCGAAAAAAAGACACAAATCGACAAAAGAGAAACAAATTGACAAAAAGACACGAAATTACGGGGAAAAAAAATACTAATTACCAAATAAAGACACAAATTGACCAAAAAGACACAAAATAAACAAAAAAGACACCAATTTACAAAAAAGACACAAATTGACAAAAACACACAAAATTAGGAAAAAAAAGATACAAATTACCAAAAAGACACAAAATTACCACAAGAAAGGGACACATTGACAAAAAAAACACAAAATTACCACAAAAAGACACAAAATTACCCAAAAAGTCAAAAATAGTCAAATTAAGCACCAACTGCGTGTAACAAATGGTCTCAACCAATGAGACTCTGAGAATAATTAACTGAATAATAAACCTTATAACTATGACACGTTGACTCTCAGTGCTGAGCAGAATCTCAGATTAATCTTCAGGTTCCAGCTTCAGATGATGAAGGTACAAATATGTTAGATTAGTGTCGAAATCACCTTAATTGACCTTAATTATGTGACAATATGTCAAACTTGGGACTGTTAATTACCTGATGAGGATCAGGCTAAATGCTGGATGTCAGAATTTGGATTTACGTTCAGAGTTAACATCAAACTTGTTATTCCAAACTCATCGATCTCTGAGAATACTCGTCTAATGTCACTAACTTGGGCTGTCAGGGTGAGTTAACCGGTAACTAATTAACCAGAAACTAATTAACTGGATCATGACGAGACACAGGAGGCGCCACCAAAGTCCGACTCATTTTAGATTAAATAAAAGGACTGAGGAGTAATAATGAGTTTGATTGATCTGTAAATTCTCTCTTTTTTATGAACTTAAATTTCCGCCTTCTGCCTCAGTTATTAGTCTTTTTTTACCCAAAATTATGAGATTAATAGTTGAAATTATGAGATAAAAAGTCATAATTATGAAATGAAAAATCCAAATTATGAGATAAAAAGATAAAATCATGGGATAAAAAGTCGAAAATATAAAATTAAAAGTCGTAATTATAAGATAAAAATGATTTAAAAATTATAAATTTAAAAATGATGAGATAAAAAGTTTAAATTATGAGAGAAAAAGTCAAAATTATGAGATGGAAAGTCAAAAATTTGGGAGATGAAAAATCATAATTATGAGATAAAAAGTAGAAATTATGAGATGAAGTCATAATTATGAGATGTAAAGTCGAAATTATGAGATAAAATATTTAAATTATGAAATAAAGTCATAATTATGAGATAAAAAGTAGAAATTATGAGATGAAGTCATAATTATGAGATGTAAAGTCGAAATTATGAGATAAAATATTTAAATTATGAAATAAAGTCATAATTATGAGATTAAAAAAGTTGAAAATTATGAGATCCAAAAATTGAAATTATGAGATAAAAACTTGAAATTATTAGACAAAAAGGCATAATTATGGGATAAAAAGTCAAAATTCTGAGATAAAAAGTCATAATTATGAGATAAAAAAGCCATAATTATGACCAAAAAAAAAAGCGAAAGGAAGAAAGCTTATTAAAGACAAAGCATAATTTTGACTTTTTATCTCATAATTTCTTTTTTTTTTCCATAATTATCACTATCTCATAATTTCAACTTAATATGGGCACAAAAAAAACTTTTTATCTTTATAACTCTGGGAAATGGGCTTCCACAGAATCAGTATTTAATCCAACTCTGGCATGTTAATCTGGATTCATATTTCTGTCCGTGTGTGAAGTGATTTATGAGACAGTGAGCTCTGTTCTGTCGTTGGTCTCTTCTTTCTGAAAGCAGCAGCTGAGATGCGTCTCGTCTCTCTGTGTCTCTGCATGTTGTCTGCATGTTCACGTCCCACTGCTTCTGTCCACATGCTGCCTTCACTGTCAGCGCGTTAAACTCACCCTCTGAATCACCTCCAGGCTCCGTTTCTATGCAGTTGTTACTGAATGTTTTTTTAAGTTACATTTAGTTTTGTGAGATACTTTAGATAAAAGCCTGGCAGATATATTAAACATATATTTAAACGGAAGTAGGCCAGTTTTTAATATGGGGGAAAATAAACGTTTAAAAATGTTAAAATGCCAAAAATAAGTCTGATATCAAACTCAACACTTCTGTATTTAACAGTCTGCAAAGATTAGAATTAGTTGGTGAATAAAATTTGTATTGCCAGTAAAATTCAACACTTCCTGCAGATGTTTCAAGTTAAAAGCCTTCAAAGTTTAAAGTAGGTCAGACGAAAATAAGACCTTAAAAAATAAATAAAAAAGTTGCTGCACACCAATGATAACAAAAGATTTATTAGACAGCAATAAAAAAAAGACGTCTTTATTTTGTTGGTAATTGGAGGGATTTTGCCACTTTGCCCTGCTGGAAGGCTTTTATTGTGAAACATCTGTGCAGGAAGTGTTGACTTTCATCCACAGCAGTAAAAGTAGAGATGACTGTATTAGTTAGTGAATAAAAACAATATTATTGCTCACTGGAGAAAGTGTTTTTAGCATTATTAATTACACAATTACTAAAAAGTGGTATAATCATAACTTTTATCTCATAATTTTGACTTTTTCTCATAATTTTGACTTTTTATCTCATAATTATGACTTTTAATCTCATAAATTTTACTTTTCATGCCATAATTTAAAAAAAATTATATCATAATTGCAACTTTTTTTATCTCCATTTCGACTTTTTATCTCATAATTTTTACTTTATATCTCATAATTTCAACTTTTTATCTCATAATTTCGACTTTTTTATCATAATATTGGCTTTTTATCTCATAATTATGATTTGAAAAGCTAAATCTTTTTTCACAAAAAGGGAGAAAATTTTTTTAATTTTTTGCTCTGCGAATAAAAGCATCAACCAGTCATGTTTAATAGTAGGATTATAAAACAACAACACTCACAAACTTTATTAATCCTCTCAAATTTGACGCAGCTCCTTTCGTTATTACTTTTCACAATAAAAGCCTTGCTGCTAAACTTAAAGCTTTTTACTGAAAGGAAACTCAATTAAAATGTCTTTATGTTTTTGGAGCAAAATTTAGTAACTAGTAACTAATCTAGTAACTACAAATGAATAATAAAATTTGTAGTAATTTTAGTAACATTTTATTGTGCGCAGCAGCAGGTGTTGAGTTTGTATCGACAGCAGCAAAATCAGAAAAAAATGAAAAATGATCAAATATACTTTTATTTATGTGAATATTTCTATATATTCGTCAGCGTTTGGAGGCTTTGTTGAACTTGTTTACTATTTATTTTCTCCATGTTTAGTTTCACTGTTTAATTTGAGCTTTTATTTTGATTTTAGACGGTTTAGCCTCATTCTGTCCGAACCGACATCAGACTCCTCCATCTCCCTCTTCTTCCTCTTCTTTTTATTTTATTGTTTTATTCCATCATCCCTCCTCCTCTTCCTCCTCCTCCTCAGCAGTCTCTCAATGACAAGCGTAAAAAGAACCTCTTTTCCCGAAAGTTTCCGTTCTACAAGAGCAAAGAAGCGAGCGAGCAGGAGACCAGCGACATCGACCGTAAGTATCCCAGCGCGGCGTGAGGGCGGGGCTTTCTGAGGGACAGGAAGAGAGGTCAGCTGGTGGCGGCGCTGCTGCAGAACGCTGCGGGCCTGGCTGCAAAAAAAAACCTGATTTGGCACAAAAATACTGTAAAAACACAATAACCAGAGCTTGACATCTGGCTGCCGACCCCGCGGCCCGGCCGACCCTGTGGTGACTACGGCCCCTCTGCCCTCTCTGTCTGTCGCTGAAACTCAGTAACTTGTTGTTGTTGTTGTTGTTGTTTTCTCCTCGTTATTCGCTCGGCTCCGCTGACCTCAGGACAACAACGACGACTTGATTCCCAAAACCCACAGTAAGTATCCCCCACCACCTTTCTTTCTCTATCTATTTCTCTCTCTCTCCCCCCTCTCTCTCCTCTCTCTCTCTCTTAATAATAATAATAAGAAGAAGAAGAATAAATTTGATTTTTATAGCGCTTTTAAAAGGTACTCTAAGTCGCTTAGTCACAGACTTGAGACATACACAAACACAAAATGCAGAAAAAACTAAACAGAGATTAGAGATTATGAGTTCAGGTCTTGTAAGCTATTTTGAAAAGGTTTTGAGTTGATTTTTGAAGGCGTGGAGTGAGTCTGAATTGTGGATGTGAGTAGGGAGGGAGGTCCAGATAGGGGCAGCAGTGGAGAAGCTCTGTCCCCATTGGTGTGGTGCTTGGTCCTGGTGATAGGGGTCAGTAGGTTGGCGTCTGAAGATCTAAGGTGGGGGAGGGACGTTGGAGGAGATCTGTGAGGTTCATGGGGGAGAAGGTTATTGGGGGCTTTGTAGGTGATGAGCAGGATCTTGAAGTGGATTCGGTGCTGATAGTGAGCCAGTGAAGGTGCTGGAGGAGGGGAGTGATGTGTTCTCTTGGGCGGGAGTGGGTGAGCAATCGGGCAGCTGCGTTTTGGACATATTGTAGATTTTGAATGTTGGTGGAGGGGAGGCCGTAGAGAATGCTGTTACAGTAGTCCAGTCTGGAGGTTATGAAAGCATGAATTAGTGTTTCGGCAGCGGAGGAGGAGAGGATTGGACGAAGACGAAGAGGTGGAAGAAGGATGTTTTGGTGATGTTGATGTGGGTTTTGAAGGAGAGAGTTGGATCCAGGGTGATGCCGAGGTTTGGGACAGAGGGGGAGGCGTAACTGTGTCCATCGATGTTCAGTGAGAAGTCCTGGGAAGAGGGGAGGCAGGATTTGGGGCCAATGATGATGATTTCTGATTTGTTGCAGATGAGTTTGAGAAAGTTGCTGTTAATCCAGGTTTTTATGTCAGTGAGGCAGTTAGTGATGTTTTTTTGGAGAGGTAGAGTTGGGTATCGTCTGCGTAGCAATGAAATTGTAGTCTGTGATAGCATATGATGTGACTGAGGGGTAGCATGTACAGGATGAATAGGAGGGGACCAAGCACCAAGCCTTGGGGGACACCAAGTGTGACAGGATTTGCAGTTATTGATAGAGATGTAGTGAAATCTGTCCAAGAGGTAGGATTTAAACCAGAAGAGATGTTAATGCATGATTGCAGACGACTGAGGAGGATGGAGTGGTCGATGGTGTCAAAAGCAGCGCTGAGGTAGAGGAGGAGGAGAATGTTGAGGGAGTCAGAGGCGAGTAGGAGGTCGTTTGTGACTTTTAGTAGAGCGGTTTCTGTGCTGTGGTGGGTACGGAAGCCAGATTGTCTCTTAGAGTTGGTTGGAGTGGAGGTAGTGTTGGAGTTGAGCAGCAACAGAACGTTCTAGTATTTTTGATAGAAATGGGAGGTTTGAAATGGGTCTGAAATTGTCTGGGTTATCAGGTTCCAGGCCGGGCTTCTTGAGGATGGGTGTGATGGCAGCATGCTTGAAACAGGAGGGAACCATACCAGAGGTGAGGGAGGAGTTTATGATGTTGGTTATGAGTGGGATGAGGCAGGGGAGACAAGCTTTGACGAGGATGGAGGGAATGGGGTCCAGGGGGCAGGTGGGGAGTTTAATGCTTGAGAGAATATTGGAAAGGTCAGATGCGGTTATGGGTGGAAAGCAAAAAGTCTTTGGTCTGTTAGTACACACCAGTCTCTTCTCTCTCTTTCTTTCTTTCTTTCTCTCTCTCCTTCTTTCCTTCTTCACCTCCGGCTGTCGAGGATCCTCCAGACCAGACCTCCATCTCTTCACTCATTCATCAGTTTTCACTCCTCCACCTCGTCCCCTCGCTGTACCTGAGCAGCGAGGGGATGACGTCACACCTGGATCCACCTGGATCCTGTTGCAGGTTTCAGGTGTTTCAGGCGTTTACTGCTCAGTGAGTTTCTGCACAAAATACTGAATTTATTCCAAATCGGAACTGAACTGAGGTCAGTTCTCTGAGCTGCAAATACCTGGCAGTTTTTTCAAATTTTTTACTGAAATCTGTCAAAGTAAAATACCAAACAACAATATAAATAGCCTTTAAAATGTGCATGTTTTTAAAACTTATTTCACTCTTTGTTTTTGTTTTTATTCTGTAGTAATTATTTCTGGCGATTTATGTATTCAGTGATCTTTGGGCTCAGCTGGGTGTTTTGATTTCGCAGAATAAAACGACTTCACGTTCACATGAATGAGAATAATTTAAGCTTCAATATAAATGAATTAAGCCCAAATGTGCATCCAGTAATATTTACCTGGTTTCTTCTTCACAATTATTTATTTTTTCTGGTTTATATTTTCATTAATGTTTTTGTTTTATCAGGTTTTAGTGAATTTATTTCATACAGATATTGTTGCATCAATTCACATACATTTGTTGTTAAAACTGATTATTCATTTATTGTTATGATAATTTGAGTTTTGCACCGTTTGAAATGTACAGAAATGTTTGAAGTGTTGCAGCTCTCTCTCTCTCTGTGGTCACATAAAAAGTGAAACTCTTGGGTTTAACGTGTGATCTTCGGCTTATTGTCATTTCATATTCTGTCAAATATCACGGATGGTTTTATCCATATCGCTCAGTCCTGGAATAATCTTAATAAATAACTTGTTGAGGGTTTTAGTTTTTATTAGATAATGTGAAGATATTCATTTTAAAATAACATGAGTCTCCAGATTACGGTGGTTCATTTACATGAAAATTTCACAGATTAATGAGAGACAACTTCAATATTCTCTGAGATTATAAAATCATATATTTGCGCAAAAAAATCAGAAATTCTCTGAAATGAAATCAGTAAATTATGCAGGCAAAAAGTGCCACAAACTGGGATAATAGTGTTTGTTTTTTAAGTCAAGAACCACATAGGAGAGAGACAGAGAGAGAGAGAGAGAGAGAGAGAGGGAGGAGAGAGACAAAGAAAGGGGAGGAGGAAGGAGGAGAGAGAGGGGAAGAGTGAGAGAAAGAGAGGGAGGGAAGAGAAAATATACTCAAATTGCTAAATATGTTTAGACTTAAATAATCTCAGAGAATTTCTGATTTTGTTTCTCATTTAAAAAATTGGTAATTTTAGGGTTTCAGATTGGAGAATTTCAGATTTTATCCAGCAAATTTGGGAATTTATAATCACAGAAATTCTGATTTTTCTTCTCATAGGGTTAGGGTTAGGGTTCGTTGAGTTTTTTCTCTGAATATTTCCCTCCCCTGGCTGTGTAATTCTCTGAATTGGCCCTTTAACGGCATTGTTCAACTGATGCCAGTAGGACGAATCGAATGGATTCAGTCCTGAAGGATTCTTGATGACTGTGTGATATTTGAATGATTCTGTGATTATTGGGACTCGAGTCCTCAGTGTTTCCGTGGCTACGGCCGCAGGGCATAATGGGAAAGCATCTGACGCGCCGTGTCCTTGTTTGATTGCAGAACATGTGACGTCTAACGCCAGCGATAGTGAGAGTAGCTACCGTAAGTGAGACACTCTGCTAACTGTCAGCTAACCGCTAACCGCTAACTCATTAACCAGCGTCGGCTGCTGATTGGCCAATAACAGCATGACCTCACACACAGTTCAACTCCCGCCAAACGTCCGTGTGTGTGTGTGTGTGTGTGTGCGTGTGTGCGTGTGTATTTGTCTGTCTGTGTGTGTGTATTTGTCTATGTGCGTGTGTGTGTGTGTGTGTGTGCGTGTGTGTATTTGTCTATGTGCGTGCTTGTGTGCATGTATTTGTGTGTGTGTCTGCATGCGTGTCTATGTGTGTATGTGTATATATATTTGCTTTTGTGTGTGTGGATGTATATGTTTGTGTGTGTGTGTGTGTGTGTGTGTGTGTGTGTGTGTGTGTGTGTGTATGTGTGGTCATGTATGTGTCTGTGCATGTGTGAGTGCTTATGTATCTACTTAATAAAATAAATAATAACTAACAGTGCAGTTGTCTGATCATTGTGAAGAAAACACACAAAGCAAAATTTTTCAATATCTTTAATACTTTTAAACTCTTATGCACAACAGTTAAACCTTTCATTTGTTGTTGGTTGTTTACATGTTTGTTGTGAGTCTAATGACATTTAACAACGTGTGAATAGTTTCAGTTTTGTGCAGTAAAACACTGATTCTCTCCATTAAACACTCAGAGTTCACTAACGGAAGAAAAAATATGTGATACTAAACATCCTGTGTGTGTGTGTGTGTGTGTGTGTGTGTGTGTGTGTGTGTGTGTGTGTGTGTGTGTGTCAGCAGGTGGCCAGGAGGAGTACGTTCTGTCGTATGAACCCGTCACTCAGCAGGAAGGTGAGAAAACTTCTCTACAATCATTTTTTAACAGCGTATATTTGTTTTTTATTCATTGCAGTTAAATAAACAAAGTAAGTAATCGTTTCCTGTCCGACAGTGAACTACACCCGTCCCGTCATCATCCTCGGCCCCATGAAGGACCGGATCAACGACGACCTGATCTCAGAGTTCCCCGACAAGTTTGGATCCTGCGTCCCTCGTGAGTCCTCCAGACAAACGTCTCAGGTTAAAGTGGTGAAAATGAAAGCGGCTCTGATAAACACTCCTCCTCCTAATTCTTAGATACGACCCGGCCGAAGCGCGACTATGAGGTGGACGGCAGAGATTATCACTTCGTGGTGTCCAGGGAGCAGATGGAGAAGGACATCCAGGACCACAAGTTCATCGAGGCGGGACAGTACAACAACCACCTGTACGGGACCAGCGTGCAGTCGGTCCGCGAGGTGGCCGAGAAGGTACGAACGCCACAGGCTGCCCCAGGAAACGTTACAGGGACCAAATGAGCTTCCTGATCTCGGGGCGTCTGACGGGTCAGGAGTATGGTGGCCCTGAGAGCTCACAGCACTGCAACTTAAGAAGACACATGCAAATACACAAAAAACAAGCAAACTGAGAAAACGCTCATCAATTTGACAACACAAGTGCAGCATTTAGAAAACACAAAGACAACAACATATCACGTTATTTCAAGATAATTATGATTTCACATAATAACGTTATAACGATCCTAGCGTGCTGTCGTTAGCCAGCAATCAATAGCATGCTAACGTTGGCGGCTGATCATAGCTTGCTAACGTTAGCCTGATCAATAGCGTGCCAGCGTTAGCGGGCTAGCAAGACCAAGACCAACTCAATGCCGTTGAAAAAGACCAACTAAAATGTGTATCATCCATTTAATTGATGTGTTTTACTGCAATGTGATTGATGCGGGCTAACGGTATATACCACATTATCATGAAAATATAATTATCTAGAAGTAACGTGATAACATCAAGTGTGTCCAGATGTGTGTATCACTTTTAAGTGTCCTCTGGAAACACTTCTGTTGTGTTGTGGTCTTTTTCTAAATGCTGTGCTTGTGTTGTCAAATTGATGAAAACGTTTTCTCAATTTGCTTGTGTTTTGTGTATTTGCATGTGTTTCTTAAGTTGCAGCGCTGTGAGCTCTCAAGGCCACCATACAGGAGTGTATGCAGAGCACTAAGCGCCACTCACGCAGGTTCAAGCAATAGTGTACAGGTGCATCTCAATCCATGATGGAAAAGTCGATTTCCAGTAGTTCAAGTCAAATAGCCCCAACCCAGTATTGAGTCATATAGATGGACATACTTTTCAGAGGCAAACATTTAAATATTAAACATACTTTTTAAAATTGGTCTTTTGTAATATTCACATTCTTTGAAACACTGAATTGTAGGTCGTCATTATTATTAGAAGACATTAAATAAATTAAGACATGAAATGTTTCATTCTGTGTGTAATGGATCTACTATATAATGTGTTATTTCCACTTTTTGAATTGAATTACTGACATACATAAACTTTTCTATAATCTAATTTATTGAGATGCACCGATATGCAGAGCACTTAGTGCCACTCATGCAGGTTCAAGCAGGAAAGTATGCAGAGCACTTAGTGCCACTCACAGGTTCAAAGGTTCTGTCAGCAGCTCCGACCGCTGAGATAATCTCACTTTGCTTTCACTGTTTACAGAAACACCAACAGAACAAAGTCCCTCCGAGTTGAGACTCGCTGGCTGATTGTTGTCACACATTACTTCAGAAACGTATTGAAACTTTGTTTTTCTTCTTCTGTGGTTCTCAGGGTAAACACTGCATCCTGGACGTGTCAGGAAACGCCATCAAGAGACTCCAGCTGGCTCAGCTGCATCCCATTGCCATCTTCATCAAACCCAAATCTGTGGAGAACATCATGTGAGTTGGAGCGCCCCCTGGTGGCGGCTGCAGGACAGATCATTAACCCTTATCACGCCGATGTTTGTGATCACTTTGGTTTTAATCAGTTATTAGATTCTGTAAAGCATTTTGCGATATGGTGAGTATTGCGATACAATATATTGTGATTTTACTGTTTAACTGCATTTTGCGTCCACAAAATTAAATTCAGTCAGTAATTGTTTTGTCCAATAAGAGAAACTTCTCAGTCTATTCATCTCACTTCAGTCTTTTTTTCTCCACAATGTGAGTCAAACCCACAGACTGACCAACAAAGTATTCAGTCAAACTGAACTGATATCAAACATGTATGGACAACAACAATTGAAGCATTTTAACAATGCAAGTTGTAGCTGTTAAAAATTAATTGTGCAACCCCTTCAGCAACTAGGAAATGAGGAATTAAGTTACTTCAAATTGGATTAAACGTTAACAACGTTGTCTGTAACAGCCACCTTATTTATTATCGCTGGTGCCGCCATCTTAGTTGTACCAACTTCTTCTGTCACACTGACCGTCACCTCTACTGACCTCACCAGAATATAACTCAACAGCACCATCTAGTGGAACAAAAAGCTATTGATTTTATTTTAAGTACCATAGAATTCACTTCATATTATGATTTTTAAAAATATCGATACTTGGCGGACATGAATCGAAATATGGCAATGGCTTGGTTAGTTTGTTAGTTTACTAATTTGTTAGTTTGTTAGTTTATTAGCTTGTTAGTTTATTAGTTTGTTAGTTCACTTGTTTGTTTGTTTGTTTGTTTGTTAGTAAATTAATTTGTTTACTAGTTTATTTGTTTATTAGTTTGTTAGTTTGTTGTTTATTGGTTTATTAGTTTGTTTACTAGTTTATTAGTTTGTTGTTTATTGGTTTATTAGTTTGTTAGTATGTTAAATTGTTTATTAGTTTACCAGTTTGTTAGTTTATTAGTTTGTTAGTTTATTAGTTTTTTAGTTCACTTGTTTGTTAGTAAATTCATTTGTTTACTAGTTTATTGGTTTATTAGTTTGATAGTTTGTTTATTGGTTTATAAGTTTGTTTACTAGTGTATTAGTTTGTTAGTATGTTAACTTGTTTGTTAGTTTACCAGTTTGTTAGTTTATTAATAAATTATTTTGTTAGTTTACTTGTGGTTGTTTGTTCCTGCAGGGAGATGAACAAGCGTCTAACGGAGGAGCAGGGCAGGAAAACCTTCGACAGAGCCACCAAGCTGGAGCAGGAGTTCACCGAGCATTTCACAGGTCACTCTCAACTCCTCATACACGACTCATCAGTCTGTCATCAGCATGAGATACTATATCAGTGTAATTTAGATCAGAGGTTTTTTGCAGCATTTTTTTGGTTGATGCTGTTTGTTCAACACTTTTGCTGCTAAATTTTACCTTTTTTTTTCACTCAAGAATTAATAAAAATGTAAAAAAGTCCTCCAGAAATCCGCATTCAGACTCCAACACCTTTAGACGTCATTGAGGGAAAATTATCTCAATAAAATTCACCACGACGTGAAATATGCCTCATAGTTACAAGAAAAGTGTAAAAAATAATAAAATCAGAAATCTAATAATAAAGAAAAACAACTTTATGATAAGAAGAAACTCATTGCAGGAAAGTAATTTAATAATCATGAAAAAAAAACAATCCTTGTAATTTTTTCGCATAATTAAGATCTCTTAATTATTTTTTATATATATAATATATATGTAGATGTTCCGGAGAGACCTCCAACATGGCAGCAGCATAACTAGTGAGCTCCCCAACTTTAAATGTGGGACGCCCTGCTAAGTATCATTAGGCGAATATAGAACGTGACAAATATCAAACAGAAAGGGCAGAGAGAATGCCGAGAGGAAAAACGGGTAAAAAGTTTCAAAAACCCGAGTTAAACGCAGACAGAGACGACGAACAATTTTCGTTAGCATCAGAGCTAACAGGAGAGGATCACGAGCTAGCAGCGGCTACGCCATCGAGGGAGCCGAGCCCGTGCAGCGGAAAAGAAGCGGCACAGTCCACTCAAGAAATGGTAAATATGGAGACAATACTTGGAGAACTACGTGAGTTCCGTCGTGAGAACACGGACACTCTCAAGGAAATGAAGGAAGAGCTCAGGGAAACAAATAACAGGATAGACAACGCTGAGACACGGATAATGGAAGCTGAAGAGCGCCTGCAGCATATTGAGGATACTACACTTGAACTCCTGGAGCTACAGAAACAGTTCAAAAACAGGTTGGTGGATCAGGAGGCACAGATGGAAACACCTCGGAGTTCTATAAAGTGCTCAGAGAACCAGTGATCGCCTTGATAAAGAATACATTTAACTGGGTGCTAAAAGAGGGAGAAATCCAGATTTCTTGGAGGGAAGCCTACATTTCGGTTATCAAGGACAAAATGGAGTGTTGTAATTATAGAGCAGTTAGTGTCCTGAACCAGGACTATAGATTATTCACTGCTATCCTAGCTAGAGATACGGGAAACGACTAAAATCAGAATCTTTAACTCCAATGTAAAATCCGTCCTGCTCTATGGGGCAGAGACATGGAGAATCAATAAGATCACAATAAATAAAGTGCAAACCTTCATAAACAAATGTCTCAGAAGAATCCTGAAAAATGTACTGGCCGAACAAGATCAGCAACAACGATCTGTGGACAAGAACAAAACAACCCCCAGCAGCAGACGAGATTGGACGAAGAAGATGGAGATGGATCGGGCACACATTACACAAACCAGTGGCAAACACCACCAGACAGGCTCTGACCTGGAACCCTCAAGGGAAGAGAAGCAGAGGACGTCCTAAAAACACCTGGCGCCGGGACCAAGAGACTGGGAGGCACCTGGTCGCAGATAGAAAAGAACGCCAGTGACCACGAACTCTGGAGGTCCCTTGTCGACGGCCTTTACCCCAGTAGGGTGTAAGGCAGGTGATGGTGATGGTGATGATGATGATGATGATGATGATGATGATGATGGTGATGATGATGATGATGATGATCCTAGCTAGACGCTTAGAAACAATTCTGCCAGACGTAATTAATCAGGAGCAGACAGGTTTTATAAAGCAGAGACAGACACAGGACAATATCCGACGGACATTACATATTATGCAAAACATTAGAAAAAAACGAATAGAAGCGATAATATTAGGTTTGGACGCAGAAAAAATATAAATGTATTTTTTTATTTGATATATATGTTATATTTATATATTTTATATATATATATATTATATTTATAAATATATATATGTATAATATATATCTAAAAAGATAATAATAACATACTCTTTAATCTGCTAAAGACTTATTATGATTATCTATTATTATAAATATAAAATAATAACTATTGTTTAATATATATTGTCTTGCAGAGATTAGCCATATTATTATCTTTTGGGAGGAAAGTGTTTTATATCAAAAAGAGGAAAATGAACAAAAATAATTTTAAAAGAAAAAAATGGGTAACACTTTACAATAACCATCATTTATAAATGGTAAACAGATAGTTTATTAATGTTTAATCATAATTTCTAAACCATATATAGATAATTTAGAATGGTAAATACATAATGTATTAATGTTGAACTAACTACATCATTTATAAATGCTTAGATAGATGGTATATTAATGTAAGTTTATAGTTACTTTACCATTAACAAACAATTCAATTATAATTAATAGTTTTAGTTGCACTCATTTTAACATTTTTAACACCATATTAAGTATGTTAATGATTTTTGAAATGATTCTTATACCTTTAAGAAATTAGTTACATTTTTTTTAAGATTAAATATGTATAGCACTTCGTAATTGTTAATAATTGGTTTGTAACCATCTATAAACAATATTTAGTTGGTTATTGTAAAGTGTTACCATAAAATGTACACAAAATAGAAAGGGTCTGATAAACAGATATGTATGTCTCTTTATAGGTTCAGTGTTGGTTTGAAAGATGAAGTTTTGTGTTTGTCTCTGGTTTCCTTCAGCCGTGGTTCAGGGAGACACTCTGGAGGAGATCTACGATCAGGTGAAGCAGATCATCGAGGAGCAGTCGGGTCCTTTCATCTGGGTCCAGTCCAAGGAGAAGTTATGAGGAGCAGAACTGAGTCTGCTGCACAGCTCCTCTCTTCAGATCCACTCGCTTTTATTCTGAAAGGAAAACTCCCCCCCCCCCGATCCACGTCACGGTCTCATTTTATTCCCTTTTCTTTGCCTGATTAAGACTCCATCGTTGGGTTTCCTGACCAGCAGAGAAAAGCACACAGGAAGTAAGCTGACATCACTCCCCACGGTACGGCTCCTTAATGTTTAAGGGAGGAGAAGAAGAAGACGAGTCCATGAAAGTGGCGAGAAGGCTCCGTCAATCTTTTGGTCATTTGGATTTACGGTTCACAAAACAATAGTAAAAAACAAATGAGTGGTCATTTGATTTTAAAATACAAACATTAAAGTGTAAGTACAAGGCTTTTTGATTCATCAGGGTCAGAGGGATAGACTATTTAAAACAGGATTTGATTTTTGTTTTCTAGTTATAATTAAAAAAATTGAAATCAAAACATTTCCAAGCAGACAGCACACTTCAGACCCTGAGACTCTTATTTTGAAGGGGAGCGGTCCCTGTTTCCGACTCTGGACTTCCTTTTTCAGTTTTCATTATACGACTTAGATAACCAGGCAAACTTACGATTTGAGTGCTTTTTTAAAATAAAAATTATATAAGTAATTACAAGAAAAAATTCTTCGTACATAGAAAAATCTGGAAAATTGTTTTTCATTTTTCCTATAAAAATTACTTTGATTTTATTCCAAGAAATCTCTCATAATTGTCAAAAATGACATAAAACTGACAGAATTTTAACAAAACTAGAAAGAATTTCAGGATTATTTTGATCACGTCTGCACAATTCCATAAAAAATTCTTAATACAGAGAAAATTCTGAAAAATTATTTTTCATATTTCTGATAAAAAATACTTTAATTTTATTCAGAGAAATTTCTCATAATTGTCAAAAATTCTACATACAACAGACAATTAAAAAAGCTAAATTTAGTGAAAATACAAGAAAATGATCCCAAACTTTTATAAGTTTTACTGCTGATAACAATTTTTTTTTCAGTATGCATTATACAACTTTATTATCGAACAAACGTACATTTTGAGTTACATGCTTTTTCAGTCAACAACGAGAAAACAAATATGCATATTTTATTTATGTGGCTGCAATTTGAAAAGAAGAATAAACTTTATTCATCGACCATTCACGCTTTTATTTTATAAATGACAACTTCCGGTCGCAGAATAAGAAGTAACAGGCGTTTTTTCGATTTAAATTTTTCTTATTTTAACTAGAAAATAAAAATCAAACACATTTTATCTATCCGTCTATCCCTTTCTGACCCAGATGAAGTAAAAAGCAAGTTGTATTTCTTAATTTTAGTATTTGTATTTTGATTCAAAAATCAAATAACCACTCGTTTTTTGTTTTTTAAATGTCCTTTTGTGAACAACAATTCCAACGACCAAAAGATACAAGGACCGAGAAGAAATGCACGGAGAAGATTTTATCCTTTGTTTTTTGTTTGTGGGTTTTTTTCACTTTTTTTTTGTCTTGTAAGGTAAGATGGACGGAGGTTCAGTCTCTCTTGTGTCTGTCGGAGACACAAAAAGCAAAACTTTGCACGTTTGAGCTTTAACAGCATGTCAGTTACCAAGCCGTTTATTTCCCATCAGCCCCTGCAGCGTCTCTTCTTCTGTTCTGCATTTCATCATTTTCTGTTTGTTGTTTTTCCCGCCTGGTGAGCTGCGGCTCGTCGCTGCTGCAGGATGTTTGTCTCTGCAGGGTTCCTGCTCGGCCGCCAGGGGGCGCCGTGGAGCCGCTCGCTGCCTTCAAACTCACTTTCACACTTTGTGGCTCAACATTTCACTTTTTTTTTTTACACATTTAGTTTGACCTGCAGCTGGCGAGGTCAAAGGTCACAGCGTTTCATTAAATCTAACGACACTGTAAAAAAAAAAATTTCTCTCTCATTTCTGTCTGAAAAAGAATCTGAAGCCTAAAAAAAAATCAGTTTTAGTAATAAAAATATTTTGAAAAAAATACCACTTTAAATTCACCAAAGAAAACTAAATAATTGGAGAAATATTGTCATTATTATGAGAATATTGTCTATAATTACTAAAAAAAATTCTGATAATTTTCTCATGACAATGGGCAATGAATGGCCTTTGATCACATTTTATAATTGTCTCATAATTCTATGAAAACTAACATAAGATTATTTTGATCACGTCAGCATTAAAAAACTTTCAAAACTACAACAAAAATCTGGAAAATATTAATTATTTCATATTTCTGAAAAAGTTCACTTTACTTTTACTATGATAAAACTAATAATTTAGAAAATGATTCATATAACTGACAGAATTCTCAGAAAGCTAAATTAAGAGAAATTACAAAAAAATTAATTCAAGAAAATGATCTGAATCCATCTCGTACTTAGTTTTTTTTTTTATTCCAAGAAAAATCAGGAAAAATATGAATTCTTTATTTCATAATTCCCCCCAAAAAATGTGAAAAAGCAGAATTACTAAAACCCCATTTTAATTATTCTGTTAGAAAATATTCTTTTAATTATCTCATAATTAAATATAAGGAAAACAAAGAAATAATTTTAAGAAACCTTCTTCATAATAAGAAATTAATAAGTGAGAAACCTGTTTCATAATTAAGAGAAATTTATTAAAAAAACCAAATCATAATTATCTTGTAATTATCTCAGAATTCAGAGAATAATAATCTACGTCAATAAATCAAATAGAATTATTAAAAGTGAGTTTTAGCTACAGGATAATTATTTTATAATCCAGAGAAAGACATATTTTTTTATTTAAAGAAAAATTCTCATAACTTCAAGAAAAATGTCCCAGATATCTTATATATTTTTTATTTAATAAACAAAGAGCGAAAAAATTGTGAAACTGCTGAATTATTGAAAAAAAAATCCCCATTAAATTAAGAGAAAACTCATAATATTCCAATTTATTCCAAGAAAAAACAAAATGTGACAACTACAAGAAGAAAATCACAAATATGAGTTCCTAATTTCATAATTACAGAAATTTTATTTAGTTATTTTCAGAAATGCATCACTGAGGTCAGAATTATTGGGGGAAAAATTAAAACTTAGAAGAAACTTGTTGCAGGAAAATGATTTAATGAAACTAAGATCTCTGAATTATTTAAATAAAGTTAAAAAAAAATGAACAATCAATGTGTGAAAATGTTAAATTACAGGAAAACGTTTTCAATAATTACAACAAAACAGTTTTCACATCAAACATGAAACCGTTTTCTTGTAATTATGAGATGTTTTGTTTGTTTTTCTTTGGTGAAATTAAAGAGATTTAAAATAAAACTTTAAAGACAGAATGACAAGAAGTTTTACAGTGAAACTCTGATTTTAAACATCAAATAAACTCCATGATTAGTTTTTATTATTATTATTATTATTATTGATGTTATTCTGGGTGTGTTGGGGTGTTGTTGTTGGGCGCGGCGCCCTCTCGGGACGCAAGTTCGAACCCCGTCAGGCGTCCCTCAGCGTCGTCAGTGTGTTACCACGGAAACGACGTGGATCATGTGATCCGCAGGTTATTATTGTACAATGAGATTTTGACAGATATTTAACCCTCGGTAAACTGCCTATTTTGTTATAATAAAAGTCTATATTGAACTTTACTTAAGCACTACTACTACGGGAATTATTTTCTTTGCATTGTTAATCATATATGAATAGAAAAGTATAAAGATATTTGAATATGAATATATATTTTTTCTTTTTCTTTGATCACCACCTCCTCTGTCTTTTAATTTTCTTTTTTAAGCATAATAAAAACTTAACAAGAAAACAGGACGTGCTGCACTTTTCTCTTCTTCTTGTGAGTTTTAGTCATAAGATATTTATAAGAGATTTTAGGAGAATATTGTTTATAATTACTAAAAATGAATTCTCATCATTTTCTCATAACAATGGACATTAAAAGGCCTTTAATCATTTTGTTTTGGGGGGTTTTAAATCATACAGAGAAAAATCTGGAAAACTATTTTTCATATTTCTGATAAAAAAAATCCTTAAATTTTATTACAAGAAATCTCTCGTAATTGTCAAAAATTAAACATAACTATTTGTCTCTTCATTTCGAGAAAACTGACATAATTGTGAAGATTATTTTCATCTCATCAGCACTCTGAAAAATGTGGAAAATATAAATTACTAATTTCATATTTCTGAAACGATTCACTTAAATTTTATTACAAGAAATATCTTATAATCGTCAGAAATACATATAGCTGACAGTATTTTAAGATGCTAAATTAAAATAAATTACGAGAAATAAATTACAGAGAATTTCAAGATTATTTTGATCACATCTGCATGATTTAATTAAAAAATCTTAATACAGAGAAAAATCTGGATTATTTTTTTTTCATATTTCATTTGCATTAATTTTATTAGGAGAAATATAATAGTCAAAAAATCTTCATATAATTGAGTATTAAAAATGCTAAATTCTGTGAAAATACAAAACTTTTGCGTTTTAGTGCTGCTGATGATTGTTATTAAGATATTAAAAGAATATTGTCTATCATTACCAAAATGAATTCTCATAATTTTTTCGTAACAATTGACACTAAAAGGCCTTTGATAGTTTTGTCGTTGTGATCGGACCACAGGTGAAGCTTGGGTTGATTTGTGAATTTGAACTGATGTGGATTAAATGCAGCATTTACATCCAACTCCATTTAAGCTCTGATAAGAAACAACCAGAGAAATTCATGTTTATTTAGAATAAATACCTTTTTGATTACAAATGCTTTCTACTTAATCCCATTACTAAATATAAATCAGGTAATTTGATTATAATTATGTTAATTATTAATCAGTGTTCTAATTTGATAGTTTAGCAACTTTATAAGACTGATTTAGGTGAATTGGCTATATTTTCTCTGTTTTACAGTGTTGCACCGATCCAGATGACTTGGAGTAAATCAAGTCATAATTTCTTATAATTAATAATTATTTATGATAATTAATATTTCTGATAGCCATCACATAACCACACTTTTGAACCGTGAGATCCACACAAGTGTTGCTCGGGTTCATCCTTACATATTTGATATCCTTATGGGAGGGATAGCATTTATGATAATGCCTTTTTTTGTTACATATTTGATGCCCGTGCAAGGTATAATTTATTCATGAAAGAGGCATCCTAAATTCCCAACATTCCTTATTAATTCCAGGTTTGTTACTTTAAGTAGATGAATGGTGTTTCACAAGAAGAAGTGCTGCAGAGTGTTGCCATATTCATTGTGTGTGTAGTAAAGAAAGAATCACTGTAGTGAAGGTAAGTTATTGTCAGCACTTTAAATAAGAGCCAGCAGGTGGAGCCAGACACACATCACTGTTATTATTGAAGCAGGTCAGTGAACGCCTCTTGGCCTCTTGGAGCGAGGACTTGATCCCGTCTCTGTGTTGATGCATCTGGTCCACGTGGATCCTCCAGTCCTGCAGACCGACACACTGGCTGTATCCCAATGTCAAGGATCCTTCTGTAGGATCCTTCCTTCGGAGTCGGGTCCTCCAGAGGCGAGGCCAGAGTCCTTCCTTTCACTGGTATAACACACAAATGGAGCAGCCTTCAGAGTGTGGGCGGCTGTGGCTCATTCAGTGTAAACTGAAAATACTTATATATTTAAATTCATATTGTGCCGCCGGTGTCTCGTTTCTTTCATTTTTAAATATCCCGGTGTGCGCAAGGCTTTATGGGTACTCAGAGCGCACGGAGGATACAAACATGCATCCTTGGAATTTGGGCAAAAGACGGACTCTGTCCTCTGGAGGATCCTTCCTTGACATTGGGATACAGCTACAGACCACAGGCTGCTCACAAACACCTCAAACTGAAGGAAACAACAGAAAGCATGCTGGGAAACTGCAGCTACTGTCTCAGTTATCATTACTGTAATCATAACAATTATCTGCAGTAATACAGCGGTTGCAGTTTGCATGTTTTCATGATCACAGCTGATCCATAAGACAATATTTTATCACCACTTTTTGCTTTGAGACAAAACCAACAGATGGATGTCAGCCTGTTGCCTTCAGGGACTAGTGAGACGTTCAAGTGTAAAATCTGCAGAAATTCACTAAACAACTGAGTGTAATAAATAAGTGCTCACAGAAAAGTTTGTTTCTTTAAAGGCTGTGAGCTGTGACTCTCTTATTGAGGGTTCAAGGTAGGAAGGGAGGCGTTATCAAGCTTTCCACATTTCCACCTCCTTTGACAAATGAGAGCAGAGCAGGAAGTGACGGTGAATCTTTATTGATCTTTAAATCAAACAAAACACAAAACAAAACCCCCATCAGCCCTTGCACAGGAAGTGTCAGATGGGTGTGGCCCTCCACTCCTTGCCCTCGGTCAGAGCCCTCGGTTGGTGGATGAACACGCTGTATCGGACGCCCTGATTGGCCGATGCCCTTACAAATCTGCTGTTTGCCGTCATGGTGACGGCTTTCAGGGAGTCTCCGGTGCCAAAGATCATTAGCGAGCGGCGGTTGACCTTGGCGCTGGGCGTGAGGCGCAGTGTGCGCTCCGACGGCCGGTCGTCCACCAGATGGAGGCGAGTGAGCAGCTTCTGAGCGCGCTCCTTCTCGCCCGGCCCCCCCAGCGTGTCCAGGATCAGCTGGAAGTCTGCGACGGCCGCGCGGCAGGCGAACAGCTCCTTGCCCTGCATGAAGGCATCGAGCTGCGGCAGCACCTGCAGCTGCCGCTCCTGTGCCGCCTGCTCCGTCAACACCGGCTCCCTAAAGGTGAAGTGACATCGTCCATGACTCAGCGATGACACATACGTGATAAGCGTGGTGATGTCCAGATTCACACGCGGACACTCCTCCACCTTCACCTGAGCGGGGAACGCCAGGCTTGCCACCACAGTGCCGCGGTCGACTCGAGTCAGCTCTGACTCCTCGTTATTATCTTCCACCGGCTCCGGCTCCTCCTCTTCCTCCTCCTCCTCTTCATCCTCCTCCTCCATCATTACAGCATTGACAGCGACGATGTCTCCGCGGACGGCGACACCCATGTCCTTGAGACGGTTGGCCATGGGGCAGGAGACGCCATTATAGAAGGCGAATACGATGTGTGGGTGTCGGTACTGGACAGGCTGCTGACCGCTGGCCTGGAGGAAGTCCTCAGCCTGGCTGATGATGCTCTTGTCTCCGTACTGGCCCCGCCCCTGCCAAATGTTATGCAGAGCCTCCGCCTTCCTGCCTACCGCTTTCACCCAGGTGTGTCCCCCGTTCGCCACCACATCCACCACCAGCGTCTGCCGGTCGCCGGCCGCGTCCAGGTAGGTGAAGACGTGCAGCAGAGCAACAACGTCGTCCAGACTCTCCACCGACTCAACGATGGCCGTCAGGTGAGTCAGGTTGGTGCTGTGCAGATGAGACTCTTTCACCTGCAGCTCTCCGGCCTCCACGCGTCGCAGGAAGCGCAGCTCTGCTCGCAGTTTACCACACAGCTTCTGGTGACCCTCCACGCCCTGACACAGGTGCTCCGCACGCTGCAGCAACACCTGAGCCGAGCTGATTCGCTGTTGCAGCACTGCCTGCATAGACATGACGGCTACATCACACCTGAGGAGAAACAGTAAACTGTAAGTGTTTTAATAGAGTCTGATCTGAAACATTAACAGTAAACTATAAGTGTTTTTAATAGAGTCTGATCTGAAACATAAACAGTAAACTATAAGTGTTTTAATAGAGTGTAATCTGAAACAAACAGTAAACTATAAATGTTTTAATAGAGTCTGATCTGAAACATAAATAGTAAACTATAAGTGTTTTAATGGAGTTAGCTCATTAGCTCTGATGCTAACTTTGTGACGTCAGCCAGTCAGCTCAACTCAGTCTGAAGTTTGTGGTGTCCTATTTCCGGTCACATAAAAACAGATTTAAATATTTAAAACGTTCAGTAAACAAACGTGTGGTGGACTTACGGCAGCAGAGACGAACTTTAATTCGGAGCTAACGGATAACGCTAATGCTAACACCGACAGCGGCGTCTGCGTCTTCTTCTCCGCTGGAAGGTTGTACTAGGAAGCTTCCGGGGTTTTCAGAATAAAAGCGTCACCTCCTGTCACGTGTTTGTGACTGTTTTGTTAATATATGTGTGTGTATATGTATACATATATGTATATATATGTATATGTATATGTGTGTATATATATATGTGTGTGTGTGTATGTATATATATATATATATATATATATATATATGTGTGTATGTGTATATGTGTGTATATATGTGTGTGTGTGTACATACACACACACACACACACACACAGTCATGGGAAATGTATTAGACCACCATTGTTTTTTTTCAATTACTTAATTTTAATGCCTGGTACAACTAAATTTGTTTGGACAAAAATAATGATAACAAGACTAGCTCATAGGAGTTTAATTTTAATTTAAGAGCTGATATCTAGACATTTTCCATGGTTTTCTTGATAAAAACCAAAATCATTATCAAGAAAACCATGGAAAATGTCTAGTTATTTGTTCTTAAATTAAAATTAAACTCCTATGAGCTAGTCTTGTTATCATTATTTTTGTCCAAACAAATGTACCTTAAGTTGTACCAGGCATTAAAATGAACAAGATATTGAAGAAAACAAGGGTGGTCTAATAATTTTTTCCATGACTGTATAAAGCTGACATTAAATAAATCCATCAGGAACAATAAGAGCTATAACTCTTCTCCAGCTGGGAAAAGCTTGTTTGAATAATAAAGTTAAAGTTTAAAATTCTGCATCCGATATTTGCAGAGCTTTTGAATAAATATTCAACATTATGATACTTTCTGTGAACTAAAGAAGAAACTGTTATTTGTTATGTTTATTATGTACACCACAATATTTTGGATGAATGTTCAACATTTCATGAAGAATAAACTGGAAACAATTGTTTCAAGTTTCATTTGTTTTGAAGACATTGTTTTATCTGTATATACAGTTAAAAAAAACGACTGGTTTACTAATTATAGTACTATTGTGGCGCTTGTGATTATAATTAATATTGTAAAAACCTTAATAAATGATCAACATAATGTTAATTAAGTCAAACGTGATGACATCATGATGAAGTTTATTTAAAAACACATGTAATAACTTTAATTGATCAAGAATAATCGTCAGCAGAAACAATGAAAACCAGCTGCAGGAGATAATAAATACTTTTTATTGATCAGATGAACAGGTTGATTGACAGCATGCTGAACGGAGCTAAGGCACATAAAGCTGTGAGGTCAGAGGTCAAGTGGGCTCACGCTCATTTCCCGCTTCGTTTGACACATCGGTAATAAAACACCTGAGCAGGTGAGACGCCACATCACACAGATTAAAAAAAACGAAACAAATTATGAATCAGTCCAATCAGGAGGCAGCTCACCTGGACAGAAAATTAAAACACTGCTGACAGGTCACCTGGACGTTCACCTCATGATTCACCTGCCAGGAGGTCAGAGGTCACAGCAAGAGGAGGCGGAGTTACAGGGCAACACCTTAAATCAGCTTTTAGCCTGTTTCCTCTTCTGAACGAGCTCCGCCAACATTTTATAACGAATCATACACTCCTCCTGAAAAACACAAACCACACAGATCAGTTAAATATCAACCAATGATCAATCAGTTAAATATCAACCAATAATCAATCAGTTCAAGATCACCCAATAATCAATCAGTTAATGATCAACCAATGATCAATCAGTTAAATATCAACCAATGATCAATCAGTTCAAGATCACCCAATAATCAATCAGTTAATGATCAACCAATGATCAATCAGTTAAATATCAACCAATAATCAGTCAGTTCAAGATCACCGGATAATCAATCAGTTAAAGATCAACCAATGATCAATCAGTTAAATATCAACCAATGATCAATCAGTTAAATATCAACCAATGATCAATCAGTTAAATATCAACCAATGATCAATGAATGATCAATGCTGCTCAGGTGCTCTGTATGTTCTATTGGTGCTCTGACTGGTGATGATAAAACCAACGCTCATGGCATGGTCAGGTCGGTTCTGGCCATTTCCAGCAAGGATTGTGTGTCTATTTCATGTTTTTTTTTTTCTTAGATCACTGAACTGTGGCACAAACAGGACTCCAAATAAACAATCATGTTCTTTAACTGCTGGATTATTTGAAACTTCCCATTTGCTCATCAGTGAGGATGCTAAAATGGAGCTTTCAGACGGAAGACGAATATCTGTATATTCAGACATTCAGGCGACCTTCCGGTTACAAGCTCGATCCCTAACCTCATGGCCACGGACTGTCTGATCTTCCTGATGTCGTATCGGGAGAATCGACACGATCGGGCAATTGTGGCCACATGAACCTTGAAGGTCAGTTGGTCAGTTGGTTGATGCCTATCAATCTGGAGATTGATAGGCTGATATAGGTTGGGACGGGCTGGGATGGCGAGGAGCTCCGTCTTAGAGAGGTTGAGCTGAAGGTGATGTTCTGTCATCATGTGGAGATATCAGCAAGGCAAGCAGAGATACAAGCCGAGTCATTATATGGGAAGGAAAGGAACAGCTGGGTATCATCGGCGTAACCGCAGAGAGAGAGACAGATAGAAAGGGGGTGACAGAGGGGAGGACATGCGGCAAAGGCAAAGATCCTGCCCAATTAGGTTGTTTCGACCAGGTAGCCAGTAAGGAAACAGAGTGAAACTGTAAGGTAAGAAAACAACTCTAATCCAATTCAAACTTAAACAAATGTGCCACAAAAACTTACTGACCTGTAGCTGTCAGTAAACACCCATATGTCCCTTTTAAATGAAGGCCTGCTGGTGCCCCATACAGGTACACAGGTAGATTGTCTCCCTGTTTACCTGTCTGACGTTTAGATCACCTGTCCGTCCTCACCTTGGTTTTCCCGGGGACCACCTTGGCGATGCGGTCCCACCGCTCTGCGGTTCCTCTCGGGAATTGTTGCAGGGCAAGTTCAAGCAGTTTCTGTTGGTTCTGAGTCCAGACAGCGGAGTCCGCCTTCTCCCTGTTCTCCTGAGGCTCCGCTTCCTCTTCCTCCGCAGCCATCGGGTCAAAATCTCTCTGCCGACGACCTCTGACTTTCAAGTCAACTCCGTCTGTTGCTGCTGACTTCTTGTTCCTCCTCCGGACCACCGGAGCTGCTTCGTCCTCCTCCTCCTGCTCCTGCACCTCCTCACAGGCTCCACCTCCTCTCTGAGTCATCAACGTGTCAGCAACAGGAAGTGACCTCACAGGAAGAGGAGGTCCCTTCAGATCCGACAGCTTCACCAGACCTACAACACAAACAGCAAGATTAACTAGACCTGACGGCGGAACCACAATAGAACCTGACAGTGACAGTAGAACCACAATAGAACCTGACAGTGACAGTAGAACCACAGGAGAACCTGACAGTGACAGTAGAACCTGACAGTAGAATCACAGTAGATCCTGATAGTGACAGTAGAACCTCAGGAAAACCTGACAGTGACTGTAGAACCTGACAGTAGATCCACAGTAGAACCTGACAGTGACAGTACAACCACAAGAAAACCTGACAGTGACAGTAGAACCTGCCAGTAGAATCACAGTAGAACCTGACAGTGACAGTAGAACCACAGTAGAAACTGACAGTAAAAGTAGAACCTGACAGTAGAACTACAGTAGAACCTGCCAGTGACAGCAGAACCACAAGAGAATTTACCTGATGTGTGGCTGACGTTGTCTTTCACCTGTTTAACTTTAGCCGTCACCTGTTGAAGAAAAAATTCAGTCAGTTTGTGATTTAAAGGAACAGTCCAACAGTTAATATCTGTATATTTAGAGGGACATAAGTCACAGCAGACAGGAGCAACATGTTGAGAAACTCCTAAACACAGCTGACACATCCTCCAAAAAGAAGGCAGAGCTAGAAAACTGGGGGGACAAGTCTGGATGGTGTCTCTGGCAGAGGTCACTGATTCAGGTCAAGGACTGTTTGGGGACAGGTCGAGGACAGGTCTGGGTCAGGTCGGAACAGGTCTGGGACAGGTCGGGGACAGGTCTGGGTCAGGTCGGAACAGGTCTGGGACAGGTCGGGGACAGGTCTGGGTCAGGTCGGGGACAGGTCTGGGACAGGTTGAGGACAGGTCTGGGTCAGGTCGAGGACAGGTCTGGGTCAGGTCGAGGACAGGTCGGGAACAGGTAGGGGAAAGGTCTGGGACAGGTCAGGAACAGGTCGGGGACTGGTCGGGAACAGGTCTGGGACAGGTGTGGGACAGGTCGGGGACAGGTCGGGGACAGGTCGGGAACAGGTAGGGGAAAGGTCTGGGACAGGTCAGGAACAGGTCTGGGACAGGTCGGGGACAGGTCGGGAACAGGTAGGGGAAAGGTCTGGGACAGGTCGGGGACAGGTCTGGGACAGGTCGGGGACAGGTAGGGGAAAGGTAGGGGAAAGGTCTGGGACAGGTCAGGAACAGGTCTGGGACAGGTCGGGGACAGGTCGGGAACAGGTCTGGGACAGGTCGGGGACAGGTCGGGAACAGGTCTGGGACAGTTTTCACATGCAGGTGTCATAGACAAAGCTTAATTCCTGCATACTACCGATGAGATGGAACAGAATACAGAATGTCCACCAGCTCAGTAACAATCTGTCCCTCTCTGCTGCACACTGGGAAGCCGAGGCAGATCAAACACTGGTCCCCAGTATGACTCAAAGTTAACTGGTTTTAAAACAGTATAAACAGGCTTACGTCGCTGACAGATCTTCCAAGCTCATGAGCAATCTTCTCCCAGCGACCTGGAGTTCCTCCTGGAAATTTAACCATCAACCTGCTGAGGAAGCTGAGCTCGTCCTCTGTCCAGTCTGTCGCCTAAGGACATAAACACAGAGACTGTGACATCATCCAGGTGTCTGTTACACCTTGAGTCCAGTCTGCAGCCTGAACCCTAGAGGTCAACTGATGCATTTATAAAGACCAATATAATACCGATAGCTTGGAGCAGAAAAGGCTGATATCCAATGGACGGGATTACTATTACAAATCAATATTATGCATATTGTCAAAGAGAGGAGGGTCCTAATATGTTTGATTTTATAGCTGAATGATTTATTTTCCGGCCAGTCTGCCTGTCTTATATGGTGCAGATAGTACTGCGTTAAGTATTCAAAAGTTAACTCTTGTGGGGAGAAATAAACTTAAAATTGGTCCGATATGAAAAGAGGTTCACATGTCAGTGATCAATGCATCATGTGGATCCATCTGCAAGAACAAGAACATATACATACATTCACAAACATACATACAAACAAACATATATTTATTATCAGCAAGCTTTCAATTTTAAAATGTTATATTTGAATGTACTTCTATATATAATATAATATATAATATATTTTTTCCTAAATATTTTATCTGCTTGTCTTTAATCTTAAATTTGTATATTTAAATGTAATTTTATATATATATAAAATATGTATATATATGTATATATACATATTACATATTACAAATGATACATATATATATGTCTCTTTTAAATGCTTTTAATGTTTTGTGTAAAGCATTCTGAATAGCCCTGTTGTTGAAAGGTGCTATACAAATAAACCTGCCTTGCCTATGTAGCACAGTGGAGGAGGTTCCATCATAATCTAGGGTGCATTTTTTCAATAGAACAATGTGAGTAACAATGGAGCTACAGGCTGTGCAGGGGCAGCGGCTGGCTCTGCAGAGATGTTGCAGGGGACATCTCTCTGGACTGAGGGCCCTCGTCTGTGTGGTGATGACTGGGTCTTTAATAGGACAACACTGCAGTTCACACCACCTGCCTGACTAAAGACTTCTTCCAGGAGAATAACGTTGTTCTTTTGGACCATCCTGCGTGTTACCCTGAAAAATTGGATCACATCACCCCAGTTCTAAGGGTCTTTACACTGGCTTCCTGTCACTCAAAGAATTGATTTCAAAATATTAATGTTGGTTTATAAAGCCCTTAATGGTCTAGGGCCAAAATATATTAGTGATCTGCTGATACGTTATGAGCCGTCCAGAGCCCTTAGGTGGTCTGGGACAGGTCTACTTACAGTCCCCAGAGTTAGGACTAAACAAGGAGAAGCAGCGTTTAGTTTTTATGCACAAAATATCTGGAACAAACTCCCAGAGAACTTGAGGTCTGCTGCAACTCTCAGCTCTTTTAAATCAAGTCTGAAGACTTTTCTGTTTCCATTTTAACCTGTAATTTTTATTAATTCGCTTTTAAATGTTTTATTCATTCACTTTTTTTTTTTTTGACACTTTTAGTTCTGTTTTTGTTTTGTTTTTTGTCTATGGTCTTAACATTTTGATGAATAGCCTGTTTGGGTTTAAATGCAGTTTTCAATAAATTGCCCACTCAATTTTTATTGTCTCTTGCTGCTGTTTATTCTTTTTGCATTTTGAAGCTCTACTTACAACGTGGTTGTATTTTAATAACAAGAAATGCGAATACTTGTAATTTTTCCCCCGGTGTTAAGATTTTGTTCAGGAGTGTATATATATATATATAATGAATCAACAATTTCCATCGGGTTAGGGCTAAAACTGTGAGTTTATTTTTCATTTCATGGGGATCAAATAACCCTGTAGTATTAGAAGGTAACCCCTATTCTATTTAAATGCACAATATGTCAGGTTTACATTATCTTTACTCCATGAACCAGTAATGTACAGTCTGACTGCTTAAGTCTGAAGATTAGAGTTCGCTCTTTAAATCTTACTGAAGCGCAAACCAATCACAGCAATAACCGATCAATAACATCAAACCTTTTTCTTGGTAGTTCTGCGGTCCTGCAGCCAGTCGTCCATCTGGTCTTCGATGTCCTCAATGGACGTGGCCTGGTCGTAGCTCTGGTTCAGGTTCTCTGGGGGCAGCTCATAAACAGGAAACTCCACCTTCGGCTTCTTAACCTTTGGCCTCTTCTCTCCTGAACGGACAGGAAGTCAAACATGAGCTCGAAGTCTGGATCGATCTGATATTTATCTGTTACTGCCCAGAAACAAACGATGTAAAAAGTATTTACTAATGACAACTTCCTGTTCAGCTTCAGCTTCTTCTCTCTGCTGCTGCTTCATCTGCTGGTAGTCCTCATAGTACTGCTTCACCTCCTGAAACACAGAGACCAGGACAGAGACTAAGGGTGCTTTCACAGCAACAGCAGTTGGTGCGCACTAAACAGTCCATTCGGACCAAAAGCTCTTAGTTCGGTTCGTTTTTGTCGGTGTGAAAGCATCAATCGCACTCGGGTGCGCACTAAATCAAGCGGACCGAGACCTCCAAAAAGAGGTGGTCTCGGTCTCGGTGATTCTGCACCAAATGCCAACCTCTGGTGCGGTCCCTCTGGTGAGAACGTGAACCTGAACCAACTCAGGTCTAAACGAACTATTCGAAATGCATCAATGCTTAATTTGCGTTCTATATTCCCCTACATTCATTCAGCAGGAGCACAAATCCTGTCTACCAACACATGGCTAATTTGAATATTCAAATTAGCCATGTGTTGTGCCGCTGCTGAAAGAATGTTGGGGAAATACTGGTATGAAATTCATTTAATCTAATATACATTCGGTACAACTTCATACATTTCAAAATCCTTCTCAGAGTAACATACTGATAACAATATCATCCTCTGTGTTCAATAACTGTAGAATCTCACCATGTCTCAAACAGCTTAAAGTAGAATTTAATTAAGTCTTCCAAACAAGCCATAACCTATTCTTGCTTGTCGTTTCGTTTCGTTATTAGGGCTATTATTACGTGACAGTATCTTGTTATAATGAGAAACATTCATTATCTCGAAATAACGTGATAGTATCTCGTTATAACAAGATAAATGGAAGATATTTTTATAAGGGTGGCAGCAATACGCTTCCATAGTTAATTGAGCAGCTGTGTTGTGTTTTTTGCACACAGCTCACGAACACGCACATTTACATGTTTTAACCTATGAAATCATTAATCAAAATACAAAAAAAAAAGTGTTCACAAAGCAAAAGACTGCAAGTAGTCAATATCAGTCATATCATCAACTGGATATTTAGCCAGAAATGGGTAATGTTGACAATATAAAAAGCAAGGACCAGCACAAGAAACAGTGTGCGAACGTGTCGCTCCATTGTGAAAGTTGAAATTGGAGCTTATTTCCACCGGAAGATGACGAAACGTCATTCAGACCAATGTGGTTCGTTTGCATGTGTGAACGCGGACCACACGTAGTCTGTATGCTACAATGTAACAATTTTACTGCCTGGTGCGGACCAAATAATCAAACTAGCGGTGTGAAAGCACCCTAAGACCGGGACCAGAGCCGGGACCAGGACCGAGACCAGGACTGAGACTACGACCGGGACCAGAGTCGGGACCAGAGTCGGGACCAGAGTCGGGACCAGAGTCGGGACCAGAGCTGAGCCCAGGCCCTGGACCAGGGCCGAGACCTGGACTGAGACCAGGACTTCGACCCGCCGGCCTCAGAACAAACCTTTGGGGGACACACCGATCAGCGCTCAGCAGCTGATTGGTGGATCAGTTCTGGCTGTTTTAGAGACAGACAGGTAGCGTACCTGGACGGTCTGCGGCAGGTTTTTGATGGAAAGGTAAAGCCAGATGCTCAGCTTCAGAGGGAGGATGTCTTGCCAGTTTGGTCGATCGTGAACTCTAAAAGAACAAACACACAAACAATAATGAACACAAACAACAAAAACGGACTAACAAACAGGAAGTCCAGCGATGTCATTACTGTACCTGTCGGTCCGGTCCTGGCCGATACACCTGATCTCCTCTGCAGGTTTGGTGCTCAGTTTCTTCTTCTTCTCTTTCTTCTTCTTGTTACTCAGCAGCTCGTCCTGGAACAGAAGATTCATCATCAGATCACATGATCGGCCTGCATTCATTGGCTGTGTAAGTGCCTACTGTGCTCTGATTGGCTGTCTTACAAGCAGTTTTTCCAGATATATGGACCAGATGACAGCATAGTGTCCCACAGTGAGGATGAGGAAGAGGAGGAAGGCAAGCTCAGTGTTACTCATCTTCCTCACTCGTCTGTAGTAGAAGACCGGCTGCCGCCAATCAGGGAGCCCGTTCACCAGGATGTCATCATACCTGCATACACACAAGTTTATCTGTAAACATCAACTCACACCACTGGGGACTAGATGCAGAGGTCAGAGAGGTAAGACTCACTTCCGTCGTCTCTCGTCATCCTTCAGGACTTCGTAAATGGCCACCAGCTTTAAATAAAAAGGACAAAGTGAATAAAAAGTGCTCCTGCATTAATCAGAAGCGTACACACTTCCTGCATTCAGTCGTGGCGCTGCTGATCCCGGTCCACAGCCAAGCATTTCTGTTGAAACGTATTGGTTCTGATTCTGAATGTTAGGTTGCACAATTTAAAGGCAGTGTTTAAGAATCTATATTTTTATATATTTATTTTTGATACTTAGAAAAAATTAGTTGACAACAATTTTATTTATTTTTATGTAATTTTGTGTCTCAGGAAATGTTAAGTTTGAAGTAATTTTATTTATTTTTATTGGAAATTTTGACTGAAACGGTTTACTCCTTTGCTTAATATGTATAATAGGTGTATATTTTTCTTTAAAAAAGGGAACAAATTGGTTGTTATTATTAAATGATCTGTCTTGTTTTCTGTTGGATATTTATAATTGGGCTTTAATTAAGCAAAAGTATGTCTTATCCGATTACTCAATTAATCAATGGAATATTCGATAGAATACTCTATTACCAAAATATTCGATAGCTGCAGCCCTATTCAGGTCCCTGAGCAGAAACATCAGCAGTAAATGTTGGATCAAATTCATGGTTTCTTAATGAATATATAATAATATAATATAACGGTTAACTTCGTCATGTCTGGTTTGATGTTTTTAGTTGATCGGTTTTGCAGCTGATCGTGTTTCTACTTCAGCAGGTAACTAATATGAAGGACATCCCCTCCCAGAACTCCTGCTCTTCTCTGTCTCTCTCTCCCTACAGGGGAGCCAGCGGTGCAATATGAATTTAAATAAACAAGTATTTTCAGTTTACACTAAATATTTGTTATCACATAACTTACAAAACTTGTTTTCAAAGTCAAGCAAAACATATATTATCTTGATACACTGCCAGTTAAGTTAATTGATGCCGTCTCAGTCGCTAAAGTTATTAATTGTCGTTAATGCGTCAGATGATGATGTTCTATGTGCAAAGTATACATAGCTATGCCATTCAGAAAGTTATACATGTGTTTATTGTTTTAACAGGGACCGACACTCCGCTATTATCCGTAATTGTTATTTATAAATTTAGTTATTGTACTGTAAAATAACATTTTAAAAAATCACAGAACACATCTCCATGGCGAGTTATTCAATATTCAACATTAAAGCATCTTCTTCCATTTCCACAAATATGTGTCAGAGTGCTGATGATAAAGCCACATTATGTTGTGAACTGGTTTTGAAATTGCAGCACTGAATTTAAGTAGGACGTCCAATTACACAATGACATACACCTGCACACTGAAGGCTGTTCCATTTGTGCGTTACACCAGTGAAAGGAAGGACTCTTGCCTCGACCCTGGAGGACCCGACTCCGAAGGAAGGATCCTACCAAGCAAGGATCCTTGACATTGGGATACAGCCTCTGTCTCTCCCGGAGGTTTCTTCTTCTTTTTCCCTGTTAAAAGGGGTTTTTGAGAAGTTTTCCCTGGCCGATGTGAGGGTCTAAGGACAGCTGGTGTCGTACCATGTACAGTCTGTAAAGCCTTTTGAGGCAAATCTGTGATTTGTGATTTTGGGCTTTATAAAGAAAATTGACTTGACATTATAATAACTAGTTTCATAAAATAAAAATAATCCTCAACAATCTAATTGGGGATTTATTATTAAAAAAAATTAAAGTTATAATTTCACCCTACATTCATTAAACATCTCACTTTTGTTCCTATTTTATGAGTTTGTTAAAGAAAAAGAAACACTGTGGAGCTAAACTCCAGAGGAGCAGACAGGAAGTCAGTGTGAGGACGAATAATTATTGTAATGATCTGAAATGTTATTTGTTCTTTTTCAGATTTAACAGTCAGAACAGATCAGAGTGGCCTTGTGATGTACATACAACACACACACACACACACACACACACACACACACAGTAGTCAGAAAGGCCGCGTTCAGACTGCCAGCCAAAATCAGATTTTTAGCCCATCCAGATTGGAACTGGATGGCTCTTTTGAAGTCTGAACAGTCACAAATCACATGAAATCTGATTTTTGCGGGAGGTAGTTTCAAATCGTATTTGGACGGATGTGTCTCAGTCTGAACCGCTCCAAACACTCAGATCGGTTTTTGACTGTCCCTCTCTTTTGACGTCACTCTACGCGGCACGCGTAACGCAGAGACGAGGTGTCTACCGGCAGCCGTGCCCGACTCATGTGGGCCCGACGGGGGCGTCCATCCGCCAGGTTTCTCCCCTGGTGCGTCTGAGATGTTCTGCACTTCTACTGGACAGTGATAAGGCCAATATACTGAGGAGACCTGCCTCGCAATATCGCAATTATATGACGTCAGACACTCCGACGCCGTTACTACAGCAACCTGTCAGATCAGTCGATAATGTGGCCCAGTCTGAACAGAGCCATATCCGATTTGGACACTTGCTAAAAACTGTGTGGACAGTCAGCCCTAACAATCGGATTTGAATCAGATTCGCCTGCAGTCTGAACGCGGCCAAAAGTGTTCTCACCTGTCTGAACTGAGTTTCAGCATCTGGATGTTTGTTCTTGTCAGGATGCAGAAAGACAGACAGGCGGCGATACGCCTTCTTTATTTCTGCTGCTGGCGCATCCTGAGACAGACAGAGAGAAAGACACACAGACAGAGAGACAGACAGAAGTTAATATGTTGGACTGTGATGTAACCAGTCTGTTCACTGAGCTGACCCAGTATAAATAACCAGTCTGTTCATTAGTTTGAACCAATTTGACCAACCAGTCTGTTCACTTGTCTGAACTGAACCAGTTTAACTAACCAGTCTGTTCACTGAACAGAACCAGTTTAACTAACTAGTCTGTGTATTGAACTGGATCAGTCTGTTCACTAAACTGAACAAGTTTAACCAACCAGTCTGTTCACTAGTCTGCACTGAACAAGTATAATTAACCAGTCTGTTCACTGAACTGAACTGAACCAGTTTAATCAACCAGTCCGTTCATTAGTCTGAACTGAACCAGTTTAACTAACCAGTCTGTTTACTAGTCTACACTGAACCAGTTTAACAAACCAATCTGTTCACTGAACTGAACCAGTTTAACTAACCAGTCTGTTCACTGGTCTGAACTGAACCAGTTAAACTAACCAGTCTGGTCACTGAACTGAACCAGTTTAACTAACCAGTCTGTTCACTGGTCTGAACTGAACCAGTTTAACTAACCAGTCTGGTCACTGAACTGAACCAGTTTAACTAACCCGTTTTTTCACTAGTCTGAACTGAACCAGCCTAACTCACCAGTCTGTTCCCTAGTCTGAACTGAACCCGTTTAACTAACCAGTCTGTTCACTGGATCGTTAGCTTCAGTTGCTTACTAGCTTAGTCTCTCTATGTGTGGGTGCGTGGCACTCAGCTGTTAGCATAAGCGTTAGCATCGAGCTAGCGGCTGCTGTGCGGTAACCATGGAGACAATTAGCATTAGCATTAGCACGGACCTGGTCCACGGACAGGAACTGGTAGAAGTTCTGCGGGATCTCCTCCACCAGGTCCAGTAGCTCCAGATCCGCGTCCCAGGCTGAGAGGGGGGGGACTGCGGAGACTAGGAGGGTCAGGCCGAGCAGCAAGGACCCGCACGGACCCGCAAAGACCCGCATTACCGACACAGTGTCACAATAAACCGCAAAAACACCGAAAAGACACGAGCCTGCTCCGTCCGAGAGCGCAACAACACCGGAAACACTGACGGACGCATCCGGGTTACACTGAACTGTCAAAGTAAAAGTCCTCTCTGTCGGTTAAATCTATTTATATTTAGTCTGTGGTTAAATACATTATTTATATACAGTCTGTGGTTAAATACAGTATTTTTATACAGTCAGTGATTAAATAAATAAATTATTTATATGTAGTTTGTGGTTTAATCATACTTTTATTTGAACCCTGTCAGATTCACTGAGCTCTCAAATAAAACCCAGATATTATTATATATTATTATTGTACACTGTCTATAATATATGTAATACTGTCTATAGAACTAGAACAGTGTAATTATTCTATTTTAATTATATTATTATATTATTTAATCATACTTATCAGATCATTCACATGTTGTCCAGCAGGGAGCAGCAGAACTATGAACAATTACAGACAAAGAGACCAAACAGGTGTTAATTATTTAACAACAGTTTTTAATAACGCTACTTAAAACAATGAAACACCAAAAAAATAAAAAGTAAATTGAATAACTAAGAATTAAGACTTTATAAAAACTTCTGTCACTCTTGTAATTAATTCTGGTATTCAGAGTTTTTATTGTTAATATTTCTCTGTGCTGATTTTATTTTATCAACCCGTATCAAACCTCCGCTACGAGGCTCCGTCCCCCTCCTGGTGTCCGTACAGGTCTGCAAGCTTCCTGAACCTCTGCCCCCACCCTCTCAGGAAGTCGTAGTTCTGCTCCAACTCAAACGAGTCCATTGAGTCCAACGAGCTGAGTGACTCGGCGGCCGACCCGCTGCCCTCGAAGGCGTAGGTCTGCAGAGAGTCGTAGGGTGGAGCTGTCAGGTCCAGGTCGGCCTCCTGCAGGCGGTCCCTGATGAACTCCTGGAACAGCTTGTTCTTTTCCATCCTGACCTCCAGCGTTCTGGCCTGGACGTCTTGGATCGACGGCGCCTGGACGTCTCGGAGCGCTTGGACGTCTCTGAACAACACTGCCTGGACATCCTGGAGTGACAGTGCCTGGACGTCTCGGAGCGACGGTGCCTGAACATCTCGGAGCGCCACCTGGACGTCTCGGAACGAAGCCATCTGGACCTCTCCGAGCGACGCCAGCTGGACGTCTCCGAGCGGCACCTGGACGTCTCGCAGCGCATGGACATCTCGGAAGGAAGCCGTCTGGATGTCTCTGAGCGGTGCCTGGACGTCTCGGAGCACCTGAACGTCTTGGTCTCGGAGCACTGGTTTGGTTTTGTTCAGGTGTCTCAGAGCGAACATGTCGAAGGCCTCCGTGTCCTCTTCTCCTCCGCCTTCATCATCATAACGGACGATGTTTTCACGAATGTCTCTCTCGTCGTCGGCCATAAGAGGCTCCTCCCCTCTGTGTGTGACAGCAGCCATTAACGTGACAACACCTGAGGAGACAGGAAGGGACAGAGTCAGGAAGACAGCATCTCAGGTCTCTGACCTGATGACATCATGACTCGGGTCTTACCCAGCAGTGTGAGGACACAGGTGAGGACGGCGGCGGTGGCGGCGGTGCTAAGACCCACCAGCGGTGGCAGCAGTGGCAGCGGCGGCGGCCCCTGTCTGCAGGAGCGGTGCTCCCCATGGACGTCGCAGTCACAGACAGTGACGGACAGCGTGTTGGTGCTGCTGAGAGCCGGACGGCCGCCGTCTGAGATCACAACCGGCAGGAAGTGAACCAGCTGATCACGCCGCAGGAGGCTGAGAGTCAGGACGGACGCCGTGTTGTCTGAAGACAGAACAACGGACAGTTTGAAATAATATCATATATAATATATAAATTTTAAGGGTGGGGAAAAAAATCAATTCATGTACATATTGCAATTTTTTATGGGGTGATTTTAAACTTCGGCCCTGCCATCAGTGTTGCCAACTTAGAGACATGTCAAGGAATCCCAATGTCAAGGAAGGATCCTCATACGGTTATTGTACTGTACTGTAAAATAAAATTTAAAAAAATCACAGAACACATTTCCACGGTGAGTTATGCGCTGCTGTTTTTATGAAACTAAGTAGCGGCCAAATTCAGCCAGCATCAGTGAAATATTCAAGTTTAATCCACTTTTTGGCTTTTACTTGCTAAATAGTGGAGATTCAACCTTAAAGCATCTTCTTCCATCTTCACAAATATGTGTCAGAGTGCTGATGCCAAAGACACATCCATGTCGTGAACTGGTTTTGAAATTGCAGCATTCAGTTCAAGCAGGGCCGTACAGTTACGCAATGACGCACAGCTGCACATTCGGAAGGCTGTTCCATTTGTGAGATACACCAGTGACAGGAAGGACTCTTGCCTCGCCTCCGGAGGACCCGACTCCGAAGGAAGGAGCCTACCAAGGAAGGATCCTTGACATTGGGATACAGCGTTTGTCTCTATATTTAGACTATACAGACCCCTCTAGAGGTGGACTTTGATCATTACTGTTCTTTAAGGTGGACTTCGATCATTATTGTTATTTAAGGTGGACTTTCATCATAAGTGTTTTTAAGGTGGACTTTGATCATTTGTGTTGTTTAAGGTGGACTTTGATCATTAGTGTCCTTTAAGGTGGACTGCACCTTTGTTGTCTCTCAATGTGAAGTTCCCAGCAGCCTCAGCAGTTAGGGAGAACAGAAAGTGATGTCCATTCTCTGGTTCGTCACGATCCACGGCGCTCACGGTCTCGACAACCTGAGAGGTCAAAGGTCAAACACAGGAAGGTCAGCTGACACAAACAACAAACACCATCATTGTCAAAATCTATCCATACATTCACAATACATCTGATCTCTGATCGTGTGACATCAGACCGTCCAAACGGCACGTGAGGTCTCTCCACCGGCTACAGAAGAAATGCATGATGGGAAATGAACTCAAATGTGACATCATCACCGGAGGAGCAGATAAATAAATAAAGTTGAGCTAATAGGGAGTTTATTGTAGTTGGTTTTTTTTTATCAGAAGAAACTGACTGTAAAGATAAACTTGTTCTTATTGTTTACCTGTCCAGGTTCAGCGTTGTCACAGACGAACGTTTTGTACTCGACTGCAAAGCTCGGAGCGTTGTCATTAACATCCGTCACAGAGACCAGAACCACAGCTTTCCCCACCTGAGACCGATCCACTGACACACACACGTACACACCTGTTAGGTGCGACCAGCAGCTGATTTGTTTCCCTCCGACTGACTGAATTGTAGGTTTATGGTTTTTAACTCAAAAGTTGATCAAATGAAGTTAAAACAGAGTTAATTTTTGTCATCTTCAGTCACCAGTTTCTGGTTAAAGTTAACTTACCACTCTCTGTGGCGAGAACGGTGATGTTGTGCATGGCGACGACCTCTCTGTCCAAAGGTCTGGCTGTCGTCATCACACCGGAACTGCTGTCGATGTTGAAGTAATGCTCCACGTCGGACTTCCTGTCTATCGAGTACCTGCAGACAGTTTCACTGGTTAACTGGCGGCCGGTGACTCTGTGTCTGATGGCGTGATGTTTGTACCTGACCGGGCTGTTCGTGGCGTCGGGATCATGAGCTGAAACAGATCCTACATCAGATCCCACTGCGGCTCCCTCAGAGATCTCCATCTGACTGACAGAGGACGAGAAGATCGGAGGCTCGTCCACATTATCCACTAACAGACGAACCGTCACCACATCGCTGAACGGACTCGTCGCCAGGAAACGAGTGTCCACGTAACGATTGGACGCCTCGACGCGCAGTGTGAAGCTCGACTTGGTCTCAAAGTCCAGAGTCTGGAGGAAAGAGGAAGGAGCAGGGCCACGATGACACAAATCTACGGTTTCATTAACTTGACATCTTGTAAGGTTTATCAATACAAAAGATTCTGAACCCAAAAGCACAACAATGTTCAAACAAAGTTCAAACAAAGTATTCTTTACTGAAAAATCAGGTAAACAAATCCAAGAAGAGACAGGCAAGCAATTGAAGGTCCAAAAAACAGGCAGTCTGGGTCAAAACAGGCATATCAATATAGCAGGAGAAAAGAAGTGCACTGGAATCGTATAAATAAATGAAATCTGGAATGAAACACAGGTGAGGGAAACGAGTAGATTGCATGAAAACAAAACCAAAGAATTAGTGGGATTCATCATTATCTCATCATGTGGACATGGAGCTGTCTCATATTAAGTTCTGATTTATGGACGATACTTACATTACTGAAAATATGTTCTGAATCAAACATCAGACTTGGTTTTGCAATTGGGAAAATCAGATTGTATCTTTCTATGCATCACTGAGATAAATCTGAAGTTAAAACAAAGTGCTGTGACAGTTGTCAGCAGCTGTTCGGCAGAAGAGGACGCTCCACTGGGACGTCACAGAAACACAGAGCACACTAATGCAATGATCAAACAGGCAGACGGTCCACAGCTGCACATGTTCTGATGTTTCAATCACTTTCACCTCCAAAGATTCAAAATAAAAACAAAAAGGAAAAGTCACAACAACCCAAAACATCATGAAGAACAAGACGACGTTCTGTGATCCTCAGTAACAAACTGGTGTACAGTAACTTCTGCAACCTGTCCAGTACCTGTAGAAGAATGCCAGTCTTTCCTAAACAAACAAACAAACAAACAAACAAACAAACAGTACTCCTTAAAACAAAACCAGTACCTCCTAAAACAAAACCAGTAACCCCTAAAACAAAACCAGTACCTCCTAAAACAAAATCAGTAACCCCTAAAACAAAACCAGTAGCTCCTAAAACAAAACCAGTAACCCCTAAAACAAAACCAGTACCTCCTAAAACAAAAACAGTAACCCCAAAAACAAAAGCAGTACCTCCTAAAACAAAAACCAGTACCTCTTAAAACAAAACCAGTACCTCCTTAAACAAAACCTGTAACCCCTAAAACAAAACCAGTAGCTCCTCAAACAAAACCAGTACCTCCTAAAACAAAACCACTTGTCATGGCTGACAAGAACTGGACCTACGATGTAGATAACAGGACCCAAAAAATAGTTGCAAAAACAAAGGCTGTATCCCAAAGTCAAGGAAGGATCCTCAAACGGCTGAATTTGAAGGATACTACGTCATCAACATCCGCTGAAGGACTGTCCCAAAGTCCAGGATCCTCCGGAGGACAGAGTCTTTCTTTGACATGTGTGTATGCTCCAGGCGCCCCGAGTACCCATAAAGCCTTGTGCACACCGGTCTACCAGGAGATTTTAAAATGGCGAGTGAAGAAACAGCGACACCGGCAGCGCATAACATATGCATAAAGAAATGCCAGAATATTTAGCTATTATCAGTTATTGTTATTTATTAATAACATGGTGAGTTATGCTCGCTGTCACTGCTTTTATGAAACTGAGTAGCGGTCAAATTCAGCCAGGATCAGTGAAATATTCATGTTTAGTCCACTTTGTGGCTTTAAATCGCTAAATTGTGGAGATTCAACTTTAAAGCATCTTCTTCCATTTCCACTAATATGTGTCAGAGTGCTGATGCCAAAGACACATCCATGTGGTGAACTGGTTTTGAAATTGCAGCGCTGAATTACGTCCAATTACACTATGATGCACAGCTGCACACTGAAGGCTGTTCCATTTGTGCGTTATACCAGTGATAGGAAGGATTCTGGCCTCGCCCCTGGAGGACCCAGGCCATAACCAGGCTTATATCCAGGGAAGAATGGAAGTGGCTGATTGTTGGCAGGTAGCTTGATTGAAAATGGCTGATGGTGAGCAGGTGTGCAGGTCAGTGGTAAACTCCAGCTCTGCCCAGCTCCAGAAAATCACACACAAGACAGGGGAAAACAAGACAAGACACACGCCCACAAAAGGGAAAACGAGGAGAAACACTAGGATCCTGACACCACTACCTCCTAAAAGGAAACCATTGCCTCCTAAAAAGGAATCCAGTACCTCCTAAAAGGAAACCACTACCTACTAAATGGAAACCACTACCTTCTAAAAGGAAACCACTACCTACTAAATGGAAACCACTACCTTCTAAAAGGAAACCACTACCTCCTGAAAGCCTCACTGTGACCAGAGGACCTCACTGTGGGGGGCTCCAATTAGCTGAAGATCTGATGAAGCTAACAGAACCACATCATCTGCAAAGAGACGAACCTCCTCCTCCTCTGGCTGCTCCTTTAGATCCTCCGGTCTATGAAAACCACGAACAGAACTAGTGAGAGAATCCACATCGTTCCTCCTGCATCTGAGGTTCCACAATCATTTGGAGCTTCTTTCCAGCGCCGGGGAACACTGAGCAGTGTGATGCCCAGATATCTGGAGCACACTCTGTGGTCTTCTTTTCTAAAGATGGGATCCACCACCCTGGTCTGCCACTCCACAGGTACTGTCCCAGACCCCCGAGTGACATTGAAGAGGCATGTCAGGCCCACAGGGTCCGGAGACTTCAGCAGCTCAGGGAAAATCTCATTCACACACTCTGCCGAGGACGTCAGTATATCTTCCTGTGAGTCTTCTTCCCGTTCAGACTCAGTTCCACAGAGGATGTGGTGGCTGGATTTAGGGGTTCCTCAGCGTGCTCGTGCACTGTCCACACTTATAGGCCCACGGTTAAGCTATGCTCCTCCCCTGCTGAATACAGCAGCCTGACCGACTTACTTCTTTCCTTCTTGAGTCGTCTAATGATTTGCCAGAACTTCCTTAAGGTCAACTGTAAGTCCTTTTTTCATAGCTTCCCTTAATTACTTACCAAAACCAAGTTTTTGCTTCAGTGACTGCCATGGCTGCAGCCCTTCTGAACGAACCGTTGTCATCTACTGCTTCAGGAGATCCCTGAGCTGACCAAGCCTGAGAGGCCGTTAGCAGCAGGTTCTTAGGCCGCTGTCGCAACAGGCACCGATAACCTTCTGACCGCAGCTCCTACCAGCAATGGAGGCTTTGAACATGGCCTGGAAAAAAATCTTCCTAAGGTGGGAGTCTCAGACAGGGTTCTCCGTCAGACGTTTCCAGTTCACCTTCACTACACATTGGGGTTTCCCAGGTCTGTCCGGCTCCTGATCGCTCAGCACCAATTGGTGATCAGCTAAAAAACTGTGCTCCTCTCTTCATCAAACTGTCCAAAATATACAGCTCAGAAACAAACACCACTCAGGTTTCAATCAGACAGGCTGTTCCCCCCAGCGACCCCTCCAAGCAGAACTATCAAAACCATACTTCTCCACTTCCAGGACAAAACCAACAGACAACCAGACAAACAAGAGTCAGAATCATTCACTGAAGAGAACTCCGACACAGAATTCCTCAAGAGGAAACCAGTTCTCATTAAATGGAAACCAGTACCTTCTGCAGCGTGACCAGTCCTTCCTGTGTGTTTGGATCAGTGATGATCCTGAAGGTTCCCAGTCCATCTCCATCCAGGATCCTGTAGTCCATCTCAGCATTCGGACCAACATCCAGATCCAGAGCTTTGATCTTAGCAACGACCACCGGAACCAGAACCGACTCTGGAACCCTGAACTGGTAGCTCTCTGCAAGTACACACAGATACACACAGGAACACACACAGGTACACACAGTGTGTCATCAGTAAAGGTCAAAGGTCATCAGTAAAGGTCAGAGGTCAGACTCACTGCGGGGAAAGCGTGGTGGGTTGTCGTTGACATCGGTCAGCAGCACTGTCACTGAAGTGCTTCCTGTCAGACCTCCCATCTGACCAATCATGTCTTTGGCCTGGATGACCAGCAGGTAACGGTCCTGCACCTCCCGGTCCAGGTCAGAGAGAGCTGTCCGCACCACACCTGCAGGTGAGACAGTGATCAGCGTTCATCCTCGTGTTCAGGTGAGTTCAGGTGTGTTACAATGACTTCAGGTGTGTTACAGTGACTTCAGGTGAGTTCAGGTGTGTTACGGTGAGTTCAGGTAAGTTCAGTTGTGTTACTGTGAGTTCAGGTGAGTTCAGGTGTGTTAGGGTGAGTTCAGGTATGTTCAGGTGTGTTACAGTGAGATCAGGTGAGTTACGGTGAGTTCAGGTAAGTTCAGTTGTGTTACTGTGAGTTCAGGTGAGTTCAGGTGAGTTCAGGTGTGTTAGGGTGAGTTCAGGTATGTTCAGGTGTGTTACAGTGAGATCAGGTGAGTTCAAGTGTGCTAAGGTGAGTTCAGGTGAGTCCAGGTGTGTTACGGTGAGTTAAGGTGTGTTACGGTGAGTTCAGGTATGTTCAGGTGTATTACAGTGAGATCAGGTGAGTTCAAGTGTGCTAAGGTGAGTTCAGGTGAGTTCAGGTGTGTTACGGTAAGTTCAGGTGAGTTCAGGTGTGTTACAGTGAGTTCAGGTGAGTTCAGGTGTGTTACGGTGAGTTCAGGTGAGTTCAAGTGTGCTACGGTGAGTTCAGGTGAGTCCAGGTGTGTAACGGTGAGTTCAGGTAAGTTCAGTTGTGTTACTGTGAGTTCAGGTGATGTCAGGTAAGTTCAGTTGTGTTAGGGTGAGTTCAGGTATATTCAGGTGTGTTACGGTGAGTTCAGGTAGGTTCAGTTGTGTTACTGTGAATTCAGGTGAGGTCAGGGAAGTTCAGGTGTGTTAGGGTGAGTTCAAGTATGTTCATGTGTGTTACAGTGAGTTCAGGTGAGTTCAGTTGTGTTACGATGAGTTCAGGTGAGTCCAGGTGTTTTACAATGATTTCAGGTGTGTTACGTGAGTTCAGGCGAGGTCAGGTGTGTTACGGTGAGTCCAGGTGTGTTGTGGTGAGTTCAGGTGAGTTTAGGTGAGTTCAGGTGTGTTAAGGTGAGTTCAGGTGTGTTACGCTGAGTTCAGGTGTGTTATGGTGAGTTCAGGTGAGTTCAGTTGTGTTACGGTGAGTTCAGGTGAGTTTAGGTGTGTCACGGTGAGTTCAGGTGAGTTCAGGTGCTTACCTGTCTTTGGTTCTACAGAGAAGTAAGGCTGACCCTGCAGGATGCTGTAAAACAGTCTGGCCGAGTTTCCATAAGTGGGATCATCAGCATCTGTCGCCACCACAGTCACCACAGACGTACCTGTGGACAGGTGACTCCCACACTGTAAAACTTTATTATTTATCAGCTTTAGTCATTTAAAAACTTAAAAAAAACTAGCAAACTGTTATTCAAATTCATTACTCAATGAATTTATTTCATTATATTTGTGTAGCAGGATGTCATTGTTTTTAGGTTTCTAATCTTTATTTTAAAGGCATCTGATCCATGTTTGAGGAAGTATTCATATCATTTACTGATCACTTTATTTCATCTGAGCTGATGGAGTCTTGGATCAGCGTCAGACTGATTCAGTATGCAGGTGACTCACCTACAGGAGACCTCTCAGCCACCCTGGCCGTGTACGGTCCATCCAGAAACTTGGGCTCGTTGTCATTGATGTCCTGGACTTTGATGATGAACTGGGACTCGGGTTCGACCGGCAAATTGGTGTTTTTGTCTCGTGCCTGGGCTCTCAGAGTGTAGTAAGCCTGCTGTTCCCGGTCCAACCTCTTGGTGGCATGAATGTCTCCAGTGTTCTCGTCAATGGTGAAGATGGACATCGCTCCCTCACCGTTGAGGACATACCTCACCTGACCATCACCATGATCCATGTCAGAGTGGAGCTGCAGGGACAGGTAAAACATCAGAGACAACCAGGTAAAGACACACACACACACACACACACACACACAGTCTGATCTGTCAGGTTGAATCTTTCCAGCTTTCGTCTGAAAAGCAAGCAGTCTATTACTCATCTCCCAGCATGTCACAGGGCGCTCTGAGAGTGTGTGTATTCAAAGCATCATCCAATCAGAGACCGGATCAGTTCACACACACAAACACAAACACAAACACACACACACACACACACACACACACACATACAGAGAGAGAGAGAGATTCAGATAAATGTCAGTGATTTCAGATGAACATGAAAGTCGACTGATACTCATGAACTAACAAACACAGACAGCTTTAATATTTTAGGTGTTTTCAGGTGAAATCAGTGCAAAACTGTCGTAATAACATAATAATGTTTACTGATGTTACCTATTTGAATAAAATATAAAGTAATGAACTGAACTGACAAACTTATCAGAGATTATAGATTATTATTGATTATTGATTATTATATGATGGATTACTTTCATACCTTCCCGACGTACAGTGGCTCATCTCCGGTGAACTCCTCCAGGACAAAGAACTGGTTCCACACCCAGCTCCTCCTCCTCCTCTGATGGAGGTGGATACCTCCTCCTCCTCCTCTTCCAACTCCTAGTCCTTCTCCTCCTCCTCCTCCTCCTCCTCCTCCTCCTCCTCCTCCTCCTCCTCCTCCTCTTCCTCCTCCTGACACCCAAGGAAGGAGGACAGAGTTCAGGGTTATCGCCGCACAGCTCGACTCCTCCCTCAGTGACAGGACAAATACACTTAGCATGCTCAGAAACCAGAGACAGTTCATCTTTGAGGAGACAGACACAAACAAAAACGGTCCAACAAAAAGACGTCAAACTGTCCAACAAAAATACTTTAAACTCTCCAACAAAAAGACTTCAAACTGTCCAACAAAAATACTTCAAACCTTCCAACAAAAAGACGTCAAACTGTCCAACAAAAAGACTTCAAACCGGCCAACAGAAAAAAGGTCAAACCGTCCAACAAAAATAGGTCAAACTGTCTAACAAAAAGAGGTCAAACTGTCCAACAAAAAGACTTCAAACCATCCAACAAAAAGAGGTCAAACTGTCCAATAAAAAGCCGTCAAACTGTTCAACAAAAAGATGTCGAACTGTCCAACAAAAAGACGTCAAACTGTCCAACAAGAAAGACATCGAACTGTCCAAAAAAAAGATGTCAAACTGTCCAACAAAAAGACGTCAAACAGTCCCATCAAAGACACCAAAATGTCCAAAAAGACAGAGCAGGTGATGAAGAGGAGGTAAGCCTTTGGGAGAAACAGAAGACAGATGGGGTTATGACAGTCATGTTCAGTATTTGATGTTAATCTGATTATAAACTGCTGTTTATCTTAAAGCCGCTTCAGTAAAAAAAACAAAAAACAGCAGCTCTGATTCTAAAATCATTCTGTTTTTATTATTATTATTTATTATAAATATGTTTTCTTATTATCATATATTATAAATATGTCTTCTTATTATATCTGATCTATAATAATAATAATAATAATAAGTATTATTATTATTATTATTATTATTATTATATGTTTTACATATTTTCACTGTGTGAAAAGTTAAATTAAGGATTTTTTCAGTGGAGTTTGGTTCGGAATAAAATAATGAACAGTCTTACCGTCCAGCCAGTCAGTGTGTCCTCTGTCCGTCTTATTGATTAGTGATCAGCTCAAACCGCTGACTGGTTAGTGAAGAGAAGAAGAAGCTCTGAGGACGCCGTCCTCTGTTTCTGTCGCTCGCCGTCTCCCAAGCTTCACTCTGCAGGGAGGGGGGAGGGGCTAATGCTGCTGCGCTGTTCAGGTCAAGTCCCTGAGTCTTTTTCTTTGTCTCTTTCTCTCTGTCTCTGTCTCTCTGAGTTTCTGTGTCTCTGTCTCTGTCTCTGTATCTCTGTATCTGAGTCTCTGTATCTGTGTGTCTCTGTATCTCTGTATCTGAGTCTCTGTATCTCTGTGTCTCCATATCTGTGTCTCTGTATTTACGTATACCTGTATCTCTGTGTCTCTGTATTTCTTTGTCTCTGTTTCTCTGTGTCTCTGTATCTCTGTGTCTCTATTTCTCTGTTTCTATGTATCTCTTTGTCTCTGCATCTATGTGTCTCTGTGTCTCTGAGTCTCTGAGTCTCTGTGTCTGAGTCTTCTACATCAGTGCTTCATAAAGTCCCCTGAGGACAGAATTGTTTCTACATTCCTTCACATATTATTCATCATCCTGTCGCACGTTTTTAAATTAAAACACATTTTTATTGGAACAAATAAGAAAACCAAGACAAGCAGGTACTGCAGCAGGAGAGACAGGAGGTCTTTACAGAGACATGAGGTCTTTAGGAGGACTGGGGGTCTTTAGAGAGACAGGAGGTCTTTGAGAGACATGAGGTCTTTAGGAGGACCGGGGGTCTTTAGAGAGACAGGAGGTCTTTAGAGGGACAGGAGGTCTTTAGAGAGACAGGAGGTCTTTAGAGGGACAGGAGGTCTAGGGGGATATGAATGTATAGGGGGATACAGCAGGTCAGCAGTCGATGTCTTGCAGAAGTGGAGTTCATCACCTGAAAGCCTGAAGCTGAAGGTTAATCTGAGATGGAGCTTGGCACTGAGAGGTAAACCAAAAAAAGACATCAAACTGTCCAACAGACAGATAGGAGGTGTTTAGGACTTGTGGGTTATCAGTGGGTAAACAACATAAAGTGGGTATGTCAGTAAAGAGGAGACTCGTGGTTTATCAACATAAAGTGGGCATGTCAGTAAAGAGGAGATTTGTGGGTTATCAACATAAATAGGATACGCCATCTTAAAGAGCGTACTGTACCATGTGATTTAGCTATCAGAGAGTTTATTCACTTATTGTTCAAAACAAATATATATAGCATACATTTTATATTTTTACTTGTTATTTTATGAATCTCAGTTTTAATTGTGTTGTTTTTAATTTAATTTAATGAGTGCAGGAAGCCTGAGATCTCGGATCAATAAAGACTTATCTCTCAGCGGAACTAAAAATAAAATGTGTGTGTTTCAACATGAGGTCTCCTCATTTGAAGTGAAAGCTCAGAAGGCTGAGAACCAATCAGATGCTTCGTCTGGAGGTCGTGTTCACACTAAAGGTCAGAGCTGAGGAGGACGTCCCCTCCTGCAGGTGTGTCTCTTTAATCACCTGATGTGTCCTTGTCTCTCTGTGAACGTTCACGACAGAAACACGACAGCTGAAGGAGGACTCAGTGTGAGCTGAGATACTCAACCTTTACATCAGACAGCAGGAAAGACGGACAAATACCAGACAAACTGCAGGACGCCACCTAAGAGAGACACAAGAAGAAGAAGAGGCTCCGTTTGGTAAAGCAGTCACTCACTGATTGGAGGGTTGGTGATTCGATCCCAGACCGTGGCAGTCTACATGTCGAAGTATACGAGCAAAATACTGAACCCCAAATTGCTCCCGATGCTGCGTTCATCTGTGTGTGAATGGATTCCCAATGGTGGCAGGTGGCACCAGTGTGCCCTGGTAGCCTCGGACACATGTATGAATGTGTGTGTGAAGGGGTGAATGAGCGCAGTCTGTAGTGTAAAGCGCTTTGGATAAAAGCGCTATTTAAGTGCAGTCCAGTCCAAGAAGAAGTCACATTACAGTTACATTACGGTTCAAGGTTTTTATTTGCCATTTGTGAACAGACCACAGTCTAAACACATAGGATATTTTGTGCAGGGCTCTCTCCTGGTCAACAAAAACACCTGAATAAGCAGAATAAATATAAAATATAAAACTAGAAAATTTCCTCTGGGGAAATTCTGAAAGGGCCACGGGGGCTACTGCCGGTGTGTGTACACTATGATGAGATTCTTCAGAGATTTATAACTATGCCCTTTAACCTCAAAATTAAAGCGCATGTGTGTGTGTGTATCTGTAACTGTAATCACATCAAAGATCAAAGGCAATCAGATCAAAACAATCAACAGAATTAACTGACACCTGCCAATGTCCCGGAACATTGACAGGCTGGAATTTCTGGCCTCGAACAGAAAGCATTTTTGGCAAAACCATAATACCTATCATTGATCCGACTTCACTTTGAGCGTCCTGAGTTCTTTGCCCCGAGCACTGGTCCCTACAGCTATTGCTGTATGGGACCAGTGCTCGGTGTGATTGCCCCGTGGCCCTAAATATACAAGGGTATCAGCATAAACAACATTATGAAATAAGGCAGTCTAATAAGAAAAATATAAATATATCGAATAGAATTATTATTATTAATAAATACGCTGGTTCTGGGGTTGGGGGGCAGAGAGAGATAATAATAGTTATATATTGCACAGGTACAGTGAGATGAGGTATTGTTGTACACATATTCAGTAGTTTTGTTTTGCCATCAGTCTGACTGTGGCAGGGAAGAAGCTGTTGAAAAAGCGACTTTTATGTGTAATGATACTGTCTGCTCTGCTGTGTCTCAGGTTGTACGTGCAGCGTTTGTGTCTGAGCAGAGAGTGGGCTCGATGGAATGAGTCTGATGATTCCCTCTGCTCTTCTCTGACAGCCCTGCCCATACATGGAGTCCATGGATGGGAGTTTTGTCTATAAAATCCTCTCCGCAGTCTTTATGACTCTTTGCAGAGCCTTCCTCTCTGCCTGGGTGGTGTTTCCGTACCAGACAGTGATGCCTGCGGTGAGGATGCTCTCTATCAGTCCTCTGTAGGCCAGGCTGAGAGGGCCATGTTTCAGTCCAGCTTTCCTGAGCAGCCTGATGAAGTAACCTCGCAACAACATGCATCTACCCGGGTGCAGTACGATGCTGCCCACTGCTCCCTGCATGGTGTGTTCACCTGTGTGTAAAGGGTTAAATTTTCCCATTGTGGGATTAATAAAGTAATTCATCTTAATCTTAATTACAGTTAGTTACATTAACAGTAGAGAAGAGAGGCTAACCTCAGAGCTCTCTCTGTTTTAGTCTCAGGTGTGTTTGCCTGCAGCTGTCTGAGCTAAGGTGTTCACAGGAAGAAGAGTCATCACAGCTACAGGCAAACACACACACTCTCTCTCTCTCTCACACACACACACACTCTCTCTTACACACACACTCTCTCTCTCTCTCTCTCACACACACACACACATTCTCTCTCTTACACACACACTCTCTCACACACACACACACTTGGTCCTTCAGTCCTGCAGGCTGAAGTTGAACCTCAGGTGTCTTCAGTGTTAATTAGACTGAAATGTTGTTTGTCTGGAAACAGAATGTGTGTGTGTGTGTGTTTCTGCTCTGGTTCACAGCTGCAGCGAATCATTGATGTTATTTTCAGAGTGAAGCTGTCGGCGCCCCCTGTAGGCTGCTCCACCACATACTATACATTTTATAAAGTGATTTACTGGTTTATTAACTCTTCAATTTTAACAATGAACTGATACTATTGTAGTTTCCTATAGCACTACTGCAGTATCTTGTAGTTCTGTAGTACTACTGCAGTATGCTGTAATAATACTGTAGTATCCTGTAGAACTACTACAGTACGACTGTAGTAACACTGACCTCTAGTGGTGACATCAGATCGTTGCATCTAACAAAACTAAAGTAAACACAATACACACACTACATACATATATATATACATATATATACATACACATATATATATATACATACATATATATATATATATACACATATACATATATATATACATATATATATACCCAACATATACGTAGGGTGGATTCAGGTAATGTGGGACACTTAAGGTTTGGCTGGTTTATTTCCCGCTTAAAGTAAATATAGTCATCAAAACCTTTACTATTGGTCTACCATAGTCATGTGACTAAATATTGACAAAATATTTTTAAATTTAGAAAAATATAACAAAGTCAAAATTGCAAAAAGTGTCCCACATTACCCGAATTCACCCTATATATATTTGTGTGTATATTTTCTTAACAGGACATAAAATAAACAGACTTCAGATTGAAACAAATTTATTAATTTTCCAAAAAATGCCTTTTTTTAGTCTGTAAATAAAACACAAGTACAAGAACCTGTTTCAGTTTTAAAAAATGTAGAAAACATTTCGTTAAAAACATAAAAACATCAGTTCATCGTTAAAACCAGAGACTGAAAGACCGCTGGTGACTCAGAACGCTTCCTGTCAGGACCTGTGTGTCCTCTGTTGTTGTGGTTGTTGTGGTGTCTTGTCAGGACGCCTGTGTGTTCCTTGTTGTTATTGTTGTTGTTGTTGTTGTTGTTGTTGTGTCCTGTCAGGAGGCCTGTGTGTTCCCTGTTGTTGTTGTTGTTGTTGTTGTTGTTGTTGTTGTTGGCTGCAGGGCGGCCCAGGGATCCTGCAGCATTGACGGACTGAAATATTTCTCCACCGAGTCTGAAGATCCAAACTGCAACAAACACATCATCAGAAATAAACACAAAATCCTTTTGTTTAAACTTTATATTCAAGTTAAGGCTAACAATAAATCAAAATTTCACATTAACTACTAATATAAAGGATCATGTTATGCTTCCAACTAATTAAATGGTGTGAACCTAAAGTCTTACTTTTTTTTAATCTTTCAAACCATTGTTTTAACCATGTACGTTAGCCTCGGGTTTACGAGTAGTGATGTGCGGATCGATACTGAAATATCGATACTTCCGATATCAGATCTGTATGCTCTAAAATCGATTCTCAAATGAAAATATCGATACTTTTGATACTTCAGTCATTTGTGGTAATGTATATCATTAACAGGAATACGTTGGAAAGTAACTAAACTATTCAGATCTTGTCTAAATGAGACGCTGCTGGTAGGAACTACTTTTTCTTCCGCCTGGGTAAGTGCCTAATACGTAAGCGCAGTGGCACGGTGGCACGCTGCTGCTCACTCGTCTCTCTCTCCGTGTGTGTGTAATTCAATGGCGGAGCGGAAAATAAGTTGTGTGTGGAGCTATTTTAGCTCCACAAACAGCCAGGATGCAGTGTGTGGCATCTGTTGGAAAAGTGTTAAGAGTTGTGGCAACACAACAAACCTGGTGAAACACTTAAGAACAAACCACAACACTGAATATGAGGCATTTGCGCAGAGGCGGACAGAAGAGCAGCCGCAGGTTATGACAGATGCTAGGGCAAGGCAGACGTCTCTGGCGGAGTCCTTCGGTGCTACAGCCAGACATTACCCAGGTAAAGAGAGAGAAATGGCACTGTTGCTGTTGGAGTTGTTATAGGGTTTTGAGACAAGTAACAAAAATGATTAATGCTTCAACAAATAGTTGCATGAGTTCAGTTTGGAGTAATAGCCTAATATGTGTATCACTGAGATAATCTCACATATAAAGCCTAGATTTATTCAGGTAAGGTTTCCTAAAATATTGATAATTTAAATTGGATTACATAGACTAGGTGTCATTAAATTATACAGAGCAATTGTGATAAAACAGCCATGGTGAACTTAGACAAATATATAGCCTACTGGAAAAGATGGATAAAAAAAATAATATTTTATCGATATAATTTATTATTATTTACAATTAGTCTAATTTGCTTTAACTGTTTTGTAAATATTTTATTGGCATTTTTTGAGTGACCCAAGATTATAAAAAAACAATTGTTTGTATCCCCTTACATATATATTGTGAATGAGGCCGCTACCTCAGTATACTTCTGAGTTTAAAATAAATAGCTAAATAAGTGACTCTGAGGTCTTGTATTCTTAAGCTATTTGAAATACACTCCTTTTTTTAGATTTACTAAGCACATTAGGTGTATTTGCACAAAGTATCGGTATCGGGTCGCTATGGCCGATACCAGCCTGAATTTTACTCAGTATCGGATCGGAAAGGAAACTGGTGGTATCGAACATCATTATTTACGAGTCGGCTAAAGGACCCTGACGTCAGTGAATTAGCCGTGTGCTAACTGTATCACACATCGGACACTTTAATCTCCTCGCTGTAAAACAATACAATAATGGGGCTGCTGAGTTTATCGGGGGAAATTGGATGTTTCTGTGGAAGCCAAATAAATAACACCGTTATCAACCATCATTATCAACACACCCGGACCGTACTTCTGTCCTTCACATTAAAATAGAGAACACCAAAAATACAGATGTACTTTTAAGATATTTCTGCAGTATCTGCAATGCCGCACTTTCATGGTCATTTCGAATAAGATCGCCACCACCAGTGTAGGTATAATCGATTTATACATATGTAACAATCCATGTGTGAAATTTAATTTAGGTACATTGAGATTTACATGTCTAACTACAATATGAAAGTAAATGGTGAGAGAAAGCATGAAGAACGCTCGGGCGACGGTCCTAAAAGTACATCTGTATTTTTACTGTACTGTATTTTATAGTGAAGGACAGAAGTACGGTCCGGGTGTTTTGATAACGATGGTTGATAACGGTGATATTTCTTTGGATTACCCAGAAACAACCAATTTACCCCGAAAAACCCAGCAGCCTCCATTGTTTTAAAGCAAGGAGATCCATGTGTACGATGTGCGATACAGTTAGCTAACGGCTAATTCACCGGTGTTACAAGTGAGACTCTAGTTTCACACCATTTAATTAATTGGAGGCATAACATGATACTTTATATTAGTAGTTATTGTGACATTTTGATAGAATCTGAGTCGAACGGTGTGGCATTTGGGAGACAGTTACGCAAATACGATAATAATAATGATTGTTTCTCATTGTTTACCTGAAGATTGTGAGCTGCAGCGGGACTGAAGGAATGTGGCCGTCGGAAACCGTCCCCTCTGCTCCGCATCTGTCCTCCGTACCCCCGGGAGCCGAAGCCGGGCGGAGAGTCCTTGAAGCCCCGGGAGCCGAAGCCGGGCGGAGAGTCCTTGAAGCCCCGGGAGCCGAAGCCAGACGGAGAGCCTTCCCTGTATCCCCGGTGAGAAGCCGGGGAGTAGGCCGGAGAGCCCGGGTAGGAACCGGGAAAGCCGCGGGGAGATCCGCCACGGGGTCCGGAGCCTCCGTGCGGGGACCGAGCCCCGGGGAAGCCCCAGCAGGAGGTCGGGGAGGGGAACCTTCCAGCCGGCCGCGGTGCTCCGGGACTCCGCTGAGGTCTGTCCGGTGCTCGGTACATGTGAGCGGCTGTAAAACAACAAAGTGACGAAAGCTCACCAAACACAACACTCTGGACGAACCGGAGCCGGAAGCTCAGTCAGATGAGGCTCCGGTCCTGCAGCGCCACCCAGCGGCCCCCAGGATCACTGCACAATTATTTATTTTTTTTTATTTTTTTTTATTTACAAACTAACCAGAGAGCCTAAAGGACATGGTGTCATGTGACCAATAACGTGTCCGGTCGTTATAATAAAACTCTGAAGAAAATAAAAACAAACACGTTTCAGCAGAAAGTGAATAATTCCTAAATTATTACTGAAATTAAACGTTATTGATAGAAATCAGAAAACAGAAGAAACCAAAAGAAACAATAAATACATGCAAACTAAAAATAAAATCATTTCCACATCAGATCATCTCACTTTAGTTTGACTTCATCTGCAACTTCCCCAGTAACCTGACCAGGACCAGTACCCTGACCAGGACCAGGACCAGGACCTGGACCTGGACCTGGACCTGGACTCTGACCAGGACCTGGAGCAGGACCTGGAACCTGACCCTGACCAGGACCAGGACCAGGACCTGGAGCAGGACCTGAAGCAGGACCAGGACCCTGACCTGAACATGGACCAGGACCAGGACCAGGACCTGCTGGACCTGCCCAGCGGCCACCAGGATCAGTGCACAGAGCATTTAATTTTTTCTTCTTCTTTTTCTTCTTCTTTGGTGTTTATTGGCAGTTGGCATCCTTATTGTTGCATTTGGACTTCACTTATTTCTTATGGTGTGGAAATTATAAGCAAATAAGACATAAAGTTCACTATAATAGTAGACTAAGGCCTACAGGGTATAGTAATAGCCTGTAGGCAATAGCCTAGTTCCCTCGAGGCAACATAGCAATTCTCCATAATGGTACGTTGTTGCCTCAGGGCAACAGTTGCATTCTTAACAAGTTTCCATTATTTAATTAGAAAATAAATTGAAGCTATCGAAAATGAAGGTTTACTCACCTATTCGTAGGAATATATATTTTTCCCAGTTGGAAAAGGGCCAGGAAATGACGTCTTGAGTGCTTTTTTGTGGCAAAAAAGCAAAATGGCAAAAAAAAAAATTTTTTTAAGTATTGCATCACTCAAAAAGATGCATTGTAGAAATTTGACAGGCCAAAAATGGGTATGTTCCCTCAGGGCAACACCGTACCATAGAGGGTTAAAGTGATATCCCCTTAAATCTGCCACCTGCATCTCTATGCTCATCCTTTCCCTCTCCCTTTCATACCCAAGACACGCTGTAACCATATGTTCTTCCGTGTTTTTTTTCAGTCGACTACTCCTCCCAGAGTTTTGGTCGCACATACACTAAAAAGGTATCAAATCAACCGGCTCGGCCATGACAAGTGTGCTATGACTTTTCTAAGGGTTTCAGCAAGCGATTACTCTCCAAAAACACGCCAAAAATTCCCCCCAATGTTGCCCTATGGAGAGGCTAGAGTGGATGACATCATCGCTAGAGTGCAGAGGGAGTGAAAAAATTGTCAAAAAATAAATTTGGAAACTGCACTCGAAGCAGATGCCACTCAACACAAATAATATACATAGGAAAAATCGTCTTCTCCCTCACATTGGTCTGCTAAAGCTGTCAGAGTTATAGTTTGGGCGTAAACAGTTCAAATTGTAATCTGATAATGTATAGGTGAGAGTCACGGGATAATTTTACTTTCAATTTCACCTCCTCTTTTTATATTGCTTCCTTAGCCATTTGTCTGCTTTTTCATTTCCTATTTACCCTTGATGAGCTGGAACCCATATGAATACTATTTCCCTACCCTTTTGTGTCAATCCGGATGCAGTGGTGGAATGTAACTAAGTACGTTTACTCAAGTACTGTACTGTCAAGTACAAATTTGAGGTACTTTTGCTTCACTTCAGTACTTCCACATTTGTAACTTTATACTTCTACTTCATTACATTTTAAGGGCAAATATTGTACTTCATACTCCACTCTATTTAGCTGACAGGTCAAGATTTAACATAAAAACATGATCAATTTTAAGTGATTACACATGCTTATAAATAAACCACATAAAGAATATTAAATGGTTCAAATGAGCCCTACATTGACATCAGTAAAACACTGCTTACATAAATGCACCAATAATAATAATAATCTAATAATATATTGATAATATATAAAATAATCTGAGTGGGTCCATTCTGCATAACGAGTACTTTTACTTTTGATACTTTAAGTACATTTTGATGATGATACTTTTGTACTTTTACTTTAGTAAGTTTTGAATGCAGGACTTTTACTTGTAGAGGAGTAATTTCACAGTGAGGTATTAGTACTTTTACTGAAGTAAGAGATCTGAATACTTCTTCCACCACTGTCAGGATGTTTTAACAGTATTTTATATAGAAATTTCCTGATGTGTTTTGGCTGTCCTGTTTTTAATGCTTAACATTAATGCAACTGAATCACTTCATATAACTACCTTGACCTCCACCCACTCTACAGCCATTAATATTGTGCATAATTCCACTGCATATATGTTTAAATGATCTGAGTTATTTTTTTAAAATTGTGCTACTATGACTGGGAACCACCATTGCTGCTCCTGTTGCTCCTGTTTTTTCCTCCTTCGATCCATCTGTAAAAAATGTAAATATATTCCCCATACTAACTCGTGTGTGATTATAAAATTCCTGTACTAGATCTGCTGTTTGAATTCCTCTCTTGAGATTCAATATTTGGACCTGGAGCATGAGCAGGACCTCGAGCAAGACCTGGACCCTGACCAGGACCTAGAGCATGACCTTGAATCTGCCCAGGACCAGGACCTGGACCTGGACCTGGACCTGGACCTGGACTTGGAGCAGGACCAGGACCAGGACCAGAACCAGAACCAGAACCAGAACCAGGACCAGGACAAGGACCCTGACCTGGCGCAGGACCCAGACCTGGCGCAGGACCAGGACCAGGACCAGGACCAGGACTATGAATGATTAATTGTTCATGAATCCAACTCTGTAAAGAAAAATCCGACACAGTCAATCTGTTTGTGAATGAAGCGAATCATCAAAATAAATCAATAATTCTCTCACTCTGAATGTGTAATGAGCCGGTTTGTCCTGAAGGGAGCGCTGCTGTTTAATGAACGGCGCTGGAGGAAGTATCCAGAGTCTTTTTTCCAATGAAGGGGACGCTGTGTTTAATGGACAGGAGATGCAAATCTCATTAACTCATATTTTATTCCCAATAGAACTTAAACAACATATCAAATGTTGAAACAGACATTTTACCGTTTCATGGAAAATATGAGCTCATTTTGAATTTTATGGCAGCAACACATCTGAAAACAGTTGGGTCAGGGCAACAAAAGGCTGGCAAAGTAACAAATCAAAAATAATTGGAGGAGCATTTGACACCTTACGAGGTTACCCGGCAACAGGTCAGTTACATGACTCGGTATAAAAGAGCTTTTCAGAGAGGCAGAGGGTCACCATCTGCAACAAACTGTAGAGAAATTAAGATCAAGAATAAGATTAAGATTTCATTTATTAATTGGAAAGTTGTGGAGCAATTTCAGAAAAATTTCCCTCAACGTAAAATTGCGAAGACTTTGAAGATCCCTCCAGCTACAGTGTCTAATATTTAAAGATTGAGAGAATCAGGGACGAGGCTGAAGGTCTGAACTGCCTGGGCTCAGGAAACGTCAGAGATCCGTCTGTGAGCAGTCAGAGCTGGATCGTGCACAGAAGAAGAAACGTCTTCTCTCGGACAAACCTCATTTAAAAACTGTTGGAAATCTGCTCTGTGGTTGTAAATCATCCAGAGTCCAGAGGAAAAGGACCATCATCACCGCTGAAGCTCCGCTGAGCTTTCAAAGCAACATGCTCCTATCCAGACAACACAAAGATCTGAAGTACAACTGCATCATCACAGCAGCTTTCACCAGTAAACAGAGTCCATCAAACCTCCAGCAGCAGCTTAACAGACAGCTACATGAGAGGGGAGGCTACACGTGGTAAACATGGTAACATGGTAAACATGGTAAAAATGTTAACATGGCAAACATGGTAAACATGGAAAAACGTGTTAACATGGTAAACATGTTAAACATGTTAACATGGTAACATGGTAACATGGTGAACATGGTAAACATAGTAAACATGTTAACATGTTAACATGATAAACATGGTAAAAATGTTAACATGGCAAACATGGTAAACATGGAAAACGTGTAAACATGGTAAACATGTTAAACATGTTAACATGGTTGCACATGGTAACTTGTTAACATGGTAACATGGTAAATATGGTGAACATAGTAAACATGTTAACATGATAAACATGGTAAACATGGAAAAAGTGTTAACATGGTAAACATAGTAAACATGTAAACATGGTAAACATGGTAAACATGGTAATCATGTTTACATGGTAAACATGCTACACAAGATAAACATGGTAACATGCTACATAAGGTAAACATGGTAACGTAACATGGTAAACATGCTACACAAGATAAACATGGTAACATGCTACATAAGGTAAACATGGTAACATGGTAAACATTTTACCATGGTAAACATGCTACACAAGGTAAACATGTTAACATGTTTAACATGCTATACTTTAAAACCAAAGGTGACCGTGGCTTTGTGGCGGCGGCCCCAAGGCTCTGGAATAATCTGCCCTGGCACATCCGATCTGCAGGATCTTTTGAGGTTTTTAAATCCTCCTTAAAAACACACTTTTTCTCCCTGGCTTTTAATCAAGTTTAAGTGGAAATCTTGCAAAAACAAAATTTTATTACATTTTTAAATTTTGTATTTATTATATTTTTATTCATTTTATTCTATTGTTGCACTGTCTTTATGTATTTTAGTATTTTAGTTTTTACCGTATTTTCTTGCAACTGTGATATCTGTACAGCACTTTGGTCAACCCCAGTTGTTTTAAATGTGCTCTATAAATAAAGTTTGACTTGACTTTACTTGACACAAGGTTAACATGTTTACCATGTTAACATGTTTAACATGTTAACATGGTAAACATGTTAACATGGCCCTGTTTATGTTCTATTGAGGAAAAAATTAGTTTATGAGATATGCAAATCATTGCATTCTGTTTTTATATTTACATTTAACACGGCGTCCCAACTTTTTTAAAATTGGGGTTGTACTTGGTTACATTAGACCACTTGCTTCGTTATGACATCATAACAGTGAGGAGACGCTGGTGGACAGGTGGGACAGACAGGGACAAATGTCCAGTTCAGATGTGACGGAGAATTAATAAAATATTTCTCATTCTGATTCCTAGTTTCATGATGTAGTTCTTGATTTCTACAGATTTTTGTTTTTATCCTCCGGGATCTTGTGATGTGATTCTGTCAAAATAAAAATCAACACACACACACACACACACACACACACACACACACACACACACACACACACACACACACACACACACACCATGTGTGTTTTGTTGTTTCTGGTAAATACATATTTCTATGTGACTCATTGTTCAGGTTGTGTGTTTGAGGTGAGAAGCTCCGCCCTCTGCAGCTGATTAAAGGAACATTTCTGAATTTAAATGTTTCTGCTGCTGATGAGTCATCATCACTCTGCTGCTCTGTGGGCGTCTGAACAAACTGAGTCTCTGCTGAAACATCCTGACCATCTGAAGGACAACACTCTGTTCTGAGCACAAAGTACAGCTATTTTATATATGTATATATATGTTTTTATATAAAAATAATAATAATAATAAACCTGCAGCTAGTCACTAGCCCCTTTAACACATTCCAGAGGCGTGATGGGGGACCAGCTGATCCGGCTCTGGGACTGTTCTCACTGAGTCCCACAGGAATCATCATGATGCATGCTAATGCATGATGTATGAGAGTATTTAGTTGTATTGTATTATTTCAGATAAACATAGTTTTATATTGTTATGATGTACAATTATTGATATATTTCGATTTTTATTAATGTAAATTCTGCTTTTATTCACTTGTTAAGTGTGAGCATGAATTATAATAATTGAACATCATGTGATCAGATTATTAACCTTGTCTTTTATTAAATCATAAAGTGTTTTTTTTTACTTAATAAGTCATCCTAATGAAATTATAACTTAATTATGAGTCATTGGCTGTAGGAAATGTGAATATTGTCTCGTAAGATATTCCAGTCTGAACTCTGGTCAGATTTAGACTCCGTGGGTGAAAGTCTTTAATAGCAGCAGTGAGTCTGGAGGTTATCAGGCCTTCCCTCACTCACAGCACTGACGTGTCCCGCAGCCTGCCCACACACAAAAAATAGATCCTTCAGTTTGACTCACATGACGATCCTCCACCTCTCATCACGTTTCTCTGGACGTCTTCCCTCCTCGCAGTCCGTCTGCACGTTCACACCACGCCGCCTTCGTCAGGCCGCTTCACATGTTCCACCTGATCCTCACACCAGGATCTGATTGGCTCTCTGCAGGAGACACGTTCACAAAGTCTCACATTTATTTTGCTTCTATCATGTAAAACAACAACTCATGAAGAAGAACAGCACAAAAAGAGAACTTAGATGTGTTGTTGGTTTGAATTTGATCGATTATATTGTGATAATAAAATATATTTTGTTAATTCAGCCACTCAAACTGGCTCTGTAACACAGAAACACAAGACAAACATTGGCTAACTAATAGCTTTATGCTACTTCAAGTGTTGAACAAACTGAAAAAAACTCTTTCCCAGCCTCGGTCTATTGAAACACTGAAATGAACAGTGATTTAGGAAATTGGGAAATGGTAAATGGTAAAAAAATGTAAAGCACTTCACACCACAGACACACACATTCACACTGGCTGCCACCATCAGGAACTCATTCATACAACAGGGGGTAGGGTTAAACCAGTGACAACTGTGAAACCAGTTAAACCAGTTAAATCAGTGAAACAAGTAAACCAGTTGAACCAGTGAAATCGGTGAAACCAGTCAAACCAGTGAAATCAGTGAAACCAGTAAATCAGTGAAACAGTTAAATCAATAAAAACAAGTTAAACCAGTAAAATCAGTGAAACCATTTAAAGCAGTGAAACCAGTTAAATCAGTGAAACCAGTGAAAACAGTGAAAACAGTTAAACTAGTAAAATCAGTGAAATCAGTGAAACAAGTTAAACCAGTGAATCAGTTAAACCAGTTAAATCAGTGAAACCTGTGAAACCAGTGAATCAGTTAAACCAATTAAACCAGTTAAATCAGCGAAACCAGTGAAACCAGTTAAACAAGTGAAACCAGTAAATCAGTTAAACCAGTAAATCAGTTAAACCAGTGAATCAGTTAAACCAGTTAAATCGTTGAAACCTGTGAAATCAGTGAAATCAGGGAAATCAGGGAAATCAGGGAATCAGTTAAACTAGTTAAACCAGTTAAATCAGTGAAACCAGTTAAACAAGAGAAACCAGTAAATCAGTTAAACCAGCGAATCAGTTAAATCAGTGAAACCTGTGAAACCAGTTAAACCAGTGAAACTAGTTAAACCAGTGAAACCAGTTAAATGAGTGAAACCTGCAAAACCAGTGAAACTAGTTAAAACAGTGAAACCAGTTAAATCAGTTAAACCAGTGAAACTAGTTAAACCAGTGAAACCAGTTAAATGAGTGAAACCTGCAAAACCAGTGAAACTAGTTAAAACAGTGAAACCAGTTAAATCAGTTAAACTAGTTAAACCAGTTAAAACCTGTGAAACCAGTTAAATCATTGAAACCTGTGAAACCAGTGAAACCAGTATGGACAGAGTTTGTGTCTCTGAATGTTTGTCTCTGATCAGGTGAATGAACTCTGACTGTTTGTTCAGTTTAATGATCCTGTGGAGCCGAACTGAAGTTTACTGCAGGTCAGAAACATTTTAATAACACAGGAAGATCTCATTCATCTGATGAGGAAGAGGAGGATGGTGATGATGATGATGATGATGATGATGGTGACGATGATGATGATGATGACGATGATGATGGCGATGATGATGATGATGATGATGATGATGATGGTGATGATGATGACGATGGTGATGGTGATGATGTGATGATGATGATGATGATGATGATGGTGATGATGATAATGATGGTGATGATGATGATGATAATGATGACGATGGTGATGGTGATAATGATGATGATATAATGATGATGATGGTGATGATGATGTGATGGTGATGATGATGATGATGATGATGATGGTGATGATGGTGATGATGATAATGATGGTGATGATGATGATGATGATGATGATGTGATGGTGATGATGATGATGATGATGATAATGATGATGATGTGATGATGATGATGACGATGATGATGGTGATGGTGATGATGGTGATGGTGATAATGATGATGATGTAATGATGATGATGGTGATGATGATGTGATGGTGATGATGATGATGATGATGATGATGGTGATGATGGTGATGATGGTGATGATGATAATGATGGTAATGATGTGATGATGGTGATGATGATAATGATGATGATGATGTGATGATGATGATGATGATGATGATGATGATGATGATGGTGATGATGATGGTGATGATGATAATGATGATGATGTGATGGTGATGGTGATGGTGATGATGATAATGATGATGATGTGATGGTGATGATGTGATGATGATAATGATGATGATGTGATGATGATGATGATGATGATAATGATGATGATGTGATGGTGATGGTGATGGTGATGGTGATAATGATGATGATGTGATGGTGATGACGTGATGATGATAATGATGATGATGTGATGATGATGATGGTGATGATGATGATGATGGTGGTGATGTGGTGATGATGGTGATGATGTGATGATGATGATGGTGATGATGTGATGATGATGATGATGGTGATGATGTGATGATGATGGTGATGATGATAATGATGATGATGTGATGATGATGGTGATGGTGATGGTGATGGTGATGATGTGATGATGGTGATGATGATAATGATGATGATGTGATGGTGATGACGTGGTGATGATGATAATGATGATGATGTGATGATGATGATGGTGAGGATGTGATGATGGTGATGATGGTGGTGATGTGGTGATGATGGTGATGATGCGATGATGATGATGGTGATGATGTGATGATGATGATGATGGTGATGATGTGATGATGATGGTGATGATGATAATGATGATGATGTGATGATGATGGTGATGGTGATGGTGATGATGTGATGATGTGATGATGGTGATGATAATGATGATGATTTGATGGTGATGGTGATGGTGATGGTGATGATGATGTGATGGTGATGATGATGATGGTGACGATGATGGTGATGATGATGATGTGGTGATGGTGATGATGATGATGATGATGATGATGATGATGATGTGATGATGGTGATGGTGATGATGATGGTGACGATGATGGTGATGATGACGATGATGGTGATGATGTTGTTGTCTTGTTGTGTGTCTGTGATGTTGTGTTGTCTTGTTGTGTGTCTGTGATGTTGTGTTGTCTTGTTGTGTGTCTGTGGTGTTGTGTTTTGTGTCTGTGATGTTGTGTTGTTGTCTTGTTGTGTGTCTGTGGTGTTGTGTTTTGTGTCTGTGATGTTGTGTTGTGTGTCTGTGATGTTGTGATTTCTTGTTGTGTGCCTGTGATGTTGTGTTGTCTTGTTCTGTGTTGTTGTCTTGTTGTGTGTCTGTGGTGTTGTGTTTTGTGTCTGTGATGTTGTGTTGCCTTGTTGTGCGTCGTTGTTTTGTTGTGTGTCTGTGATGTTGTGTTGTCTTGTTGTGTGTCTGTGATGTTGTGTTGTTTTGTTGTGTGTCTGTGATGTTGTGTTGTCTTGTGTGCCTGTGATGTTGTGCTGTCTTGTTGTGTGCCATTGTCTTGTTGTGTGTCTGTGATGTTGTGTTGTTTTGTTGTGTGTCTGTGATGTTGTGTTGTCTTGTGTGCCTGTGATGTTGTGCTGTCTTGTTGTGTGCCATTGTCTTGTTGTGTGTCTGTGATGTTGAGTTGTCTTGTTGTGTGTCTGTGATGTTGTGTTGTCTTGTTGTGTGTCTGTGATGTTGTGTTGTCTTGTGTGCCTGTGATGTTGTGCTGTCTTGTTGTGTGACATTGTCTTGTTGTGTGTCTGTGATGTTGAGTTGTCTTGTTGTGTGCCTGTGATGTTGTGTTGTCTTGTTCTGTGTTGTTGTCTTGTTGTGTGTCTGTGGTGTTGTGTTTTGTGTCTGTGATGTTGTGTTGCCTTGTTGTGCGTCGTTGTTTTGTTGTGTGTCTATGATGTTGTGTTGTCTTGTTGTGTGTCTGTGATGTTGTGTTGTTTTGTTGTGTGTCTGTGATGTTGTGTTGTCTTGTGTGCCTGTGATGTTGTGCTGTCTTGTTGTGTGCCATTGTCTTGTTGTGTGTCTGTGATGTTGTGTTGTTTTGTTGTGTGTCTGTGATGTTGTGTTGTCTTGTGTGCCTGTGATGTTGTGCTGTCTTGTTGTGTGCCATTGTCTTGTTGTGTGTCTGTGATGTTGAGTTGTCTTGTTGTGTGTCTGTGATGTTGTGTTGTCTTGTTGTGTGTCTGTGATGTTGTGTTGTCTTGTGTGCCTGTGATGTTGTGCTGTCTTGTTGTGTGACATTGTCTTGTTGTGTGTCTGTGATGTTGAGTTGTCTTGTTGTGTGCCTGTGATGTTGTATTATCTTGTTGTGTGCCTCTGATGTTAGAATAGAATAGAATATATCTTTATTGTCTGTTCAACAGAGCAGAAATTTGTCTTTCGATGTGTTGTCTTGTTGTGTGTTGTTGTCTTGTTGTGTGTCTGTGGTGTTGTGTGTCTGTGATGTTGTTATGTCTTGTTGTGTGTCTGTGATATTGTGTTGTCTTTTTGTGTGTCTGTGATATTGTGTTGTCTTTTTTTGTTTGTCTGCTATGTTGTGTTGCTTTGTTGTGCGTCGTTGTTTTGTTGCGTGTCTGTGATATTGTGTTGTCTTGTTGTGTGTTGTTGTCTTGTTGTGTGTCTGTGATGTTGTGTTGTCTTGTGTGCCTGTGTTGTTGTGCTGTCTTGTTGTGTGTCATTGTCTTGTTGTGTGGCTGTGATGTTGAGTTGTCTTGTTGTGTGTCTGTGATGTTGTGTTGTCTTGTTGTGTGGCTGTGATGTTGTGCTGTCTTGTTGTGTGTCTGCGATGTTGTGTTGTCTTGTTGTGTGTCTGCAATGTTGTGTGTCTGTGATGTTGTGTTGTCTTGTTGTGTGTCTGTGATGTTGTGTTGTCTTGTTGTGTGTCTGTGATGTTGTGTTGTCTTGTTGTGTGTTGTTGTCTTGTTGTGTGTCTGTGGTGTTGTGTTTTGTGTCTGTGATGTTGTGTTGCCTTGTTGTGCGTCGTTGTTTTGTTGTGTGTCTGTGATGTTGTGTTGTCTTGTTGTGTGTCTGTGATGTTGTGTTGTTTTGTTGTGTGTCTGTGATGTTGTGTTGTCTTGTGTGCCTGTGATGTTGTGCTGTCTTGTTGTGTGCCATTGTCTTGTTGTGTGTCTGTGATGTTGAGTTGTCTTGTTGTGTGTCTGTGATGTTGTGTTGTCTTGTTGTGTGTCTGTGATGTTGTGTTGTCTTCTGTGCCTGTGATGTTGTGCTGTCTTGTTGTGTGACATTGTCTTGTTGTGTGTCTGTGATGTTGAGTTGTCTTGTTGTGTGCCTGTGATGTTGTATTATCTTGTTGTGTGCCTCTGATGTTAGAATAGAATAGAATATATCTTTATTGTCTGTTCAACAGAGCAGAAATTTGTCTTTCGATGTGTTGTCTTGTTGTGTGTTGTTGTCTTGTTGTGTGTCTGTGGTGTTGTGTTGTGTGTCTGTGATGTTGTGATGTCTTGTTGTGTGTCTGTGATATTGTGTTGTCTTTTTGTGTGTCTGTGATATTGTGTTGTCTTTTTTTGTTTGTCTGCTATGTTGTGTTGCCTTGTTGTGCGTCGTTGTTTTGTTGCGTGTCTGTGATATTGTGTTGTCTTGTTGTGTGTTGTTGTCTTGTTGTGTGTCTGTGATGTTGTGTTGTCTTGTGTGCCTGTGATGTTGTGCTGTCTTGTTGTGTGTCATTGTCTTGTTGTGTGTCTGTGATGTTGAGTTGTCTTGTTGTGTGTCTGTGATGTTGTGTTGTCTTGTTGTGTGGCTGAGATGTTGTGCTATCTTGTTGTATGTCTGCGATGTTGTGTTGTCTTGTTGTGTGTCTGCAATGTTGTGTGTCTGTGATGTTGTGTTGTCTTGTTGTGTGTCTGTGATGTTGTGTTGTCTTGTGTGCCTGTGATGTTGTGCTGTCTTGTTGTGTGTCATTGTCTTGTTGTGTGTCTGTGATGTTGAGTTGTCTTGTTGTGTGTCTGTGATGTTGTGTTGTCTTGTTGTGTGGCTGTGATGTTGTGTTGTCTTGTGTGCCTGTGTTGTTGTGCTGTCTTGTTGTGTGTCATTGTCTTGTTGTGTGTCTGTGATGTTGAGTTGTCTTGTTGTGTGTCTGTGATGTTGTGTTGTCTTGTTGTGTGGCTGTGATGTTGTGCTGTCTTGTTGTGTGTCTGCGATGTTGTGTTGTCTTGTTGTGTGTCTGTGATGTTGTGTTGTCTTGTGTGCCTGTGATGTTGTGCTGTCTTGTTGTGTGACATTGTCTTGTTGTGTGTCTGTGATGTTGAGTTGTCTTGTTGTGTGCCTGTGATGTTGTATTATCTTGTTGTGTGCCTCTGATGTTAGAATAGAATAGAATATATCTTTATTGTCTGTTCAACAGAGCAGAAATTTGTCTTTCGATGTGTTGTCTTGTTGTGTGTTGTTGTCTTGTTGTGTGTCTGTGGTGTTGTGTTGTGTGTCTGTGATGTTGTGTTGTCTTTTTGTGTGTCTGTGATATTGTGTTGTCTTTTTTTGTTTGTCTGCTATGTTGTGTTGCTTTGTTGTGCGTCGTTGTTTTGTTGCGTGTCTGTGATATTGTGTTGTCTTGTTGTGTGTTGTTGTCTTGTTGTGTGTCTGTGATGTTGTGTTGTCTTGTGTGCCTGTGTTGTTGTGCTGTCTTGTTGTGTGTCATTGTCTTGTTGTGTGGCTGTGATGTTGAGTTGTCTTGTTGTGTGTCTGTGATGTTGTGTTGTCTTGTTGTGTGGCTGTGATGTTGTGCTGTCTTGTTGTGTGTCTGCGATGTTGTGTTGTCTTGTTGTGTGTCTGCAATGTTGTGTGTCTGTGATGTTGTGTTGTCTTGTTGTGTGTCTGTGATGTTGTGTTGTCTTGTTGTGTGTCTGTGATGTTGTGTTGTCTTGTTGTGTGTTGTTGTCTTGTTGTGTGTCTGTGGTGTTGTGTTTTGTGTCTGTGATGTTGTGTTGTTGTCTCGTTGTGTGTCTGTGGTGTTGTGTTTTGTGTCTGTGATGTTGTGTTGCCTTGTTGTGCGTCGTTGTTTTGTTGTGTGTCTGTGATGTTGTGTTGTCTTGTTGTGTGTCTGTGATGTTGTGTTGTTTTGTTGTGTGTCTGTGATGTTGTGTTGTCTTGTGTGCCTGTGATGTTGTGCTGTCTTGTTGTGTGCCATTGTCTTGTTGTGTGTCTGTGATGTTGAGTTGTCTTGTTGTGTGTCTGTGATGTTGTGTTGTCTTGTGTGCCTGTGTTGTTGTGCTGTCTTGTTGTGTGTCATTGTCTTGTTGTGTGGCTGTGATGTTGAGTTGTCTTGTTGTGTGTCTGTGATGTTGTGTTGTCTTGTTGTGTGGCTGTGATGTTGTGCTGTCTTGTTGTGTGTCTGCGTTGTTGTGTTGTCTTGTTGTGTGTCTGCAATGTTGTGTGTCTGTGATGTTGTGTTGTCTTGTTGTGTGTCTGTGATGTTGTGTTGTCTTGTTGTGTGTCTGTGATGTTGTGTTGTCTTGTTGTGTGTTGTTGTCTTGTTGTGTGTCTGTGGTGTTGTGTTTTGTGTCTGTGATGTTGTGTTGTTGTCTCGTTGTGTGTCTGTGGTGTTGTGTTTTGTGTCTGTGATGTTGTGTTGCCTTGTTGTGCGTCGTTGTTTTGTTGTGTGTCTGTGATGTTGTGTTGTCTTGTTGTGTGTCTGTGATGTTGTGTTGTTTTGTTGTGTGTCTGTGATGTTGTGTTGTCTTGTGTGCCTGTGATGTTGTGCTGTCTTGTTGTGTGCCATTGTCTTGTTGTGTGTCTGTGATGTTGAGTTGTCTTGTTGTGTGTCTGTGATGTTGTGTTGTCTTGTTGTGTGTCTGTGATGTTGTGTTGTCTTGTGTGCCTGTGATGTTGTGCTGTCTTGTTGTGTGACATTGTCTTGTTGTGTGTCTGTGATGTTGAGTTGTCTTGTTGTGTGCCTGTGATGTTGTATTATCTTGTTGTGTGCCTCTGATGTTAGAATAGAATAGAATATATCTTTATTGTCTGTTCAACAGAGCAGAAATTTGTCTTTCGATGTGTTGTCTTGTTGTGTGTTGTTGTCTTGTTGTGTGTCTGTGGTGTTGTGTTGTGTGTCTGTGATGTTGTGATGTCTTGTTGTGTGTCTGTGATATTGTGTTGTCTTTTTGTGTGTCTGTGATATTGTGTTGTCTTTTTTTGTTTGTCTGCTATGTTGTGTTGCCTTGTTGTGCGTCGTTGTTTTGTTGCGTGTCTGTGATATTGTGTTGTCTTGTTGTGTGTTGTTGTCTTGTTGTGTGTCTGTGATGTTGTGTTGTCTTGTGTGCCTGTGATGTTGTGCTGTCTTGTTGTGTGTCATTGTCTTGTTGTGTGTCTGTGATGTTGAGTTGTCTTGTTGTGTGTCTGTGATGTTGTGTTGTCTTGTTGTGTGGCTGAGATGTTGTGCTATCTTGTTGTATGTCTGCGATGTTGTGTTGTCTTGTTGTGTGTCTGCAATGTTGTGTGTCTGTGATGTTGTGTTGTCTTGTTGTGTGTCTGTGATGTTGTGTTGTCTTGTGTGCCTGTGATGTTGTGCTGTCTTGTTGTGTGTCATTGTCTTGTTGTGTGTCTGTGATGTTGAGTTGTCTTGTTGTGTGTCTGTGATGTTGTGTTGTCTTGTTGTGTGGCTGTGATGTTGTGCTGTCTTGTTGTGTGTCTGCGATGTTGTGTTGTCTTGTTGTGTGTCTGTGATGTTGTGTTGTCTTGTGTGCCTGTGATGTTGTGCTGTCTTGTTGTGTGACATTGTCTTGTTGTGTGTCTGTGATGTTGAGTTGTCTTGTTGTGTGCCTGTGATGTTGTATTATCTTGTTGTGTGCCTCTGATGTTAGAATAGAATAGAATATATCTTTATTGTCTGTTCAACAGAGCAGAAATTTGTCTTTCGATGTATTGTTTTGTTGTGTGTTGTTGTCTTGTTGTGTGTCTGTGGTGTTGTGTTGTGTGTCTGTGATTTTGTGATGTCTTGTTGTGTGTCTGTGATATTGTGTTGTCTTTTTGTGTGTCTGTGATATTGTGTTGTCTTTTTTTGTTTGTCTGCTATGTTGTGTTGCCTTGTTGTGCGTCGTTGTTTTGTTGCGTGTCTGTGATATTGTGTTGTCTTGTTGTGTGTTGTTGTCTTGTTGTGTGTCTGTGATGTTGTGTTGTCTTGTGTGCCTGTGATGTTGTGCTGTCTTGTTGTGTGTCATTGTCTTGTCGTGTGTCTGTGATATTGAGTTGTCTTGTTGTGTGTCTGTGATGTTGTGTTGTCTTGTTGTGTGGCTGTGATGTTGTGCTGTCTTGTTGTGTGTCTGCGATGTTGTGTTGTCTTTTTGTGTGTCTGCAATGTTGTGTGTCTGTGATGTTGTGTTGTCTTGTTGTGTGTCATTGTCTTGTTGTGTGTCTGTGATGTTGAGTTGTCTTGTTGTGTGTCTGTGATGTTGTGTTGTCTTGTTGTGTGTCTGTGATGTTGTGTGTCTGTGATGTTGTGTTGTCTTGTCGTGTGTCTGTGATGTTGAGTTGTCTTGTTGTGTGGCTGTGATGTTGTGCTGTCTTGTTGTGTGTCTGCGATGTTGTGTTGTCTTGTTGTGTGTCTGCAATGTTGTGTGTCTGTGATGTTGTGTTGTCTTGTGTGCCTGTGATGTTGTGCTGTCTTGTTGTGTGTCATTGTCTTGTTGTGTGTCTGTGATGTTGAGTTGTCTTGTTGTGTGTCTGTGATGTTGTGTTGTCTTGTTGTGTGTCTGTGATGTTGTGTGTCTGTGATGTTGTGTTGTCTTGTCGTGTGTCTGTGATGTTGAGTTGTCTTGTTGTGTGGCTGTGATGTTGTGCTGTCTTGTTGTGTGTCTGCGATGTTGTGTTGTCTTGTTGTGTGTCTGCAATGTTGTGTGTCTGTGATGTTGTGTTGTCTTGTTGTGTGTCTGTGATGTTGAGTTGTCTTGTTGTGTGTCTGTGATGTTGTGTTGTCTTGTTGTGTGTCTGTGATGTTGTGTGTCTGTGATGTTGAGTTGTCTTGTCGTGTGTCTGTGATGTTGAGTTGTCTTGTTGTGTGTCTGTGATGTTGTGTTGTCTTGTGTGTCTGTGATGTTGAGTTGTCTTGTTGTGTGTCGTCTTGTTGTGTGCCTGTGATGTTGTGTTGTCTTGTTGTGTGTCATCGTCTTGTTGTGTGTCTGTGATGTTGTGATGTCTTGTTGTGTGTCTGTGATTCTGTGTTGTGTTTTTGTGTGTCTGTGATATTGTGTTGTCTTTTTGTTTGTCTGTGATTTTGTGTTGCCTGGTTGTGCGTAATTGTTTTGTTGTGTGTCTGTGATGTTGTGTTGTCTTGTTGTGTGGCTGTGATGTTGTGCTGTCTTGTTGTGTGTCTGCGATGTTGTGTTGTCTTGTTGTGTGTCTGCAATGTTGTGTGTCTGTGATGTTGTGTTGTCTTCTGTGTCTGTGATGTTGAGTTGTCTTGTTGTGTGTCTGTGATGTTGTGTTGTCTTGTTGTGTGTCTGTGATGTTGCATTGTCTTGTTGTGTGTCGTCTTGTTGTGTGCCTGTGATGTTGTGTTGTCTTGTTGTGTGTCATCGTCTTGTTGTGTGTCTGTGATGTTGTGTTGTCTTGTAGTGTGGCTGTGATGTTGTGCTGTCTTGTTGTGTGTCTGCGATGTTGTGTTGTCTTGTTGTGTGTCTGCAATGTTGTGTGTCTGTGATGTTGTGTTGCCTTCTGTGTCTGTGATGTTGAGTTGTCTTGTTGTGTGTCTGTGATGTTGTGTTGTCTTGTTGTGTGTCTGTGATGTTGAGTTGTCTTGTTGTGTGTCAGTGATGTTGTGTTGTCTTGTTGTGTGTCTGTGATGTTGCATTGTCTTGTTGTGTGTCGTCTTGTTGTGTGCCTGTGATGTTGTGTTGTCTTGTTGTGTGTCATCGTCTTGTTGTGTGTCTGTGATGTTGTGATGTCTTGTTGTGTGTCTGTGATTTTGTGTTGTCTTTTTGTGTGTCTTTGATATTGTGTTGTCTTTTTGTTTGTCTGTGATTTTGTGTTGCCTGGTTGTGCGTAATTGTTTTGTTGTGTGTCTGTGATGTTGTGTTGTCTTGTTGTGTGTCTGTGATGTTGCATTGTCTTGTTGTGTGTCGTCTTGTTGTGTGCCTGTGATGTTGTGTTGTCTTGTTGTGTGTCATCGTCTTGTTGTGTGTCTGTGATGTTGTGATGTCTTGTTGTGTGTCTGTGATTTTGTGTTGTCTTTTTGTGTGTCTTTGATATTGTGTTGTCTTTTTGTTTGTCTGTGATTTTGTGTTGCCTGGTTGTGCGTAATTGTTTTGTTGTGTGTCTGTGATGTTGTGTTGTCTTGTTGTGTGGCTGTGATGTTGTGCTGTCTTGTTGTGTGTCTGCGATGTTGTGTTGTCTTGTTGTGTGTCTGCAATGTTGTGTGTCTGTGATGTTGTGTTGTCTTCTGTGTCTGTGATGTTGAGTTGTCTTGTTGTGTGTCTGTGATGTTGTGTTGTCTTGTTGTGTGTCTGTGATGTTGAGTTGTCTTGTTGTGTGTCAGTGATGTTGTGTTGTCTTGTTGTGTGTCTGTGATGTTGCATTGTCTTGTTGTGTGTCGTCTTGTTGTGTGCCTGTGATGTTGTGTTGTCTTGTTGTGTGTCATCGTCTTGTTGTGTGTCTGTGATGTTGTGATGTCTTGTTGTGTGTCTGTGATTTTGTGTTGTCTTTTTGTGTGTCTTTGATATTGTGTTGTCTTTTTGTTTGTCTGTGATTTTGTGTTGCCTGGTTGTGCGTAATTGTTTTGTTGTGTGTCTGTGATGTTGTGTTGTCTTGTTGTGTGTCTGTGATGTTGCATTGTCTTGTTGTGTGTCGTCTTGTTGTGTGCCTGTGATGTTGTGTTGTCTTGTTGTGTGTCATCGTCTTGTTGTGTGTCTGTGATGTTGTGATGTCTTGTTGTGTGTCTGTGATTTTGTGTTGTCTTTTTGTGTGTCTTTGATATTGTGTTGTCTTTTTGTTTGTCTGTGATTTTGTGTTGCCTGGTTGTGCGTAATTGTTTTGTTGTGTGTCTGTGATGTTGTGTTGTCTTGTTGTGTGGCTGTGATGTTGTGCTGTCTTGTTGTGTGTCTGCGATGTTGTGTTGTCTTGTTGTGTGTCTGCAATGTTGTGTGTCTGTGATGTTGTGTTGTCTTCTGTGTCTGTGATGTTGAGTTGTCTTGTTGTGTGTCTGTGATGTTGTGTTGTCTTGTTGTGTGTCTGTGATGTTGCATTGTCTTGTTGTGTGTCGTCTTGTTGTGTGCCTGTGATGTTGTGTTGTCTTGTTGTGTGGCATCGTCTTGTTGTGTGTCTGTGATGTTGTGTTGTCTTGTTGTGTGGCTGTGATGTTGTGCTGTCTTGTTGTGTGTCTGCGATGTTGTGTTGTCTTGTTGTGTGTCTGCAATGTTGTGTGTCTGTGATGTTGTGTTGTCTTCTGTGTCTGTGATGTTGAGTTGTCTTGTTGTGTGTCTGTGATGTTGTGTTGTCTTGTTGTGTGTCTGTGATGTTGAGTTGTCTTGTTGTGTGTCAGTGATGTTGTGTTGTCTTGTTGTGTGGCTGTGATGTTGTGCTGTCTTGTTGTGTGTCTGCGATGTTGTGTTGTCTTGTTGTGTGTCTGCAATGTTGTGTGTCTGTGATGTTGTGTTGTCTTCTGTGTCTGTGATGTTGAGTTGTCTTGTTGTGTGTCTGTGATGTTGTGTTGTCTTGTTGTGTGTCTGTGATGTTGAGTTGTCTTGTTGTGTGTCAGTGATGTTGTGTTGTCTTGTTGTGTGTCTGTGATGTTGCATTGTCTTGTTGTGTGTCGTCTTGTTGTGTGCCTGTGATGTTGTGTTGTCTTGTTGTGTGTCATCGTCTTGTTGTGTGTCTGTGATGTTGTGATGTCTTGTTGTGTGTCTGTGATTTTGTGTTGTCTTTTTGTGTGTCTTTGATATTGTGTTGTCTTTTTGTTTGTCTGTGATTTTGTGTTGCCTGGTTGTGCGTAATTGTTTTGTTGTGTGTCTGTGATGTTGTGTTGTCTTGTTGTGTGTCTGTGATGTTGCATTGTCTTGTTGTGTGTCGTCTTGTTGTGTGCCTGTGATGTTGTGTTGTCTTGTTGTGTGTCATCGTCTTGTTGTGTGTCTGTGATGTTGTGATGTCTTGTTGTGTGTCTGTGATTTTGTGTTGTCTTTTTGTGTGTCTTTGATATTGTGTTGTCTTTTTGTTTGTCTGTGATTTTGTGTTGCCTGGTTGTGCGTAATTGTTTTGTTGTGTGTCTGTGATGTTGTGTTGTCTTGTTGTGTGTCATTGTCTTGTTGTGTGCCTGTGATGTTGTGTTGTCTTGTTGTGTGTCATTGTCTTGTTGTGTGTCTGTGATGTTGTGATGTCTTTTTGTGTGTCTGTGATATTGTGTTGTCTTTTTGTGTGTCTGTGATATTGTGTTGTCTTTTTGTTTGTCTGCGATGTTGTGTTTTCTTGTTGTGCGTCGTTATTTTGTTGTGTGTCTGTGATGTTGTGTTGTCTTGTTGTGTGTCTGTGATGTTGTGTTGTCTTGTTGTGTGCCTGTGATGTTGAGTTGTCTTGTTGTGTGTCTGTGATGTTGAGTTGTCTTGTTGTGCGTCTGTGATTTTGTATTGTCTTGTTGTGTGTCTGTGATGTTGTGCTGCGGTCCTCAGAGTGCTGTGTGCCTCAGCAGCGTCTTTGTGTTTCGATGAGTTTGTAGGTCAGCGAACAAACAGAGCGTTGCCATGCCAACTGGTTTGCGGCCTGGCTCATCGAGCTGAAAAAGTTTCTCTGAACTGTCTGAACACTCACACACCTGTCACACACCTTACACACCTCTCACACACCTGTCACACACCTTTCACACACCTGTCACACACCTGTCACACACCTGACACACACCTGTCACACACCTGAAACACACCTGACACATACCTGTCACACACCTGAAACACACCTCAAACACACCTCAAACACACCTGAAACAGGTTACACATTAGATTACATTACATTACATTACATGTCATTTAGCAGACAGAGGTGTGTGTGTGTGTGTGTGTGTGTGTGTGTGTGTGTGTGTGTGTGTGTATATATACATATATTATGGCATGCCGTTCAGGAAATTAATCTTTGAATATATTGAATAAATCCTTGAATATATGGAATGAACCTTGAATATATGGAATGAAGCTTGAATATATTGAATGAAACTTAACTGACGTCATCAAGGCACTGCCATCTTGTATTTTGCTGCCACAATAAGTGAGCATGAGTCAGTCAGCTCGGAACCTTGTGGCAGCAATACTGAGCTATGAGGACATTATCAACTCATTGGCAAGTGCTTATATGGGCCAAAATCCTCCCGATAGTACTCGTGCCTTTGATTAGATAGGCTATAGCACACTCAGAACATTGTCATATCATTTAATTAAAGCAATAGGCGGCGGGTGAGCCTGACGTTTGGGAAGGCTATCTGATCACGTTATACACAGCGATGGGTAGTGGTGGACCAGGTAGTGGTGGACCAGGTAGTGGTGGACCGGGAAGAGCCCGGTCGCCGGTGCTGCTGATCGCTTCTGAAGTAAGCATATATATATATATATATATATACCGTATTTCCTCAAATAGTAGCCGGGGCTTCTATGAATAAAAAATCAGTTTGGTACCCGGCTAATAATAGGGCAGGCTATTATTTGAAGGAGGCTTTTATTAAAAAAAGAAAATCAGAGCAGCTCTGACCGGCACAAACCATAAAACAAGACAGCCATTCAACAAACAACAGACACTTCAATCAGAAAGGAGAACAAAAAAAACATACAGACTCAGACAGACAGGCAGTTCAGGGCCTTCATGGTCCTGTGAAGGAAATTTGGTGTTTCCTGCATGGTGGGACATGAAGTAGGCGGCGACCTACTTGATATTCAAGACGCTAGGCCTTGTGGGAACTTGGGCTGCGGTCGAATAGTCAAATTTGCTTAGGAACCTTCCTAACTGAGTGAAATGACCCGGAAGTATTATCGTAGCCGCCATGATAAGAGCTGTTCGAATTCTCTAACTGTTAAGGAAAGGAGCTTCAATGCTTCCTTTAGTATCTCCTTTAGCATAGGATACACCGGACCATCCTTTACGAAAGGAAAGGAGGTAATGCCGTCCCACAATTCCTTGCAGTAGCAGCATATAAGGCCGACCGGTCACGAGAAGAAACGAACAAAATGACTGACAAATCCCGCAGATCGTCGTGTAAGTTACTGATGTGTTTTCATCTTAATTTAATTATATGTTTAATGTATGAATATGATGTCATAAGAACTTGTCATAAATTTGTTGCATCAGTTTGCATTAGTTATTTCCTCCTTTTGAACGTTATGTGTCTCTGCCTTTACGAATATAATTTATTGAAATAATTGAACTTTAGTCACAGATGCTGAAACCTGGAAAACTGGAGCAGCTCTTCAGTGGGAAGAGGAATGCAGCGAAATCAGGCTGGGAGTATAGTTTAGTTTAGTTTAGTTTATTATTAAGATCCCCATTAGCTGCAGCAAAGCCACAGCTATTCTTCCTGGGGTCCAACAGTATCAAATATACAGTTAAAAACACAAAACATAATAAAAATTAAAAATAAAACAAAACAAAAAAATATTCACATATTAATCCATATTACACACATTTCTACATATATACATCATTACAAAATCTACTAACACATAATACATATGTTATACACCTTCTTTCTACAGCATATACATTATAATAACACATATCATATATCTATAGAAATATACTACATACATATAAATATACCATGTTTTCTTATTTTGATAAATACTGTTTTATTAATATTTTGAATTGCTTTATGTTAGTGGTGAGTTTGATATTTTTAGGCAGTGAATTCCATTCTTTCATACCTCTAAACAGAAACGTGCGCTTGATGGCGTTAGATCTTGCTTTAGGTAATGTAAAGTTACCTACAGCTGCATGTCTAGTGATATATTTATGACTCTCTGCACTAAAAGCAAGGTTTTTAAACAAAATAGAAGGTGCTTTTAGGACAGATATATTTCTAATAACAATTAGCAGTGAGTACAATAGTCTGTCTTTGACCAATAACCAATTAAATTCCTTGTGCATAGAGATAATATTTGTCCTGTAGTCACACTTTAGTTTTGTGCGGGCAGCTCTATTCTGTATACATTGTAGTTTATTTAACATGTCTCCAGTGGCATTCGACCAAACTGCTGGGCAGTAGTCGAGATGTGATAATATTATCGATTGGATTGCTGTTTTCAAGATTTTTGGATTCATAAAAGTTGCATGTCTTCTTAGAATTGATATCGCTCTGCCCATCTTTGCAATCATATTATTAATGTGTTTTTTCCATGATAATTTGTTATCAACTGTCACTCCCAGCAATTTGGTCTCATGTACCTGGTCTATAGAGATATCATTCATTTTAATATTTAATACAGGGTTTCTATCAATATTATAATTTGAGCCTACAATCATGCAGTTAGTTTTAGATATGTTCAGGAAAAGCTTGTTTACTTTAACCCGTTTAGCCACACCTTCTAGTTCTTCTAGTAAGTACATCTGTGAGTTAAAATATGATTGTAAGTGTTGTGTTGAATTAAGCTAATTGTGATTTATAGGCAGGTGGTGAAGGAGATTGGGCTGCAGGGGCAGGTGACTGCCATGCAGGCTGCCAAAAAATGGGACAACCTAAAAACAAAATATAAGGTGAAACAAATCATATAGCTGGGTTTGGTGGTGGAATAATGTTTGTGGACACTGTGTTGTACATTTGATTCTCACATTTAATTTAAAGCAGACTTCTGAGGCTAAAACAGTTGAAAAGGCACAATGCTGAATGCCCAGTAACAGACTGTTCTGCCTCAACTGTGTTTACAGTAACATGCTTTCATCCATGTTAATAGGAGTTAAAGAATCCCCCCACGGGAACAGGCACGGACAGTGGTGAGGCAACAGCAGCTACTTGGCCATGGTTTGATGCCATGCATGAGGCACTTGGTGAGAGGCCATCTATTCAGCCTCCCACCCTTGTTGCCTCATGCTCGGCATCAAATCCTGGCCCGCCTGCTGCTGAAGCCTCGCCCTGTAGCAATGCCACATCTGGGGGTGAAGTGCCATCAGGCCATGGTGTCTCCAGTTGTGAGGAGGAGGAGGAGTCCATGCCATCCTGCAGCTCGCAGCCACCTCCAAAAAGACGGACAAGGGGCACGAGTGTGCTGACCTTTCTTAAAAAGCAGGCCGAAAAGGAGGAGGCCAGGGATGCAGCACTTTTTGTGCAAAATGAACGATTTCTTAACCTGTTCAGCGAATTAGTAAAAAAAACAAGCAAAGCAAACCGTCCTGTTGTGTTGACTTCAAAATGAATGTGAGATTCAAGTATAGAACCACACACTACCTGACCTGTTGTGATCAACATCACTGAAAATACTGATTTCCTTGTATGTTCTCACCATTAGTGTGGTGGTCACATTCCAAAACATTTGCAGTCAAAGCTGTAGTGCTGGAACTGCAAGCTCTCCATGAAGGCTTTAAGTGAAGGACAGAGCCATCATGTTGTCCTATTTGCTAATGACTTCATTTACATTGAGACATTATGTAAATCAGTTTAAAGCTCCTTTACCACTGACTTAATGAGTTTAGTGTTTCTTAGGCATCAAATGGGTTTTGCACATTAGAAAGATCCACTGCAATAAATAGGACAAACACTGTGTGAAATAAGGAAAGTCGATTTATTAATCGATAAAGAAAATGCAGAAGAAAACTTCTTCAATTCACTAAAACAAAATTCTTTCAATTTACAAAATGAAATAATCATGCTCTTGCAGAGGTGAGGGACGCCGATTTGGGGCAGACACCTGTGCTGCCAATCTGTCCCTCAGATGCTGACCTCCTTGATCTTCTTGCACAGGTGGTGGCTGCAGCACAGGATCCTCTTCTGCAGCTGGCTCCAGGATGTCCCCAGATGTGACGCAAATGTTGTGGAGCACTGCACACACTGCAACAACCTTTGGGGCAAAGGTGTGCTCCACTTCCAGGGCTTTGAGGAATATGCCACGCCACCGCGATTTCATCATGCCAAAAGTTCGCTCTATGATTGAGCGGGCTCTGGCATGATGTCCGTTAAAGCGGACCTCCACTCTTCCTCGCACTGGCTCCCGGTATGGAGTGATGAGGGTCACTGGTGCCGAGAGACAGGGGTATCCTCCATCTCCCACGATGAAATGGCCAGGTGGTGGGTAACAGCCACTGACAAACACTGGACTATTTCTTAGTACCCTGGTGTCATGGACCGACCCAGGGTAGCCAACAAATATGTCCAGAAATTTGCCAGTGCTGTCACAAATGGCCTGCAGCTGGACAGAATGAAACAGCTTCCGATTGAGGTAATCCTGTGCATGTGGACCATGAGGAGCCTTGATGCGGATGTGGCATCCATCAATGGCTCCCACACAGTGGCTGAAGGCTGCACTGTTGGCTAGGTGCTGGAAGCCACGACCAACTTCAGCACACTGTGCCACTGATGGGAAATGGACCACCTTGCCCAAGAGTGACAGGATGGCAGCACACATCCGGTGTATGATGTCAAAGACCGTTGTCTTTGGCACATCAAACACCCTGGACACAACGGTGTAAGACAGTCCATGTGCCAACCAGTACACTGTGATGAGGACCTCCACGTGCAGACCCCAGCCATGGGTCTTCTCCCTCCTGAGAAGGGCCATAAGTGCCTCAATTGAGGTCCTTGACAGGCGGTAGTCATACTGCATGGGTTTGGACTCATCCAAATAGATGTCCAAGAGAGGGACATGGCTATTAGGGATGGCATATATTTTGCTCCTCTCCTGTAAAAGACAAAGTGTAAATAGAATAAAGTGTAAGTTCATAACTAGTGTGCAGTTTTTTCCTTTCTTGTTTTAAATTAAAAAAAAACCAATAAATTGTTCATGTTGAATAAGGCAAAACACAACAGCTATATTCTAGATTACAGAATTACAGATTATATTCTAGATTACAGAAACAACAATGCTTTTATGGAATGTACAATTTAAGCATCCTCCTAGTCATCTATGTTCAAAACCATATCAGCATCCTCTTACCATTTGTGAGCACAGTGCCATGAGCCTCCGCCGTCACACCCTCCTCCTGTGGATCTCTCTTTGGTTCCTCTGGAACATGAACCAGACAGCAGCAGCAAGCTCCACATCTCCCATTGTGCTTTACAATTCTGATACTCCCCAGCTGACCTTTTATAGGTCACTGATTGAGGATCATCACTCATCAGGATCTACTTCGCAGCTGGATAGATGGACTGGATTCCATTAAGTGTAATTGTGTTGGGCCCTTGTCACATTAAACACATTAGATGTTTGCCACCTGTATCAGCCAGAACAACTTCAAAGCACAATCAAGTGCCATTTCATGGTGTTTGGTGATATGTATGGTGGTTCACAAATGAAAGCATACTTATTTACAGACATACTTGCATATGCATATTGTAATCCAGTTCTGTCATATTCTGTGTAGTCTAAATTGTACACACTGGACCGTAATACTATTATATTCATAGGCCATCTTAAAATTGGATCAAAATCAGGAAATGAATCTCAACAATATGGTTGACTATTCCGGTTCAATACGTTGAAAATGAAGAATAATGACATAGGATCTCAATTCATCCAATTTTTTTTTTTTTTTTTTTAATTCTTAGCAATTTTATAGATTGTGTATATGTGAATAAGATCTGACACATAATAATAAAGGTATGCTTTAAAAGCATAATAATAACATGTACAGTAGTGGCTTTGTAGCACTCAACGTTGTAAATGTGCCATGATTTATCAGTTTTCATTCAATCATACCTATTGGTATTTTGTCTATAAATATGAATGGACAGGTGCATGATCAACCTTTCTCAATGTGATCACCATTTTGTTTCACTTTTGTGACTGGCGTGGTCTATTATTCTTTTTTGTTACATTTCATTTCCAATCATGGTAATCGCCTAATATTCGTGAGAACGCTGATTTTTGTAGTCCATCTTCGGAAAATTGTTGTTTCACCACGACATGCGACGTCATCAACATTCGCCGTCGCGTGATGACGTAGACTAAGTGTAAGTGCAGTTGGATTCTCTAAACACTGCGATCGTCTTCTCCTAACTCCTCATGAATTCTCCTTCTCATCTTTCCTTGACCTCGTGACGTTTTCCATTGAGGTTAAGGAAAAGTGGTTAGGAAAGGACCTAGGAGCTGATTTTTTTGACTATTCGACCGTACCCTTGAACTGTGAACTTAACTCTGATTACACCATGATTGAAGGGAACATGTGGTTCAGTGGGCTCTGTCCTGATGTGATGTATAGGGCAGGAAGATAGGGCCACATTGAGACTTGCTGAAGAATCAATGCTGGGAAATACAACAGATATAAGTCGAGCGGTGTACGGGACTTTGTTGTGCTGTGCAAGAGCCATGATTGTGCGGTGTATGGAATACGAATGTGCTAATAAAATTTGCTGAACAGAGTATAAAGTGCTTTGTGTTTAGCCAGCTCACCCATTAACTTAGTGCAGTTGTCAAAATTGCCACGACAGTTTGGGGGCTCGTCCGGGATCACCACTTGAGTTGGACCAGGATTATTGTGCAGGTGAGGATCGGATCCTGGAACTCATGTACCTTCCCCTGGGAACAGGCTGCTGGACGCCGGAGGGGGTGAGAGGTTTGAGCGCCTGCTGAATGATCTGGAACTACTCAATGCGTGATTTTACCGGACATGGGTGAGCCAATACTCAGTTCTACTAAATTAAATGTATCTATTATTTTAGCTACCAGTTACATTTACAAAAATGCATTCCTAATCACCGTGTGATTATTACCTCTTTTAATTTAAATTAGGTGTTGATTATGTTAACTACGTTAACAAAGAGGGGGAGGGAGGTGTTGACTGTCCATTGCTTATTCTCACCTTGGGTGAAGCCTTGAAGGTTTCCCTTATGCTGGGCTTACACCAAACGATTTTCCCAGTCCCAGACTAAAAACTAAAAGTCTTTAGTAAATCTAGGAGTTTTACTGGAGTCACAGCGCGCTCCCGTCATCCCGATCGTTAAGTGTAAGGTAGTGATCGGCGCTGTTTCTTATCAGTCTTTTCCTAGTCTTTGGTTTGCGATAATATCAAACGTGTTTGATATTATCGCGAGTCGCAGTGACGTAACACAATCAACAACCAATAGATGAGCGGGGAAAGGTCCCCGGTTCCAGACTGGCAGTAAAACCACTTATCATCACAGTATCATCACAATAATATCACAATAATGTTAGTAAGCTCAGTCCTAAATACAAATATAGAGATGTAATATATTTACGGCCACAAGCGGGATTTTGGGGGTGCTGTTTCTTAGTAAAGAGAACAGTAAGCAGATCCAGTTAAAATGTATAAATAAATGTATACATAAATAAGTAATAAATAATTGATGATGAATGTGTGATTAACTAAATGAAAGTTGATAGAGCTGATAAGTATAATTATTCAATTAAACAAATTATAATTAAATAAGACATAAATGTATATCATTAATTCTTTTCTACAGTTTCCTTTCCTTTATTCTTCCTTATATCTATTTTACTGTAAAATAGTCAACTTTTCAGAAAAACAGAAATCCTTTTTCAGCTTTGTGAGGGTGTCTTTTCTTCTTTTTTTCAACACAAACCACTGCGCACACAAAAATTGCATGGTAGGTAAAAAATGCTAAAGGAAATCTAGTTGTAGTCTTGTAAATAGTGACCCTGCAAGATTCACAGTCTTTGTAGAATCTCAGTCTGAGACTAGGCTGGGACTAAAAACTCTTAACACTTGTCTTTAGATGTGAGCAGGTGTGAGCTGATAGTCTTGCAGGAGTCTTTCCAAATCTTTTCAAAGTCTTCTGGTGTATAGGTAGCATAAGTCTTGCATTTTAGGTGAAAACCCTAACATTGATTAAATTAAGTAAAAAGAAAATGGGTTGTTCATTGGGAAAGAAGACAAAACTAATCCAATTAGATGGCCAGCAAGAGTTATGTCTGAAAAATATGGCGAGTGGACATGTGAACAGCTTGATCTATGGGATAAATGGGGATTTCCAACTGGGGGTAGCTTCAGCACTAACCAACTTGCAATCCTAAAATTTCGATTAGAGCACTATGAGAAATGTTGAAGTTGACTGGGTAGCACTTGAGCTGTGGGTGATAGAGGCAGAGGCGAGGGCCAGACAAAGAGCCTCCAATGTTGTCCAAGCTGTTGCAGCAGTTCCAGAGACAGACAATTCACACCGGGCGCGTTACGGCCGCGGAACGGCAGCATAGTGAGCCAGCCGTATACACGTGAGATAATTAGTAGATAATTTCATATAATTATCATATAATATAATATGTATACTATATGATCAGCTGGGTAAGTGAGTTTTAACTGTTTCTACAGAATAAAGAGACGCTGATGATGAAATGTTGACAAACATCATTGTTTAATAATGAACCTATAAAAGACAAAATGCAAATAAATTATAGAAAGTTGGCAGTGACACGTCTTATTCTCTTCACAATGAAACATTTCTGTTTTTATTAAACGTACACTTTGTCTTTATTTATTAATAAATCAAAAATCGTCTTCACATCCTTCAAACTCTCGTCATCGACCGTCTTTGGCTTTCTTTAGAAATCTCAAAATCTCTGCCAGGAATGTTGTAATAATGTTTGGCTCCAGCAGCCTATTGAATACATTTTTTTCAAGTATCTGAACATTATCAGAGATGAACTTTAACAATAGAAAACAATAGAAAACACATTGCATAGTATCTCAGCTGGTTCCAATGTGGAAAAGAGTCTCTCCCAATAAGAAATACAATGCTCATCACTAAACATAAATACTGGATCTTTACTGGAAAGTGCTGACCTGATATTTTCCCCGCAGGAAGCAGGAAATGTTTCTATCGTGTTCAAAGCGTTTACGAGCAGCCGCACTCATCCACGATCATGTTCTGGATGTCTTTCTTGATGATCTTCTGCTCTTCATTGTAGTACAGCATGGACATGGCGCGGAGCCGCGTTGGCACGCAGCACGACTTGGTGTTCTGAAACGGGCCGTAGCCCCGCATGCGATAATGGTTGATGACGGTGGAGTGGAAGGACAGGGACGAGCCGCTGAAGCTCGCCATGTGGTTCGGACAATCGCCCTCGCAGTAGTTGGCGTGGTAACCGGACGGAGCGATAATCCAGTCGTTCCAGCCGATATCCTTAAAGTTCACGTAAAATTGTCGTTTGCAGCAGAGGCGTATTTTCCCGTCACACTCCAGACCTCGTTTGACCCGTCGCTGAGTCGCCTCCTCTCCGGGCCGCAGCGCCACCATGAGGAACGGCCTGTGAGACTGATCACGGCCGCTGGCTCGCTCGCCATCAATGGATGGCATCAGGACGGGCAAGGCTCCGGCCTCTGGGCACATTGGGCAGGAAACTCGCAGGGTGAGCGAGCTGTCGCCGGCGTCCAGCAGTGCCTGGACGTTGCGGGGGACGGCCACGGTGTGCCAGCCGCTGCGACGGGTGTCCACCAGTTTCTCGGAGATACACTCCTCCTTCTCCTCGTCGACGTGAAGCTGCAGCAGCCGCAGCGTCACTTTGCCTTTCGCTCGGGTTCCCTTCGACATCTTCAGGAAGATCCAGACGTTGGCCTGCTCCACCAGCGACGAGCCGCTACCCTCCTTCGACATGTCAAAGGTCACTGTGTCCGGTGAGTCTCCTGCAACAGAGAAATAGTTTTTATTTATTTCACTGACGTCATGTTGATAATAAATGATGACAGCTCAGAGACCCTCCCTCCCAGCTTTTTTGTCTTCCTGTCACTTGAATGAATGAACAAAATGTCATTAAGAATAAAAGCATGAATGAAGCCGCTGCCTCTAAATATACTCGATATAAGCAGAAACACTAAAAAAAGAAAAGGCCTGGTTTCAGGGAATGTTGTTAACAAGGCAACACACACACACTCTTTGTTTCCAGAATAATTATTGAGGCCCAGATTTGTCTGAATGAAGAGATTATTTACGGCCCAAGACCACTCGGTATGCCCCTCCCCCTCGTTACTGTCCTCTAATTTGGGCGAGCCATTGAGGGACATTTTTAATTAAAGATTCCTCTCAAAGCACTCTATTTATAGCACAAAGCCATTCTGTACATTTATGTAAGCAAACAAGCAATGGGACGATCTGATTGGTCACAAGTTGGTTCACATTCAAACAAACAATACTCTTGAAGGTTTTGTGATCATCAACATATTAAATAACTTTAAAAACTGTTTATGATTAAAATGACTGGATTGATTCACGATGCAGATCCAACAGACTCTTGTGTTGAAAATCTCTTCTTTTGTACAATCAGGGATTAAATTCACAGCAACGCACTAAATTGTGATAAAAACAAAATACAACCACGATCCCAAAAAAGTTGGGACAAAAATGGAGGCAGAGCCTGTCTTCATCCTGTCATCAACCTGCCGACCAATCAGCAACAAGATGCTCAGGTGTGTTCAGGTTCATTCATGAAGGCTTAAGGCACACACAAATAGAGTACATGAATACATGCAGCTGGTATTAATGATGAACAGGTGGATGACCGCAGGTGAACTCACGCAGGAATCCAAGAGTTCATTCAAACTGACAATCAATAGATTCAGTCTGTTGAAATCTGTAAACAAACTTTGAACTTTTGGGATTTTTGTGAATGAGCAGAGCAGACAGACATTTATGGTGTAATATTTGTACTCAGTGGGTAACTACAGGCTGACTACAGGATAACTACAGGGTGACTACAGAATGACTACAGGGTAACTACAGGCTGACTACAGGATAACTACAGGGTGACTATAGAATGACTACAGGGTGACTGCAGGGTGACTACAGGGTAACTACAGAGTAACTACAGAGTGACTGCAGAGTGACTGCAGGGTGACTACAGGATAACTACAGGGTAACTACAGGATAACTACAGACTACAGGGTAACTACAGGGTAACTACAGGGTAACTACAGGATGACTACAGGATAACTACAGGATAACTACAGGGTAACTACAGGATAACTACAGACTACAGGGTAACTACAGGGTAACTACAGGATAACTACAGGGTAACTACATGTGACTACAGGGTAACTACAGGGTATCTACAGGGTAACTACAGAGTGACTACAGAGTAACTACAGGGTGACTACAAAGGTGACTAAAGGATAATTACAGGCTGACTACAGGGTAGCTACAGGGTATCTACAGGATAACTACAGGCTGACTACAGGGTAACTACAGGGTGACTACATGGTGACTACAGGGTGACTAAAGGGTAACTACGGGGTAACTACAGGATGATTACAGGATGACTACATCGTGACTACAGGGTAACTACAGGGTAACTACAGGGTAACTACAGGGTAACTACAGGCTGACTACAGGGTGACTACAGGGTGACTACATGGGGACTACAGGGTGACTAAAGAATAACTACGGGGTAACTACAGGATGATTACAGGATGACTACAGAGTGACTACAGGGTAACTACAGGGTAACTACAGGATGACTACAGGGTGACTACAGGATGACTAAAGGGTGACTACATGAAAACTACAGGGCAATTACAGGGTAACTACAGGGTGACTACAGGGTGACTACATGAAAACTACAGGGCAATTACAGGGTAACTACAGGGTGACTACAGGGTGACTACAGGGTGACTACAGGATAACTACAGACTACAGGATACCTACAGGGTAACTACAGGGTATCTACAGGATAACTACAGGCTGACTACAGGGTAACTACAGGGTAACTACAGGCTGACTACAGAGTGACTACAGGGTGACTACAGTGTGACTACAGGGTAACTACAGGCTGACTACAGGGTAACTACAGGGTGACTACAGGATAACTACAGGGTAACTACATGGTGACTACATGGTAACTACAGGGTGACTACAGGTAATGACAGGGCAACTACAGGGTGACTACAGGATAACTACAGGGTAATTACAGGGTGACTACAGGGTGACTGAATGATAACTATAGGATGCCTACAGGGTAACTACAGGGTGACTACAGGAAAACTACAAGGTGACTACAGAGTGACTACAGGTGACTACAGGGTAACTACAGGATAAATACAGGATAACTACAGGGTAACTACATGGTGACTACAGGATAACTACAGGTGACTACAGGGTAATGACAGGGTAACTACAGGGTAACTACAGGCTGACCACATGGTGACTACAGGGTAACTACAGGCTGACTACAGGCTGACTACAGGGTAACTACAGGGTGACTACAGGGTGACTACAGGATTACTACTGGGTGACTACAGGGTGACTACTGGGTGACTACAGGGTAACTACAGGGTGACTACAGGGTGACTACAGGGTGACTATAGGGTAACTACAGGCTGTGATTTAAAGTAGGGTTAGTAATTGTAACTTTATAACAATATAACTTTATAACTCTGTACCTTTATGACAATATAACTTTGTTACAATATACCTTTGTTACAATATACCTTTGTAACTATATAACTTTATATCAATATAACTTAGTAACTCTGTAACCTGTGACCTGTAACAGCTGTGACTGTTAGACTCACCTGGCTCTGCGAACGTTATGATTTCAGAAGGTGGTTCAGGCGGTGTTTGGGCCCTGGGGCCCCGGCCCTCCTCCGGGATCTCAACGCTGCCGTCTTCAGCCACGCGGCCAACGTGTAGCTTCTTGATGGCGTTGAGCAACGCGGCGCGAGGGACCGGCTGCGTCAGGTTAGGCCGCGTGCTCAGGTGCAGCATGTTGAGAATGTGACGCTTCACCGCCTCCACCATGTCACTCTGTCCTCCTGACGAAGATGAGTTCCTCCTCATCTGAGCCAGAGAGCAGGACGGGCATTCTGAGGATGACGCCCCCTCCTGGAGCCGAGACGCCACTTCAACATCGGGACCCGGAGAGACTGTCGGAGAGGTGTCGACAAGGAGACCAACGGCCATGAAGAAGAAGGCAGAAAACAGAGAGGACATGATGGGCTGACACTGACAGTAGAGGCGTCGAGTCTCACAGAGTCACTGACACTGAAGAGTTCAAGATCCTTCAGATTCAGACCTGACAGACACAGTAGAGACAGCAGAGTCCTCACAGAGTTCACAGAGGAGCACCAGGTGAATCTTCTGCTCTTTGAATCTTCTCTGTGTTATAGGCCTGGTCCTGATCTATCCGGTCCTGCTGCTTCTGGTCCTGATCTATCCAGTCCTGCTGCTTCTGGTCCTGTCGGTTCGGTGATCTGAGCTGAATGAACACTGTGTGCAGGGTCACTCTACTCTCCCTCTCTGCTCTGTTACTGTAATTATACCTCTCTGCCTGTTTAATCCCTCCCTCCATCCACAGAGGTATTCCCTGTGATTCACACACACACACACACACAGACACACACACACACACACACACACACACACTGTGAGTAAAGTCTCTCAGAATATCTCAGGACTGTTTGTGGTGTTTCCTCCTGAATGAACGTCACGACAGAAGAGGAGGAGGAAGGAGGGAAGAGGAGGAAGAGAGAGTGTCCCTGATTCATTCATACCACACACACACACACACGCGCACACACACACACACACACACACACACACACACAGATGACTCAGCACAGCGTCATCATCACCTCACGTGGAGGAGAAACTCTGTCGGTGTGAGATTAATTTTTAGACTAAGTGAAGAGTTTGTTGTTATAATCAGAGTTCTGCACACAGCAGATGGAGCACACACACACACACACACACACAGACAGACACACACTGTGACATCAGCACGCCCTCTGCTGGTAGGAGTCAGCTGTTACAGCATCTTCCTCACCTGAACCACATCCTCCGACAGCCCTTTGGTCTTCCTGTCTGTCCTCATAACATAGAGATATTAACTGGTTCCCATTATAACTGAGACATTAAGACCAAGGGGCCCAAACCTGCAGATATTTCACCAGGACATAAGAAGATGCTTTATGATTAGTGATGTCATCCCCCTGCTCCCAGCATGCTGTGTTCACAGCTGTGTAAAGAGTTAAATTCAGTTCTTGTTGTTTCAGTGTGTAAATCTTTATCTTAATTATGTCAGGAAGGAGTTACTTTTATCAGCAGTGAAGGAGTGGGTCAGACAGACAGACGGACGGACAGACGGAAGGACAGACATCCTGAGGCGACAGAAAAGAAGGGACTGGAACAAACAGTCCCTTTGGTACTGTCGCCTCAGGATCCGGTCCCCCACTTCAACTGTGGTGGGTTGTATGTCGTCTGGATCCTGGAGCAGACTCTCCTGCACCTGTGAGTGGAGATCACTTAGAGCGCTTATTAGCATTTTGATTAATTCCTAGGTCTGATTGCTTGCGATCGTTTTGTCTCTCAAAAAAAAAATTAATCAAATCTCCTACTGTAATGGGTTTACAGTTGTACCATTTCTCCACCATCTTTTTGTCAGACATTCTTACCGGTTTTTAGTCACAATACACAGCGATATTTTGCCACACTCGGCGATCGTTTTGTCTGAAGTGGTCTCGAGGTGAGCCTAGTGCCCCCAAACCCTCGCAGCTGGGGAGGCAGAGGACTCTATTTTTACCAGGAGGTCAGCCGTCTGGACTCACTGAATGTCTCTGGCCCGAGATGGTAATTCGGGAGTAACCAGCAGACTTCTACCTTTGCAGGCGGGTGTGTCTTGGCTATAGTGCTGCCAACCGTCCCTTGAAAAACGGAATCGTCCCGTATTTAGAAACAAAAGCACCCGTCCCGTATTGAGGTGAAAAAGGACGCACTTTGTCCCGTATTATTGTGACAGTCATAAAATAGTCAGTAAATGCCAATGAAAATGTAATAGCAGGGCGCTTTATATGTAAACTTACGGTAAACTTGTTCCCAGGCCCCGTCCTGCTCTGTGACCAATGAACTGACAGCATATTCACACACGAGTATGACGATACAGAATACGCTCATCCCATTGGTCGAGGAGAAGATAGCAGAAGACAACAAAGCAGCATGCGTAGGTGACAGTGACACAGACGCCGACACGGCTTTACGGGGCGCTACACCTTCAGCAGCAATGTGTCTAGTACCCCTCCGAGAAAAAAACAGAAAAGGATGCAAAAATACTGAAGAATGGGTTAAAGGAAGCACCTGGGTGGAAAAAGTGCGTGATAACATCTATAAAGCGCACTGCACGTTGTGCCGGCGCTCTTTTCCCGTAGCCCATGGTGGACTGACTGATCTGAAACAACATGCTTCCAGTACTGCGGTCACGCCATCTGCACTTTAAATTTTAGTGCGCAATTACATTGCACTTTACGGCCCGTTTGTCAGCTGCATGACTCCAAAATAGCCATTCAATTGTATTCATGCTGCTCCAGTAAAATAAATACATCAATTTGTTATCAGCAAACTCCAGTGCATTCTTGAAGACCAGGTCCCCATGTGTTCATGACATGAATTTAATGCCTTTTTACTGAACCAATTTGGAATTATGGAATGCTATAATCTTCCAAAATGGCCATTCAATTGCATACATACTGCATTTTAAAAGCCAACAAAAGCAGTGAATAAAATTGTTATCAGCAAACTCCACTACATCTTTGAAAAACAGGGCCTAATTGTTATTTTGTGTTAAAGTGAATTGCTGGATAATCATTTGTTTTCATGTATTCATGAAAAAATACACAAAAATATGCATCTAATTCAATTCAGGTTCGAGTCAAATTGTTAAAAAATAATTTTACTTACAAAAAAGGGGCTAAAAAATTTCACCACGCCAGGATGGGTGAAGGCAATCGGGTCGGCCGGCCCTGCCAATGAAGTGTCCCTTATTTATTTTTCGGGGAGTTGGCAACCCTACTTGGCTAACCCTTCTCCCTAAACGTCTCTGATGTCCCTTTTACAACAGACTCAAATGCAGTGTCCTATGGTGTCCAATTATAATTCTAGGTCCCAAAGTTACTGTTTTTCACTACCACCCACCAATTTCCAAAGAACTGTGCCTGGAGAGCTCCATGCAATGGACTCGTGCATCCCGGAAGTTTAAATTCACTTCAGAACACAGGAACCTCCCAACATTCAATGTGAAAACATTAACTTCTTCTCTTATTTTCATTTGTTTTTCTTTATGGTGAGGCCCTGATTCCCTTGGTTCCCAGATACTCTGTGTTTTGAACACGTTTCACAGTCCCTTACTATCCGAGGTGAGTTAAACCTGACGGTGTTAGACCGACTGATTCGCTGAATAGTATTTTGCCTAAAATTTTGGGCACCTTCCCCAGTATGGGAAGCCTGACCAGTTTGGTTTTATTCTAATTTGCAGGCACTTATGTGTATGTGATTTCAACATTACATGTAGCTATATACAATTCACAGTTCTAACAAGCAATGTAATACTTACAATTTAATACTCACAATTTAGAATCTTTTTTCTTCCAGATCCAGATATTCCAGAACGATCTCCACCCAAACGACTGATAGATTTTTCAGATCTCCTTGTCTTTTGGGAAGAGTTGATCGGTCAGCGTGAAAAAAAAAGAAGGAAAATGGACAAAATTCCAAAACCAAGAAGAAACTGGGTGGAAACACCAGATTGTTAGGGCTGGGGCTCTTGAAGCCTCACGCACTCTACCCCGGTTCTTCTGTTCTAGACTTCAAAATGACTGAATACAGTTTACCATTTACTGAAAGAAAAATAGCCAAATGCAATGAGCAGCTGGACCACGCCGGGATCACCAGTCAGAGTACCAACAAGTTCCTCTATTCACAGTTTTCTTCTGGGTGTGGGACCCCGACAGGAAGTTGGGCTTGTCCCAATTGGTCAATTTTGGGTGGTGAAGCAGTAGCCGACCCATACTGGACACCTCGTGATATTTCAAAACTAGACACCTTTCCTTACTTACTTCCCTACAGTGTCTTGTATGTATATTTCTTATTTCCCTTTTGTGAGGCCTATGGTGTCTTGTATGTATGTTTCTTACTGAAATAGCTGAACCCTGATCTAGTTCTAACTGGTTTTCAGGAAAGGTTCTGTAAGAGGGCACAATGTGCCCTCTTAACCTATAGCCAAATAGATAGTGGCGGTTCTAGACCAGTTTTACTTTGGGTCCAAGCAGGGGCCAGTGCTGAATCAGAGGGGCACATTAAAAAAACGGCAAAGATGATATTTAAGCATTCAAACTCTTTATTATAGCTTCTTTAAACATCTCATTTAGATATATTTGGAGATACAAATACATTGATTGAAACAATGAGACTTACCAATAATAACAATTTTGTATAACAATGACATTGGAAAGTTGCACAATTAAACTATTATATAACATACACATTCTGGGTTACTTTTGCGTACAATGAAATATTGTTTGAACAAAAGATAGGAAAGAATTGTTCCGTTGTTCATTGTTATAAATTGATCATTTTATTATTAATTTGACACAGTGGCCACAGCAGGGGCCAAGGGCTTCTTCACAGGGGCAGTGGCCCCTGTAGGCCCATGTGTAGAACTACCACTGCAAATAGAGGAAGTGAGCCTTAAATGTTCGTTGAACAGATCTGCAAAGTCACTGAAGTTTTTTAACAAATAATATTTTTAACACTTAAGTTACAGCTAAGCTAAGCTAAGTGTCCCTATCCTTCAACCAGAGCCGGCCCGTGGCATAGGCCATATAGGCAAATGCTAAGGGCGCCATCCATTGAGGGGCGCCACGCCAGCGCCACAAATGGGAAAGAAAAAAAAGAGTAACGTTCACTATTTTTTATAATTAGTTGGTTCTATTATTTCTTAATACAAAAATAATCCCATGTTAATTGAAATGCAAAGTAAAGCCTATTTAATTAAAAAATAATATAATATGTTTGTAATGTTACAACATTACTTTGCCCCTAAACGGCCAACACTGTCCGGTGCCCAGGGAAGAAAACAAAAGAAAAGAAGAGGAGGAAAAACGAGATAAAGACAGAGGTAACGTTACATGAAATAATTTGTCTGTTACAGAAGGTGATAGTAACCTGGCTTTTTAACATTAAGCGACATGATTTGCTAATTGCTAATCAATAAATAGCTAGCGTTAACTGTTTTAACATCAGTGGAGGGGGCTTAGTTGTTATGGAAAATAATAATGTAGGTAATTACAGTACTCCCACCTTACATTCCTCTGGGACATTTGTAAATATAAGATCTTTTAAGCAGGTGTTTACATTTCTTTACATTTTTTATTGCCTTCTCACCAGAAGACAATAAAAATGCCCTGCTGGTAAAAGTCATCTTTCCACCCCTTTATATATTATAGTTGTAAGCCTAGTTGTTAAAGTGCACATCATTAATGTTAATAAAGCAATATCACATGAGAGGGAATGCTGTTTTGAATATCAGCACTGCTGTGATTCGGTCAAAGATAATCATAACATAACATTCTCATATGATATATTATATTGATACTTTGCATTCTGATATTCAGCATTTCACTGTAATGATGACAATAAATCTAATCAGTCAACATCATACATATATCTCTATGGTTTTTCATTTATATATCATTTCATTTTATTCCTGGAATCATATGTTTTTATTATTAGACTGTGATACTCAATGGTGTCACATACTCCTCTCTTCAGATGCCTTGCTGAAGTTTCTGAATCCCCTCTGGGCCATCTACCACATCTACCGCTGCTGCCTCCACCTCAGCAACACAACCCACCGGTGATGCAGCAGCATCAAGTGGTCCTCCCGTTGCCTCCACCTCAGCAGTAGGATCCCCTTTTTTGTAATATAGTTGTTAAAGTCATTACTGGTTTCTTTAATATCTTGTTTTATGCGGCGCCTTATTTATATTGTATTTTTAAATTGTTTTATGCAATTTGTTGACACGTTTTTTTTGTGTTTAGTCAGATCATATACTTTATGTAAGATATTTATGAATGTACTGTATGTAAAAATGATTGTATTTCATATATAATTTTTTTTTTGTATTAATTAATTTATATATTTTTATCTTGTTAACTATACTGATTGTGAATTTGCTTTCTTTAAGTGAAAAAAAAGGTCAAAGACAAAGCTCTTCGGTTTCCTGTGAGTACACTGGCGATGCAAGGGGGGCGCCACCTAAAATCTTGCCTAGGGCGCCAGATTAATTAGGGCTGGTGTAGGTACCAGATCGGCTCCGGGTCCTTCGCCTGTTGATTACGTCTAACAATATGATTGGCTGTACGCTTAAATGGGAGTACAATGTACAACGGACAGTTGTGATTGGCTGTATGTAACACAGCTGTGATTGGCTGTACATCATGGCAACGGCTGCAGTCATAGCAACGCTTGCCTGTGGCGAAACCAATGTTCAAGTTTTGTGTATTTGTGTGCTAAGCAGCAATAAACTGCTTTTTATTTTGACTATAAGGGTGTGGTGTGTGGACTCCTGTAAATGTGCATAGAATATGAGAATAATTGTGTTTCTGTTGGATATTTGTGTGTGTATATATAGATAAATACACACAGACAAGTGAAAAATAGCTTAAAAGTATATATTTGTATGTATGTGTGTGTGTGTGTGTGTGTGTGTGTATGTGTGTGTATATATATATATATATATATATATATATATACATATACACTTGTAAGCTATTTTTCACTTATGTGTGTGTATTTGTGTATACACATATATTATATATATACACACATATCTATCTATCTATCTATCTATCTATCTATCTATCTATCTATCTATCTATCTAAAAGTCGAAAGCTACTTAGTTTGTCGGAGTCACTGTAGCGTTTTGTGTGACGTAATCAGCAGCAGACGAAGGACCCTGATCTGGTACCTACACCTACCTGCCTTCAACTTTAACATCAAAACTACTTCTGAACCCCAAAACCGCTTTGTTTTCTTTAAACACGTTTAGAATATAACAACACTCTCTGTCAGTCCTCAAATGTCTCACGTGGGACCAAAGTTTCTGTTACAAAAATGTATTTTCTGTCAGAATCACTTTACTCTAAAGATCAAGTCACACTGAGACATAAATACGAAAAGCTGCTTGGAACAACAACAATAATAATAATAATAATAATGTTATAATAATAATGTGTGTCTCTTTTTTTTACCTCATTAAAAGTGCCAGAATCTATGAAAATGTCGGGACGTTTCTACAAACTGGAGCAACAATATATTTACTATATTTATATAGTTTATTTTTATTGCAGTGAAATTAGTACAGAGGGTTAATTGTAATATATTCTCTTCCTGTTTACTGGACAGTGAATGATAAACAGGAAAATAATTAGTAAAAAAACAGATTAACAGATGAATTTAAATGTTGCTTTATATATTACACTGAGCAAAAATATAAACGCCCCATGTCAAATTTTAGAATTTTTATTATCATTAGGTTTATACAATATATGAAGTGAATCAAAATTTTATTTAATTTTTTAATGACTAATCTTCAGATCAACGTTCATTACATCTTGATATTGACATCAGCAAAGGAGTGACAATCCTTTGAACACGTTGGGGGTCAGGTTGAAGAAACTGAATGTTCAATATCTTGTGTGTCCACCATTTGCATTTCTCAAAGCAACACTTCTCCTCATGGAGTTGATCAGGTTGTCAATCGTGGCCTGTGGAAGGTTATTCCATTCTTCCTGGAGGGCCACACGGAGCTGGTCGCAGACACGTTGATCCAGAACATCCCAGATGTTCTATGGGCGACATGTCCGGCAATACGAGCTCTCAAACGGACCATCTTCAGATAATTAACATCCAGCTGCACAGCAACCTCTGGTGGACATCCCTGCATCCATTATGACCTGAGACATCTGAGGCATGATGACTTAGGTCAAAGTTTGACATTTTATGGTGGCCTTATATTGTCCCCAGTATAAGGATTGACTGGGTACAGCTCATTCTTTCTGATCCATAGACAACATAAATAATGGACCTAGTCACCGTGACATTACTCATTGGTTTGTGGCCCGTTGGAAGCATCGAGTTCATCGTTACACTCGTCGGCATCTTGTGTCTCCATCTTGTTTCCGATATGGGGAGCAGACCGTATTTGAACTGTGGAGGAGCAAGAAGGATCTGATCTGACCACACGCCTCTCTACACCTCAACCTGACTGAGTCATGTTAGCATTAACTGGAGCATTAACAGGGTTGGTAGTTTTGGCTAGTAAAAAACAAAAACAAAATGTTTGTTACTTACCTCAGAAAAATGAACAACGACTCATTGGAGTGTCTGTTAGTCCAACCAATCGTTGAAGAAGACATTTTTAATGAACAAAACATTCAAAAAAACTGTCATTAAGTGAAAATACAGTGAAAGGGTCAAAGTTATGAGACCAAGCAGCTAAATGTCCTTTTTTATATCTATATAACGTTATATATAACTTTATTGACACGTTGCCGTGGATACGCATTGTTCTGCTTCTCTCCTGATGACGCTCGCCCTGCTAGTGACCTGTCAATCAAAGGTAGCCCCGCCCCAAATCATACGATGATTCTTTATCTTCTATTTTCTTCTAAATGGGGCCATTACTTGAACTATTAACATCAGATTGTCTTGAAGAAGATTTTTTTTACAAGCGATTGAGGCCATAGTGGTGCCCTAAAAAACATTTCTGAGGTAAAACATCAGGTGAGAAGTTGCCTCATTTTGCATTGAAATAAATGGACAGAAATGTTTTTGCAGCCTTACTTAACACCCCCTGCTGGAATTTTTGATAGAATGCAGCTTAAGGCACTTCCTGGGCTGCATCCCATTGCTCTTACTTTGCATCAATGCGTCCCTCACTTGCGCCGTGAGGGAAGCGAGGAGAGGGGAAACGATTTAAGAGACATGGGACGTCCTTCCCTCCGAAGCGCCACGTGAAGCGACGTCTGTTTCTAATGACAGCGGCAGCAGATCACAGCTGGATCAGCTGTCAGTCACTTTTACAGCTGGAGACATGCACTAATAATAATAATCACGATTATGTTATAATTATGTTAATAAATGTGAACCATGCATGGTTCAGAGAACAGTAGCCTATACTAGTGTATGATGATACGTTTTTTTTTATCCTTTTTATGCTTGATAATAAGTACTTATTAATACGGGACTTTTATTTTGACGGGACTTTTATTTTCCTGCTTCCGATGTGTCCGAAGGTCCGGGTATACAGTGCCCCCTTTTCCTTTTTTCGTTTTAAACCAAAAACGAAAAAACGGATTTTGCTATCAGCATCAAAAAACGAAATAACCAAACAACCTAAATGAAATAACGGCCGTTATTTGTTTTTTGCAAATTAATTTTTCCTTTTTTCGTTTCTCATTTATTGATATGACGTCGGACACATCGGAAGCGGAAAAATAAAAGTCCCGTCAAAATAAAAGTCCCGTATTAATAAGTAGTTATTATCGAGCATAAAAAAAGGGGAAAAAATGTATCATCATACACTAGTATAGGCTACTGTTCTCTGAACCATGCATGGTTCACATTTATTAACATAATTATTATTGATTATTGATTATAATTATAACTGAAGCCAGGCCTAACGCCATAAATGAAAGCTATCGCTATGAAAGAGTTTTTTTTTTTTTCAAGATAAATGAAGTAGGACATTAAAAGATTCCCTTTGATTAGCACACTCAGAACATTGTCATATCATTTAATTACAGCCATAGCCTGACGTTTGGGAAGCCTATCTGACCACATGTTATACAGCCCGGTCGCCGGTGCTGATCGCTTCTGAAGTACTTTTATGTTGTTTATCTTATCACCATGGCAACGCGTTGTCACCGGCAACTTGTCAGCATAGTGACGAACGGGCAGCAGCTGCAGCCACAACCTCACACACATTATGAAAATAATAATTATTAAAAATGAGAATTTGTGAGGTTATCGCTTCAGTGCTGATGTTTAGCCAGGGTGGCATCGCAACGCAGCAGCTGCATCATAATAAATCCCTGGAATATGGGGGAAGCTTGCTCGCGATCGCAGCTCCTTTGATGAGAGCACAAAGCTCAGAGCCGGACAATAACCGGAAAATAAATCAGTTAACTCTAACCGGGGCTAAAGGTTTTGTTGAGCCGGAACATGAACACAGAGCCTGGTTGAGCCTCCACCGTACTAAAGCCCTCAGGTCTAGTCTTCATGTAATAACAGCGCTACCCTGTGGCTAAACATCAGCACTGAAGCGATAACTTCACAAATTCTCATTTTTAATAATTATTATTTTCATAATGTGTGTGAGGTTGTCGCTGCAGCTGCTGCCCGTTCGTCACTATGCTGACAAGTTGCCGGTGACAACGCGTTGCCATGGTGATAAGATAAACAACATAAAGGTACTTCAGAAGTGATCAGCACCGGCGACCGGGCTGTATAACATGTGGTCAGATAGGCTTCCCAAACGTCAGGCTCACCCGCCGCCTATGGCTGTAATTAAATGATATGACAATTTTCTGAGTGTGATAATCAAAGGGAATCTTTTAATGTCCTACTACTAAAAAACAAACTCTTTCATAGCGATAGCTTTCATTTATGACGTTAGGCCTGGCATTAGTTATGATTATAATTAATAATCAATAATAATTATGTTAATAAATGTGAAACATGCATGGTTCAGAGAACAGTAGCCTATGCTAGTGAACACAGTATAGGCTACTATAACTAATGCCTGGCTCACCCGCCGGCATTAGTTATGATTATAATTAATAATCAATAATAATTATGTTAATAAATGTGAACCATGCATGGTTCAGAGAACAGTAGCTTATACTAGTGTACGATTATACGTTTTTTAATCCTTTTTATGCTTGATAATAAGTACTTATTAATACGGGACTTTTATTTTGATGGGACTTTTATTTTTCCGCTTCCGATGTGTCCGACGTCATATCAACAAATGAGAAACGAAAAAAGGAAAAATGAATTTGCAAAAAACAAATAACGGCCGTTATTTCATTTAGGTTGTTTGGTTATTTCGTTTTTTGATGCTGATAGCAAAATCCGTTTTTTCATTTTTGGTTTAAAACGAAAAAAGGAAAAGGGGGCACTGTTTTCCTTTTTTCGTATTTTCGTTTGGACAGAAAAAGGAATTATACTATAGTACCCGGACCTACCCGGACCCTTTTATCTGTTTTATTTATGTTCAATACTATGTGTTTTTACATAGTACATATTTGTATACTGCACTGAGTATTGCACTGAATTTCGTTATGCACTGCATAATGACAAATAAAGATATTCTATTCTATTCTATTATAACTCCATGTTGCATCAATATTTGACATGGGGCATTTATATTTTTGTTAGGTATATTAATCCAGTTTATTTACACAAATGATACCAGAAACTGAAACAACCTAATCAGCTGACTAAGTGACGTCACATTAAGCCCCGCCCCTACACACACATACAAACACACACACACACACACACCTCCCCCTCCTGTCAGCTCGTCTCTCCGTTAATCCTCTCTCTCTCTGCAGGAATCATGGCGGAAATCAAACCGGGAATTTTCGCTAAAAACGTGCAGAAACGGTTGAACCGCGCGCAAGAGAAGGTAAGGTGCTGCAGGTGAAGGTGAGGGTGATGATGACGACGATGATGATGGTGGTGGTGGTGAAGCGGCTGACAGATGGAGGACAGGCTGATGGGAGCTGCGGGCCTCTGAGCGCTTCTCCTTTTTTTCCTCTCAATATATGTAATATATTTGTTATATATTTGTTATTTCAGTTTATTTTCGATCATCAGTCATTGATCATGCACACAGAGCGTGACGTCATGAGGTTTCCGTTAAAATCGGCGTTATAAACACGGTAAAACGATCAGAAACACATAGGGCTCTGATTGGCTGAAGCAGACGGTGGACTGTAACACCTCGTGATGACCTCACAGACGCGGTGAAACGTGTCACGCTGTTTTTTAGGTTTTTAATATGGTGGTGGTGGGGGGTGATGACGTCTTTCTGACGCAGACTCAGGAACCTGCTCGTTATTTATATTCATAAAGATTTATTAATGTTACCTGTTATTTTTCTGTTTTATATCCTTCCTATTTTGCATTTTGACTTCTTATGTTTAATTTGACTTATCTTGTATCTGTGTGTGTGTGTGTGTGTGTGTGTGTGTGTGTGTGTGTGATCTGAAATATTTGTGTGTAAAAAAATAAATAAAAACACCACATAAAATTATTCAAAAGTATAACATGAGGAAGTAAAATATCTATGTTGTTTGCAGAACAGTACCTGGTTCTGATTGGACAGAGAGCTGTCTGTACTGAAACATAGGGCTGGGCAATATGGACCAAAAGTCATATCCCGATATATTTAGGCTGAATATCGATATATGATATATATCCCGACATTTTTATCTCAAAGTGAGAGCAAATGTTTTATTGAAACCATTTATTTAAGTGAACATAAATACTGTATAACAGCAGGAGTACCTTTTAAAAAAAAATCAAAGCCCCATAAAGTGCACATTTAAATAAAAAAAATCTTAAATAAAAATATCTAGTAAGGGCAGCATTTTTATATTAAAAAAAAAAAAGAACTATATCAATATATGCAATATGGTCTAATTCCATATCACATTTAAAAATATCTAAATATATTTTTTATATATACATATTACCCAGCCCTACTGAAACATTACCTGGTTCTGATTGGACAAAGAAGTCAGTATGTGATGTTAGGGGTGTGCCATACCGTATTGTTCACGATTATACTAGTTTATTTTTTTATGACCAAAAAAATGCATATCATGATATTGGCAACATTTCTTCTTCTTGACGTAGTGGCGTAAGGGTTCCCATTAATTACTTAGACTGTGGCGGCCCGCCAGAGTTTCATGTGCTGCGCTAACATAACATTTCAAGCTACTGAAGGTATATTGACACAATTCATAATATGAAGTATTTTGCCTTGTATTGCCATTGTTCAGCAGACTGTCAAAATAGGATGCCTTAAATAAAACATACTAGAACCCTTATTCTCCTTCACAATTATTAATTGAAATATGCAATGATAAGATCAATGAATATGATGGAATACTGGCATTAGAATGTGAGATGCACCAAATTTGGGCTTTTATGAAAACAAATTCATGCCCCTGGACCCCATAGATGATTATTTTTAATTGTTTGCTAATTTAAAGTAAAGTAAAGTATTTTGCTTTGTATTTGGCAACTGTTGAGACTTTTTTGAGAATTTACACTACATTTTAGATTTATGATTGATCTTCGTTTTTTATTTGTTTATACGGACTTAAAAAAAATCATATTTTCTAGATATTTCTCATTATTTTGTAATATCGTTAAGAATATTGTTATCGCAAAAATACCCTGAAATATTGTGATATTCTTTTAGGGCCATATCGCCCAGCCCTATGTGACGTTGCTGTCCTTATATGGGCAGACAGCTAACCAATGAGATCACAATCAGCTGATGCTGATACTATGACAGTAATTGCGTTCAGGGACACGTTCAGCGTGTTGATTTGTGTTCCATCCAGAAATTCGAGCTGACACTGAACCTGTGAAATATTAAAGGAGAAGGAATATTAAATCTGCTTCACAGCTCAGAGTTTAGTTTGGACGAGATCTTTGTTTACTTCCTGTCTGTGTAAAAAAACAGCATGCTGCTGTTGGAACTTATTGATGTGATGCTGTTATAAGTTTTAACATCAATAAAATGCTGTGCTGTTGGTTGAAGTGTCTCATAATAAATGTTTTTCTGGGCTCTCAGGTGCTGCAGAAACTGGGGAAAGCAGATGAGACCAAAGATGAACAGTTTGAACAAGTGGTCATCAACTTCAGGAGGCAGGAGGTGAGATGTGTTTACTCTTTGTTTTTCTGTAAACAAACACTGTAACTTCTGCAGCTCACAAAGAGAAATAAGGAAATATATTCTGTTTAATTCCAGAAGAAATATAAAAAATATTTCATGTTCAAACTGACAAATTACAATGCTGAAATCAAATCATCTGATTCTAAAAGAACTGTTTAACCCGTTAGTATACATTAAACTGGAACTAGTTAGTTAGTTAGTTAGTTGGTTGGTTGGTTGGTTGGTTGGTTCATTAGTTACTCATCTTCCACCATCATGCCATCATGATACACAAAAGGAAAACGACTAATATCGAATAATGTGTGTGTGTGTCAGTCTGAAGGCTCTCGGCTGCAGAGGGAGATGAAGGGCTACATGGCGGCCATTAAAGGTGACACATTCTCACATATGACAGTGTAATAATGATGATCCTTAGCTGACGCTGGTCTGTCCTGCAGGGATGCAGCAGGCCTCCATCAACCTCACGCAGTCTCTGCACGAAGTCTACGAGCCGGACTGGCACGGGAAAGACGACGTCATGGTTATTGGGAAGGTTAGAGTCATAAAATCACCTGAAAGTATCACACAGACAGGTGTTCAGGTGTCCAGATGTCAGAGGGCTGTGTTCATTAGTTAGAACTTTGTCTTGCATGTTGTGTTTATTCTTCTGATTTGACCTGTACAGAACCGGGCCGGTTCTGACATCACAAAGTGTGTTTCCTGCAGGACTGTGATGCAATGTGGGAAGATTTCCACAACAAGCTGGTGGATTCGACTCTGCTGAACCTGGACGGGTACCTGCTGCAGTTCCCAGACCTTAAAGTAATGAACAGTTTATCTTAAAAGGCAAAATAATATTTTATGCATAGAAACAGATTCATCACAAAAACTCAAACTGACTTTCAGACTCGTGTGGCCAAAAGAAGTCGCAAACTCATCGACTACGACAGCGCTCGCCATCACGTCGAAACTTTGCAGATATCCGGGATGAAAAACGACCGCAAGATGATGAAGGTAAGTCAAACACCTGAACAGGTAATATTCCTTACTGTAATTGTTGTAATGTAAACATGGTGGATACCAGATTCAGCTAACAGACAGGTGACTGTTACCTGTTCAGGTGTTAATAGGGCTGTTTCCACTACCGCCCAATACCTGGAATGAGGCGGGTCTCACTCACCAAAACGCCCCTTATTTGAATACGAGCCTTCCGGAGCGGACTTTTATAGTCCCTGTCGAAGGGCAGGGCCTTTTTTCTCCCCTGAAAAAAGCCTGGTTACTGATTGGATAGAACGCTAAGCAGGATGTGACGTACTAAGCGGGATGTGACATAGCACTCTACATGACAACAACACACACCATTTGTAAAAGCCTGCGATGCAGTGTTGCCAACTTAGTAACTTTGTTGCTATATTTAGCAACTTTTCAGACCCCCTTAGTGACTATTTTTCAAGAAAGCGACTGGAGACAAATCCAGCGACTTTTTCCGTTGTGATTGGAGACTGGTTCTTACTCTCCTTAATGAGTGACGAGCCACTTGTTAAGAAGAGTAAGAACGAGTCAAAGCGGCACAGTCCTCCTGAAGCAGTCTCTCCCAGCTGCAGAGCCGGAGGGAATGTAACCCCTTAGCGGCCAATCTGCAAATTGTTAATAGGCTTACAGTTAGCTCTGTAGCAATACAGTGTGTATGTGGGGCTGCTACAGGAGGTGTTCACTTAGCAATCTCTGTTTATTTACAACAAGCACCGGATACTCTGTGCACAGTTAGCGATGCCGGTTAATTCACGATCACTATGTTTGTGATCAACGGAGACGCTGTGCATAATTAGCCATACTGCTTTCTTTATGATCAGCTGCTGACATTGTGCACAGTTAGCGACGGCTAGAGTTGAGTCTCCTGTGTATCCGTCGCCTATGTGACATCACGGTCAAAGCTGTTGCTAAGCGATTATGCAACAGTTGAAAACCATATGTCACCTCCGAAGTCTCGTAAATCCCTCTGGGGGCTAACTCGTTATGGAGACACGCAGAGTGAGCGGACTTTTGAGAGGGTGTGGCCTGAGACTTTCCCGTTGGCCATTTTCCCCCCTAGTGGAAACATGGCTGTTGTTACCTGTTAAGGTGTCAGTGTTACCTGTTCAGGTGTTAATGTTACCTGTTCAGGTTTTAGTGTTACCTGTTCAGGTGACAGTGTTACCTGTGTAGGTGTCAGTGTTACCTGTTCAGGTGACAGTGTTACCTGTGCAGGTGTCAGTGTTACCCGTTCAGGTGTCAGTGTTACCTGTTCAGGTGTCGGTGTTACCTGTGTTACATGGTCAGGTGTCAGTGTTACCTGTTCAGGTGTTTATGTTACCTGGTCAGGTGTCAGTGTTAGCTGTTCAGGTGTTTATGTTACCTGGTCAGGTGTCAGTGTTACCTGTTCAGGTGTTTATGTTACCTGGTCAGGTGTCAGTGTTACCTGTTCAGGTGTCAGGGTTACCTGTCCAGGCGGTATATACCAGGTGAACAGCTGCTGTGGCTTAAACACACCTGTTGTTGTGTCTGAAGGCAGAAGACGAGCTGAAAAAGGCTCAGAAAGTGTTCGATGAGCTGAACGTCGGTCTTCAGGACGAACTGCCGACTCTGTGGGACAGGTGAGTCTCTTACACACCTGTCTGACATCAGGAACAGTGAACTCTGATAATAACCACTACATATAAAGTTTCTGATCTGGTTCTTATTCTCTGAATGTTGAGTCAGTTTGATGTTTCTGTCTGCAGCCGCGTCGGTTTCTACATCAGCACCTTTAAGAGCGTCACCAGTCTGGAGGCCAAATTTCACCGTGAGATCTCTCTGGTGAGGACGTTTTCTTACAACTTCAACAATCAGAAACCAGAAAAATGTTTCAGTTTGCGATGTCACAACTTACCTGATCAGGTGAGCTGTACTAACTCAGAGAACTCTGACCTGCAGGTGTGCAGGCAGCTGTACGAGGTGATGACCCAACTGGCTGAGCAGCATTCTGACAAGATGTTCACCATCCAGGGAGCCCCGAGGTCTGTCTCTGTCCCTCACTGTCCCTGTCCCTCATTGTCCGTCCCTCACTGTCTGTCCCCCACTGTCCCTGTCCCTCACGTTTGTCCCTCACTGTCCCTGTCCTTCACCGTCCGTCCCTCACTTTCCCTGTCCCTCACCATCTGTCCCTCACCTTCCCTGTCCCTCATTGTCTGCCCCTCACTGTCCCTTTCCCTCACTGTCCTTGTCCCTCACCGTCCGTCCCTGTTCCTCCCCATCTGTTCCTCACTGTTCCTCACTGTCCCTGTCCCTCACTGTTTGTCCCTCACCGTCTGTCCCTCACTGTCTGTCCCTCACCATCCCTGCCCCTCACGGTCCGCCCCTGTCCCCTACCATCTGTCCCTAACTGTTCCTGAATGTCCCTGTCCCTCACTGTTTGTCCCTCACTGTCCGTCCCTGCCCGTCCCTCACTGTCCCTGTCCCTCACCGTCTGTCCCTCACTGTCTATCTCACCCTGTTCCCGTTTATCTCATTGTCCTGCGTCCCATGAGACTCGTCCACACAAACACTCAGCAGTTCAAACAGAAAACAAGTTGCTGTTTCCATTATAAATAAAATGTGCATCTTTCTGCTGATGATACAGTTTTATATGCTTATTTTATATTTTCGTCACTCTTTAACAAACTAAAAGAGACTCTCCAGCAGTCAATCATACAGCTCCGTATGATCACACGGTTTCTGTCTCTCAGTGACTCTGGGCCGCTGCGACTCGCCAGAACGCCATCACCGCCAGAAGACGACAGTCCACCAGAGAGTCCGGATGCCACATCCAACCATATGCTCCGCCCTGTCTCACCAGGACCGCCACGGCCTAAATCCCCCACACAGGTAGATATCAGATATCAGATCAATAACAGTGGTCAATAACAGAGACTGATCAATAGCAGTGATCAATAACAGAGACTCATCAATAGCAGTGATCAATAACAGAGATTGATCAATAACAGTGGTCAATAACAGAGAATGATCAATAACGGTGATCAATAACAGAGACTAATCAATAACAGTGATCAATAACAGAGACCGATCAATAACAGTGATCAATAACAGACACTGATCATTTACTGAGACTGATCATTAACAGACTGATTAATAACAGATACTGATCAATAACTGATCAATAACTAAGATCGATGATGAACAGGCTGATCAATAACTAAGATTGATCAATAACAGTGACTGATCAATAAACACATTGATCAATAACAGTAACTGATCAAAATCAGAGACTGATCTATAACAGATTAATCAAGAACTGATAAATTATACTGATGATAGATATTATTGATGATAGATATTGTTGATAATTACTGTTGATAGATATTATTGATGATGGACATTGATGATAGATATTATTGATAGATATTATTTATGGTGGATATTGGATATTGATTATATATATTATTGATATATATTATTGATGATGAATGATGGATATTGATGATAGATATTATTAATAGATATTATTGATAATGGATGATGGATATTGATGATAGATATTATTGATAGATATTATTGATGATGGATATTGATGATTGGTTTTGATGATAGATATTGTTGATGATGGATGATGGATATTGATGATAGATTATATTGATAATAAATATTGATGATATATGTTATTGATGATGGATATTGATGATAGATATTATTGATGATGGATATTGATGATAGATATTATTGATGATGGATATTGATGATAGATATTATTGATGATGGATGTGGATATTGATGATAGATATAATTGATGATAGATATTATAGATGATCGATATTGATAATGGATATTATTGATGATATATAATATTGATGATAGATATTCTTGATGATTGATATGAATGATAAATATTGATGATTGATGTTATTGATGATTGATATTGATGATAGATATTATTGATGATAGATATTGATGATAGGTATTGATGATAGATATTATTAATGGTAGATATTACTGATGATAGATATTGATGAAAGATATTATTGATGGTGGGTTTGATGATAGATATTATTGATGATAGATATTGATGATAGATATAATTGATGATTGATATTGATGATGCATGTTGAGGGTTAACTCTCTGACTGTCTCTCTCTGCTGCTGTTTGTTACCTGGTGAGTGAAAATGTCACATTTGTCTGTGTTGAAACAGAGAAAATTTACTCTGTTACACACACACACATGTTGTAATACTGACACACATGTGTGTTTATGTGTATGTGTATGTGTGTGTGTGTGTGTGCGTGTGTGTGTGTGTTTATGTGATGTGGGTGTTTCTGTGTGTGTGTGTGTGTGTGCTTTTATTTCTTATTAAATCAACTGATGTTAATAACAGAAACGTCCTCTCAGTGCATAGCGGCAGCTAGATACATGTGATACAGGTGATGCAGACAGATACAGGTGATGCAGACAGATACAGGTCATACAGGTGATGCAGACAGATACAGGTGATACAGGGGATGCAGACAGATACAGGTGATACAGGTGATGCAGATAGATACAGGTGATGCAGACAGATACAGACAGATACAGGTGATACAGACAGATACAGGTGATACAGGTGATGCAGATAGATACAGGTGATACAGACAGATACAGGTGATACAGACAGATACAGGTGATGCAGACAGATACAGGTGATACAGACAGATACAGGTGATGCAGACAGATACACGTGATGCAGACAGATACAGGTGATGCAGACAGATACAGGTGATACAGACAGATACAGGTGATGCAGACAGATACACGTGATGCAGACAGATACAGGTGATACAGACAGATACAGGTGATACTGACAGATACAGGTGATGCAGACAGATACTGGTGATAGAGGTGATGCAGACAGATACAGGTGATAGAGGTGATGCAGACAGATACACATGATGCAGACAGATACAGGTGATACAGACAGATAAGGTGATGCAGACAGATACTGGTGATAGAGGTGATGCAGACAGATACACGTGATGCAGACAGATACAGGTGATGCAGACAGATACAGGTGATGCAGACAGATACACGTGATGCAGACAGATACAGGTGATGCAGACAGATACAGGTGATACAGACAGATACAGGTGATGCAGACAGATACACGTGATGCAGACAGATACAGGTGTTACAGACAGATACAGGTGATACAGGTGATACAGACAGATACAGGTGATACTGACAGATACAGGTGATACAGACAGATACAGGTGATACAGATAGATACAGGTGATGCAGACAGATACAGGTGATGCAGACAGATACACGTGATGCAGACAGATACAGGTGGTGATACAGACAGATATAGTTGATACAGGTGATGCAGACAGATGCAGGTGATACAGACAGATACAGGTGATGCAGACAGATACACGTGATGCAGACAGATACAGGTGATACAGACAGATACACGTGATGCAGACAGATACAGGTGATGCAGACAGATACAGGTGATACAGGTGATACAGACAGATACAGGTGATACTGACAGATACAGGTGTTACAGATAGATACAGGTGATGCAGACAGATACAGGTGATGCAGACAGATACACGTGATGCAGACAGATACAGGTGGTGATACAGACAGATATAGTTGATACAGGTGATGCAGACAGATGCAGGTGATACAGACAGATGCAGGTGATACAGGTGATGCCCCTTCACAGCTGCTGGTGACAGAAATGAACAGATTTAATGATGGAACTGAAACAAAGTGAAACTCTGCTGAGGCTCGTTTGGTTCTCTGCAGCTGAAAAAGGGACCGCCAGTGCCGCCGCCGCCAAAGGTCACGCCCACTAAGGAGGTGGCCGAGGAGCAGATCATCGACCTGTTTGGAGGAGAGTTTCTACCAGCACCTTCCCCATCACAGGTCAGTGGAGCTCAGTACAGCGATGAAAAATAAACAATAATAAATAATAAACACTATGTTTAGGGCCAGAGCACTAACAGTGCGGGGACGCCATTGAAATTGGTCTGTTTATTATATAACGGCAAATTAATCACGGTTGCTCCACTCTGCTTGGGGCCAATTGCTGCTTGCAGCTTTAATTCTGTTTGTGTTTGCAGCCCAACGAACGACCCGGAGAATCTCTCCTCGACCTCGATTTCGATGCTTTCCAGCCAGATGAAAGTGTTTCGCCGATACCACAGGTGAGATACTGACATGTTGTTTCTGATGGAGGTTTATTTTACTGTTTTATGTTTTTAAAAATAACACGACAAACACAGACAGGTGACCAGAGGGGTGTTCCATCAATGTGGCTAAACAAACCGCAGCTTTATTGTAAAAGCCTGGTTAGAACTAACACCAACTTTGACTTGAGGCTGAGAATATAAAGTGACGGTCACAAAAACAGACAGTACTGCTCCATTAGCAGAGCCAGGGCGATGGCATGGCAAAAAAAAATTGCAGACTGATAAAATGCACGAGTAATTCATCCTACTTATTGTGTTATTTGTAGTTGTTAATAACTTAACATTTAGATCATTAGATACAATAAGACTAGTTATATTATCAGTAGGCTGATAATAACAGATTTATGTTCACAATTATGCTGTAGGCTAACTTGGGAGAACTCACAACTACAATGAACTTACTGTAAATTTGCCTAACTGGACAAAGTAACCCTGCCCTATATTAATTAATCTGTTATATCTCAACAGGAGAAATCTGAACAGCCAAAAAAGGACTTGTTTATGGGAACTGAAAACCAAAAACTAGATATGGAGACTAAAAGCTAAAATGTAATAAATCAAATTGGAGATAAAGACACTTGAGAATGATGTAAGTACACATTTTACCACAGCAGCAGCAGAAAGTCATGTTGTAGACTGGATTTAATGTGTTTTTTTATGCTGTTTAGCTTTCAAATAAAAGATCCACTCCAAAACAAAAGTTGCATAATTAAAAAACAGATTAACGGGTGGTCGGTAGCGGTCGGACGGCCGTTTACTGCATGTCATTCCCCTCTCTCTGCCCCCTACTTCCTGTCTATCTTCAGCTATCCTGTCCATTAAAGGCATGAAAAGCCCAAAAAATACATTTAAAAAAAACAAAACAGATTAACTGAAATAGGTGTGTAAATTTATGGCTCGTCACGTTGTGAGAAAAAAAGGTCTAAAGCAGACTGTAACATAAAAAACTAAGTCTAAACTTTCCACACGGACATGACAAAATATGGCGTCATATTTGAGTCATAAGTCACACGAGAGATAACACCGGCCATCGCGCACAAAGTAGCTGAACAGTGTTGTTGTGCGTGTTGCTGTTGTTTTTTACTCGCTCGCGCATGCCTCTGCTTCACTCGGTTGCTGAATATGTGCCCGAAGATCAAACAAGTGCGCGCGGCAGTTGAAATCTGCACGCGCGACACGAAATAATTCACGTGCGCAGATGTGTTATCACTCGCGCAAATATGATGCCATAACAAAAGTGACGCACGAGCGAACAGAAACATGGTGGAACTGACTTTTGGGATTTTGTTTCCGCCCGTCGGTTACCATGGTTACTGAGCGGGGAGTCACATAAGCCACTTTAATGGAATGCATCTCTCACTTAAATTAGCGAGACATATCATAATGAGCCAGGCTTTTCCTTAATCCACATTGATGGAACACCCCTCTGCTAGGTTTAGAGAAAACATATTTGAATATTTTCTGTGAAATAAAGTGAGAAGATGATCATGCCCATCAGCAGTTGGATGTGATCGTGTTTATTTTAATGACCTTTCAGACAGCTGTGCCGTGGGACATGTGGTCGGTGAGTAAAGATATATAATAACATAACTTAATCTTATTTTACATTTATGATACATACATAATACACATACATACAAAAAGTAATTACTGATATGTTCTATGAAATACACAGATCAGTTTTCATCTTCTGTCCTTTCTTTGTGTTTTTTAAGGCAAATGCTCAAACAGCCGAGCCTGTAAGTAGAATCATCCATTGGGTTTGACCTTTGACCTTGTTCAGCTGCTTCTGTTTGCACAAAGAAAACTTTTTGTAAATTTATGTTTGAACTGTTGATTTTCAAAACATAAGTGACCCTTCGCTAACCCCGTCCCTTTGTTGTCAGTGAAGAACTGCAGTATATTTGGACCTGGACTGTGTTTAATGACTGACAGGTTCGAAACAGGTTCGAACTGATCCCGTAGATCTCCTCTGATCCAGTAGATCTACTCTGCACTTGTGTTTGACTGCAGCAGTGCGTTCACTAAAAGTGCCTGATATCATTACATACAGTCGTACAGAGAGAGACTGTATGTGGAAAACCACAAACGGTCACTCAGTGCATTTTCATGCACAGTTTAGTCGGGCTATGCTTAAAAATCGATTTTGGCGTCTCATCAGACTTCTGTACTATACGACCCTCTTTCCGGTTGACCTCAGTTTGGCACTTTGTGCCGTCACTACTGACCGGCTAATGTGAGCGGCTAATGCGACCAGCTACTGCCACCGGCTAATGTGACCGGCTACTGCCACCAGCTTATGTGACCAGCTACTGCCACTAGCTTATGTGACCAGCTAATGTGACCGGCTACTGCCACCGGCTAATGTGACCGGCTACTGCCACCAGCTTATGTGACCAGCTACTGCCACTAGCTTATGTGACCAGCTAATGCGACCAGCTACTGCCACCGGCTAATGTGACCGGCTACTGCCACCAGCTTATGTGACCAGCTACTGCCACTAGCTTATGTGACCAGCTAATGTGACCGGCTACTGCCACCGGCTAATGTGACCGGCTACTGCCACCGGCTAATGTGACCGGCTACTGCCACCAGCTAATGTGACCGGCTACTGCCACCGGCTAATGTGACCAGCCGGTTAATGTGACCAGCTACTGCGAGGAGCCGGCTAGTGCGACCGACTACTGCGAATGGCCAGCTAATGTGACCAGCTATTGCGACAGGCTAATGTGATTGGCTAATGCGACCGGCCGGCTAATGTGACCGGCTAATGCTACCGGCTAATGTGACTGGCTTATTTGATCGGCTAATGTGACCAGCCGGCTAAAGCAACCGGCTACTGCGACCAACTACTGCGACTGGCTGGCTAATGCGACCAGGCACTTCGGTTGCCCAGTTATAGTCAGATTGAGGCAAAAATTCGCTTTTTTCAAGTGTCATGTAAACGTACTGAGAGTGGAGCTAAAGTGGAGAGTGGAGCCGCAGAGTGTCAAGTGATGATGATTGGCCATTGCGTTTGATGGGCGGGACTTAGCGATGGGTCAATGGAATGACTTTAGCCTTAATTTGTATCTCCTGAAGGCAGTCAGGAAGCGACACTTGAACTGTGATGAGTGTCTTTGTGCAACCCGTCTGTGGATTCTTACACCATCCTGTCTGTGTTAAAACACTGTCTGTTTTCATGCACTGGCTCTCCAGTTGGACTCAGTGCTGTGGGTTCAGAGCAGGGCCGTCAAACTTTAACCCTCCAATCCTGCCTTTCCAATTAGGCGGACGCCAGCTTCGTCGCCAACTGGGCCTCTGACTTTGGCTCATTGTCAGCAAATGGAGATGCTGCTTCAGGAGCTGGGACCCTTGCTGCAGGGCTGGATGGGGTGCAGGGCCAGGTGCAGGGCGGGGCACAGGTAGACAGCTGGCCTCCTCAGGACAGCGAGGAAGCTGCAGCATATGAAGATGAGGTTAGCAGCGGGAACTCGGGAACTGACCCCGACCTTCATCCCTCTGTAGTCAAACATGATGAAGACGAGACATGGCAGGCAGAATCAGGGGGAGATACAGCAGGGCAGGAAGACCGCAGGAAGTCCACCCCAGGACTTATATTTACCAATGAGTACGGTGAACAGATTGAGGACAGCACAGAGGACAGACGAGACAAATGGTCCAGGTCTCCAGATGGGTCTGGGTCTGAATATGAAACTGCAGAGGAGTGGGGAGATGGAGGTCAGGGCGGAGGCTGGGCGAGCGCTGATGATGAATTGTCATATGATGATCGTCCCCAAAATAAGAGAGTCTCAGAGGAAGGACATGAGAGTGTCTCAGAGGGAGGACATGAGAGAGTCTCACAGGGAGGACATGAGAGAGTAGCAGTAGAGACAGTTGACAGAAACCTTTCAGCTGAAACTGACCTCACATCAGTTTACATGGATCCTTCTGAAAGTCAGGGGGGCGGAGACAAGAGAGCTTTTATAGCTGAGACACAGGGAGGAGGTGCGTTTGATTCGGATCCTTTTGCTGAGACACAGGGAGGAGGTGCTTTTGATTCGGATCCTTTTGCTGAGACACAGGGAGGAGGTGCTTTTGATTCGGATCCTTTTGCTGAGACACAGGGAGGAGGTGCTTTTGATTCGGATCCTTTTGCTGAGACACAGGGAGGAGGTGCGTTTGAGTCTGATCCTTTTGCTGAGACACAGGGAGGAGGTGCGTTTGAGTCTGATCCTTTTGCTGAGACACAGGGAGGAGGTGCGTTTGAGTCTGATCCTTTTGCTGAGACACAGGGAGGAGGTGCGTTTGAGTCTGATCCTTTTGCTGAGACACAGGGAGGAGGTGCGTTTGAGTCTGATCCTTTTGCTGAGACACAGGGAGGAGGTGCTTTTGATTCGGATCCTTTTGCTGAGACACAGGGAGGAGGTGCGTTTGAGTCTGATCCTTTTGCTGAGACACAGGGAGGAGGTGCGTTTGAGTCTGATCCTTTTGCTGAGACACAGGGAGGAGGTGCGTTTGATTCAGATCCTTTTGCTGAGACACAGGGAGGAGGTGCGCTTCATTCAGATCCTTTTGCTGAGACACAGGGAGGAGATGCGTTTGATTCGGATCCTTTTGCTGAGACACAGGGAGGAGACAAGGGATGTGGTTCTGGATTTGAGAGCTCAGAGGAAGGTGGAGTTGTGTCTTCTGGGGAGGGAAGCAATGGTAGGGAAACTGAGCTTTTTGCCAACAGTCTCCCAGCAGCATCTTCAGGGCCTGAGGGTCCAGCCTCCAACAACACATCCTTGCAGGAAGTTAGTCACAGCGGTGGCATCGTCCAGTCTTCTGTCTCTGGATCAGCACAAGGAACTAAAGATATAAACATGACCAAAAAAGAACCAGAAAATTCAGACATGTCCGAAGACGAGGCTGCAAACCGGAGAATTGGAAAGTTGTACCAAGAGCTAGGTACAGAAAAGGAAGAGGTACTTGACTTCCTCCTGTCTTTAGTCCGGTAGATTAGCATAGAGTAGACTAGTAGTAAATGAAAACCCAATTCCTGTCTTCGACCCTCCCACAGATTGAGAAACGAAGTGAAACCTGGATCCCAGCCTGAGCTCCTCCTGCCTCTCCTCTTGCTTGCTTTGCCTGCTTCTTCATTCCATACTTTGATTTTCACATTGAGTCAAATCTTTACAACTCACCAAACTTGTTTTAACTGAAGGAGTCAAATACTAATTTGTGTCTTTGCAATTTAATTTAGGTGACCAATGCATTTAATGGATTTTCACAGGTAATTTTTAAAAAAAACTTCAATTCGTACCCATTGTGCAGATAAAATATAATGATCAGTTTGCAGAGGTGAATTCAGCTGTTCTGGTTACAGCATTTTTAACATATTTAGTTACAGACTTTTAAAGGATCAGACACTCCAAAGGCACTTCTGATGGTAAACATTAATTTTACCTTTCAGCCTGCCTGCTGTTAATTTAAATCAATCACTGTGTATGACACTTAATTTATGATCAAAGCAGAAGTCAGAGAATTAAACAGCAATTAGAGTTCAAAGCAGAATCAGAGATTCTAACCAGAGATCAGAGATTTAAGCAGAAATCAGAGTTCAAAGCAGATACAGTAATGTTCAATATAATAGCAGCCCAATGTGACTCACCAGATTAATCCAGGTTTTTAGTATATTTTTTATTTCTACATGGCAAACAACGTACCAGTAGGTGCAGTAGATTCTCAGAAAACCAACAAGACCCAGCATTGGTGATATGCAGCTCTTAAGGCTGTGCAATTGGGCAATTAGTTTAAAGGAGTGTGTTCAAAAATATAGCAGTGTCTGCCGTTGACTTTACAAACACAAAACTATTTTGTACAAACTTTTTTGTCTCTAGGATTTAGCAATACTAAACTAATATTCAGTTGTATGACCACTGTTTTTTATAACTGCTTCACATCTGTGAGGCATGGAGTCAACCAACTTGTGGCTCCTTTCAGCTGTTATTCCACTCCAAGATTCTTTAACAACATTCCACAATTAATTTACATTTCTTGGTTTTGCTTCAGAAACAGCATTTTAGATGTCACCCCACAAGTTCTCAGTTGGATTAAGGTCCAGGGATTGGGCTGGCCACTCCATAACATCAATGTTGTTGGTTTGAACCAAGATTTTGCTGGTTTACTAGTGTGTTTGGGGTCATTGTCTTGTTGAAACACCCATTTCAAGGGCACATCCTCTTCAGCATAAGGGAACATGACCTCTTCAAGTATTTTGACATATGCAAACTGATCCATGATCCCTGATATGAGATACATTTTCTGAGAAACAACTGCACCTACTGGTCCCTTGTTTGCCATGTAGCAATAAAAATATAGTAAAAACCTGGATTAATCTGGTTAGTCACATTGGACTGCTATTATATTGAACACTACTGTATCAATGTTCAAAGCATCATAGTTCAAATCACAAGTCAGAGATCTAAGCAGAAATCAGAATTCAAAGCAGAAGTTAGAGGTCACATCAGAGGTCAGAGGTCACAGCAGAGGTCAGAGATGGCTTCACAGGTTTAAAGCAGATATTGACCCTAACTGCATGCTTCCATCATTGAGCCCTTAGAAACGTAGAAACACAGTAATTCCCAGTAATGGCGACACTTACAACCTGTAACTTCATGTTCTCTAAAGGGTTTTCTTTCTCCTGTTGATACTAAATAATGATGTTTTTACAGTCCTGAATGTCAGTTGTGACCCTTGTTCTCCTTTTTTTACACATACACTCTGGAGGATGCCACTGTTCCATCCTTTTTTGCTGATTTTGATAAGATGGTGAGTTTTAAATTCACATACTTGGAATGAAATATTGCTGTCTTTGAGTCAGTGTTCTGTCCTGAAATCTGTTTGTTGTACTACAACCGAAAAACTGTATAGCTGGAAATAACAAAAGTCACAGTTCGGTGTCACTTCGGTTCCTTGGGAAAACAACAAACGCAGGAGGATCTGTTTCATTTTGTTAGAACCGTCATTAAGGAACATTTCAGACGCTTTCCCAAAAGGCAAAAACAGGTTGTAAAACTAACAACATATCTCTTACGATAAGAAACAGAAAATATTGAATTAAAAAATAGCTAATATATATTTTAAAATTTAAAATTTTTCTATGTCATATATCTTTTGTTGTATGTGATGTGTTGTGTGGACCGATCTTTTGACTTGAGATGTTGAGATGAAGAGCATGGGCAGATATGAAGGCTAGTTAGTTTTTGTGAATGGTCTATTTATTCATTCATTCATTACCATTAACCGATTTTCTGCATTCGGGTCGTGGGGGGCTGGAGCCAATCCCAGCTGACATTGGGCGAGAGGCAGGGTACACCCTGGACAGGTCGCCAGACTATCGCAGGGCTGACACATAGAGACAGACAATCACACTCTCATTCACACCTACGGGCAATTTTAGAGTCACCAATTAAACCTAGGTGCATGTTTTTGGACTGTGGGAGGAAGCCGGAGTACCCGGTGAGAACCCACGCTTACACGGGGAGAACATGCAAACTCCACACAGAAGAGCCAATATTGTATGTCTATATATCTATGTATTTAAGTGTCATCAGCCACATTGCCACATTTGAAAAGTTTTAGCAATCACCACCTTTCTTTGTAAAAGAACGAAGTTAACGCTGCATCAACTGAAGCCCCAGAAGCCTCAGAGACAGACAGGCCTGCAGTTCCACCTGCTGGGGAAAAACCTGCAACTCCACCTGCTGATGAGGAACTTGCAGCTCCCCCTGCTAGTGAGGAACCTGCCGCTCTACCTGCTGGTGAGGAACCTGCAATTCCACCTGCTGGTGAGGAACCTGCAGCTCTACCTGCTGGTGAGGAACCTGCAACTGCACCTGCTGGTGAGGAACCTGCAACTCCACCTGCTGGTGAGGAACCTGCAATTCCACCTGCTGGTGAGGAACCTGAAGCTCCCCCTGCTGGTGAAGAACGTGTAGCTCCCCCTACTAGTGAGGAACCTGCGATTCACCCTGCTGGTGAAGAACCTGCAGCTACCCCTGCAGGTGAGGAAGTTACAGCAGAGAATTCCGGCAGCCCGAAGGAGGAAAAGCTTGATGTGAGTGAATATATTGATCACAATAACTCTCTAATAACATTGTAATCACCATAATAATCATCATCACCATCATCATCACCATCAGCCTCCCCATCATCATCATCACCATCACCATTATCGTCATCATCATCAATGTAATCATCATCAGAATCATCATCATCGTCGCAATCCCTGAAATCATTATCCTCATAATCAGCAATATCATCATCGTGATCAAAATCATCGCCGTAGTAATCATCATCACAACCATCATCATCGTAATCATCACTGTAGTAATCATCGAAATCATCATTTTAATCATCATCATCAAAATCATCATCATTGTCGTACTCATTATCATCAAAATCATCATCATCACAATCATCCTCATTGTAATCTTCAAAATCATCATCATCATTGTCGTAATCATCGTAATCATCATCAAAATCATCAACGTCATCAAAATCATCATCGTAGTAATCATTAAAATCATCATCATCATCCTTGTAATCATCAAAATCATCATAGTATCATCACCATCATTATGAAAATGTTGACCATCGCAATCATCATCGTCAAAATAGGTGTTGTGGATGTTCTCTCTGTCAGTTTGTTCTTTTTAAGGAATAATGTGATAAAATGTGATTTTCTCTCCAAAGTCGACGATTGGATCTCCAGGCTCTGAGAAGGCAGAGCTTGGTGAGGTATGTACCTGATGGTCATTAAACCATATGATAATTAGAAATTTTCCATGTGTGCCTTTAAGAAAACACATTTCTTATTACAAAGCTGTTTTTTTTTGTTGGATTGTTTTTTACTTTTTGTGATGATTTGATGGGTTCAGTCTTTATTAAGCATAGAAACCATAATATCTGTCAGAATAACAGATGAGTATTTGTTTGACACTGACAGTAAAGGGTTAATAAAGTTTAACAAACAGTGCTGATGTGACCTTTTCTTTGATTATTATAGTTTTTATTTTAGATTCTTAAAGAGGTTCATAACTAACCCAGTAATCAATGATCAATAAACTAGAGGAATCATGCTTTGTCATGTTCAGTTTATTATTTATAATATATAATATTTAATGCTAACAGCTACTATAACTTTATTTATTAATTAAGTATTTGTGTTTGCACAGATTCCTGCAGATGAAACCAAAACATCTCCAGGTGAAGCTGCTCCATCGGTAACTATCCAAGAAACTAACAGGAAGTAATCTAACCTCAGAGTAACTAACAAGAAGTAATCTAACCTCAGAGTATCTAACAAGAAGTAATCTAACCTCAGAGTAACTAAGGGAGCTGAGGCGTCCTGATGCTGCTGGAGGAGAAACTGTGGATAAAGAGTTTAACATAAGGACGTTTGTGGTCGTAATAAAAATAGTAATTAGAAATAATGAAATCACAAGCAGAAACACAGTTCAAAGCAGAAATGAGAGATCTAAGCAGAAATCAGAGTTCAAATCAGAGATCTAAGTAGAAATCAGAGATAATGAATGTAATGAGGGTCAAAGGTCACAGGGACAGGCTGTAAAACTCTAAAGGGCAAATTTGTTATTTGTGATTCTGGGCACTGTAAATGAAATGAAAAATGAATTGAACTAAAATTAAATTCTGGACAGTGAAAAAATAAAATCAACAGAAATGATTGTAGGTTAACAGAAGTGTTTGTGGTGTGCAGGAGAAGATGCCGATCCCATCCGTGGTCATCGAGCCCGCCTCCAGTAATGAAGGCGACGACGACCGTGATGCTGATATCATCTCTCCCACCGCCATCAGTGACAACGGTGTGACAGCTGAGAACCAAAGCATCAGACACATGAGTCCCTCTGGTGGAGTGTCGGGACTCCCTGATGACTTCCTGTACAAGGTGGGACCTCCTTTACATACTAACACGGACCAGTGATGGGAATTTGGGCTCCCAAATGGCTCTTCATTTTACCACTTATACCTTTTTTTAATTCAGCCAAATTTAACACTGTTTTGACTTGTGATTTGTATTTGAATACATATATCACTTAAATTTCAATAAATCGCTGTAGCCAATTGCATTTACAGTTGTAAAATCCCTTGTTAACTCTCTAACTTGCTTGAAGAACCACTCTGCTACACAAAGCAGATAGAAAATGCTTCTAAAAACCTAAGCATAGAAATTTAAAAAGGACCGATATTTACTTTTTTATTTATTATACCTATAACTATATAATATTTTTTATTACACCTAACAAAAAAACAAACAAACAAAGTAAAGTACTGAAAAAATAGAAATTAAATACAGGAGAGCTTCACTTTACTAATCCTACACTGTGCGTACATGTTGTCACCAGCGTTAAAATGCATCCAAATGCTACTTCTTTTTTGACTTTCATTCATCTTTGCACCACACTCCTCTCTCATCTTCACTCCTCTCCCTCCTCTCTGTGTGTCTCCTCCTCGTTTGCGACTGACACATCACTAACAGACACACCACACATTGGTTTGTTTTATCAGCGGCCACTCAGTCTGTCATCTTCCTGCAGGTGGAGACGATGCACGACTTTGAGGCTGCAAACTCCGACGAGCTGGAACTGAAGAGAGGCGATGTGGTGCTGGTGGTTCCCACGGCGTCTGTAGAGGACCAGGTGAGGACAGCTGCTGAGGAATAAAGTGAATATTGTCAGGGATTCAGGCTGATGGTGATGTTTTGTTGTTGCAGGAGGCCGGCTGGCTCACAGGGGTCAAAGAAAGTGACTGGTTAACACTCGGTGCTGCTGCTCACAAAGGACTTTTCCCAGACAACTTCACTCAGCGTTTGGAGTAAAAAGCGTCTTCAGCTGGTATGAGTTTGAGACATCGGTGTCCAATCCGTCCTGCAGCAGGTTTATGACCTGCTGCTGTTGTGTGCAGGACCACACTCTTTCATCTACTGAAACTAAAAGTCATGGTAATAAAAAGTAGTTCTATTCCCAGCATAATTAAAAATTTATGAGCATGATGTGATAGTATGGTCTACCCTTCTCTGGAGTTTTTTTTATTGTTGCTAAAAGAAAAAAAGATGTATGATTTATTGGGAATGTTGCAATCTCTACATGTTCACAACACGAAGCAGGAAAAAAAAAAGGAAACCTTCTTTACACCACTTGTGTTGTGCTCATTTTGTGGAATATACCATAACCTGTAGTGCTGTGATCTATTTAAATGTTCTTGAGTGTAACATGAAACTCTTGAGTTTGTTGTTTTTTTAGTGTGTTTCTGTGACTTAATGGTCCAGCGTGACTCTAAATGATGTCACTGCAGAGTGTTAATGTGAACAAACCAGCGCTCCTCCGGCATGAAAGTCTTTTATCAAAGTCAGTATTACAGAATGAAAGAACTAAAAATCTGTCATTGTGTAGCTCAATAAGTCTTACCAAACTTATATTTGCAGTTAAGAAACAGAGCCAACCAGAAGACAGTAACTTGTAGGTGGGGCTGGACCAAAACCTTGTGTCTGTTGTGTTTTAGCTTCATGCTAAACAAGCACAGCTGCAGAAAATAGAAGATGTTACCTTTCATTAATACATTTTGGCCTTACAATTCTTCCATTAGCTTCAAAAACAATATTTTGGTCTAACACTACCTGAAGATGGAAACCTGCCCAGGTTTCAGGAGGTTAGTCTTATCAGCTGTTTATTGGAACACAAGGAAGGTATTAAGTGATGCAATATGCAATCTGTGTTGTCGGTATATTTCAGGTCTTCATATTCAAACAGTTCTGTAGGTCAACAAATATGATGTCACTCTCTTTGACAGTGAAGTTAAACCTTAATGTAGACATTTCATGTGATGTAGATACCAAAAACCTTTATTCAAGTTCAATAAATAAGAGTTGGTAAAGTTACATTTGTCAAAGTTTTATTGGGCCAATTAAAGTTCAGACTGTGGCAACATAAGGTGACTTATCTCATTGCGTCTGAAACTTGTTCTCCCAGTGTTAGGGACCAGTTAGTTCTACCGGTGTTAGGGACCAGTTAGTTCTACCAGTGTTAGGGTCAGGTTAGTTCTACCGGTGTTAGGGTCAGGTTAGTTCTCCCAGTGTTGGGGTCAGGTTAGTTCTACCGGTGTTGGGGTCAGGTTAGTTCTCCCAGTGTTAGGGTCAGGTGAGTTCTACCGGTGTTGGGGTCAGGTTAGTTCTACCGGTGCTGGGGTCAGGTGAGTTCTCCTGGTGTTGGGGTCAGGTTAGTTCTACCGGTGTTGGGGTCAGGTTAGTTCTACCGGTGTTGGGGTCAGGTGAGTTCTACCGGTGTTGGGATCAGGTTAGTTCTACCGGTGTTGGGGTCAGGTTAGTTCTACCGGTGTTGGGGTCAGGTGAGTTCTCCTGGTGTTGGGGTCAGGTTAGTTCTACCGGTGTTGGGGTCAGGTTAGTTCTACCGGTGTTGGGGTCAGGTGAGTTCTACCGGTGTTGGGATCAGGTTAGTTCTACCGGTGTTGGGGTCAGGTTAGTTCTACCGGTGTTGGGGTCAGGTGAGTTCTCCTGGTGTTGGGGTCAGGTGAGTTCTCCTGGTGTTGGGGTCAGGTGAGTTCTACCGGTGTTGGGGTCAGGTTAGTTCTACCGGTGTTAGGGTCAGGTGAGTTCTACTGGTGTTGGGGTCAGGTTAGTTCTACCGGTGTTGGGGTCAGGTGAGTTCTCCTGGTGTTGGGGTCAGGTTAGTTCTACCGGTGTTAGGGTCAGGTTAGTTCTACCGGTGTTAGGGTCAGGTTAGTTCTACCGGTGTTAGGGTCAGGTTAGTTCTACCAGTGTTCGGGTCAGGGTAGGGGACTGTAGTCTCCCATCTGGGGATGGGGGGTGCTCGGTCCATCCACCCGACGGACCTCCCATAGTTCCGATCCCATGTCAGCTGGCGGGCACGTTGGCGTCCCCTGCCATAGCGAACATCCGTCCAGCCATCCATCTTTGGTCTTTTCAAAACCAAAACAAACAAAAAGCGTTTTCCAAAACTTTGAAAAGAAAAATCCAAAAAGGCAAAGAGACAAATGAACCTGAAGGAAGGATGTCCCTCTCTGTCTCTCTGTGAACCAGTCTCTGTGTTCCATACACCGCACAACCTCAGATTCTGGCAGGGGTCAGGTTTTTTTTCCACAATATTTTCATTGAATTTTTATTTTTTTTTTGGATTTTTTTTTGGGGCCATTTTTCTTTATTGAGAGTAACAGAGTGAAAGGGGGAGACAGAGGGGAAGACATGCGGGAAAAGGGCTCCGAGTCGGATTCGAACCCAGGCCGCCCACTCACGAGGACAATGCCTCTATGGTACGCGCTCTACCAGGTGTGCCACCTGGTGAGTACATTTCCCGGTGAGTACACCGGGTGAGTACATTTCTCATAAAAAAGACATCACATTTCACATATTCCACATAACACAAGTGAATTGACAAAAAAAACAAAAAAAACAACAACTCAGCACCTCACAACCAGGTCAAGGTGAATGCGCACCCTGATTTGCAAGAAAGTTCAATAAGGGTCTCCACACTTTTTCAAATCCCTCCGCCTTTCCTCTGGTTATATAAGTCAGTCTTTCCAGTACCACAGAGAATGCCATCTCCTTCACCCACACGTTTATTGAAGGTATATCCATTTTTTCCCAAGATAGAGCTATCATTCTCCTGGCCTGCAGGAGTCCAAAGTCAATCAAAGTTGACTGTTCAGAGCCGACTACACAATTGTCCGGGTATATACCCAGTACACACAGCTTTTCCTGGTGGGGCACATTCATTCCCACAATCCCAGATATATTTTCAACAACTTTCACCCAGTATTCATTTAATTTTGGGCACTCCCATACACAATGGTACAGGGTGCCTTTTCCTTCCAAACATTCAATACAAGTATCTGGAACATCAGGGCACCAACGATTCAATTTCACTGGGGTAATGTAAGTTCTCATTAACCACTTGTATTGCAATAGCTTCATTCTAGTATTGATTGGTTGTTTTTAAGCTTTTAAGTATGCCATTTTCCAGTCAGCTTCATGTATATCTTCTTGAATATCTACTCTCCATGCCTCAAGCCTGTCGTACTAGTTTCCTTATCATATGACATCAAAACAGTATAGAAAAGAGAAATCTGACCTCTCCCATATAAATTTGAAATTGTAAGATTTTCAAGATGTGATAGCAGTGGCAGTTTAGATAACATTTGCTTATGTTTTGATTGTATGAAATGTTTTAATTATAAATGTTTGAAGAAATGTTTTTTTGGAATGTTATAAGTCTGACACATCTGATCAAAAGTGAGAAAATTACCATTCATGTAAAGGTCCCCTATTTTCACAACACCTCTATCTGCCCAGAGTTTAAAACCGCCATCTGCTCTTCCTGCCCTGAAATTTGTATTACCCCATATGGGAGAGAACTGGGATATGGGAGGAATGTCTTGAATATACTGATGCGCTTTGTACCAGATATCAATAGTATTTTTGAGGAAAGGGTTCTTTGTTGTTCTTTTCAGTCTTTTTCGGTCTGCAGCATAAAGATACAGCTTTAATGGGAGATATAGTGCTGATGCCTGTTCAATATTCATCCAGGATGGAGGAGCTTCCGTTGAAAAATAAAACATTGCAGAGCATTATTGTGCCGACCAATCATACAGTTTCAGGTTTGGGTGCCTTAACCCTCCCCGTTCATAAGGCAGGTACAGCAGTCTAAGTCTCAATCTGGCTTTATTATTATTCCAGATGAATTTACTAAAAATGCTATTTATTTTGTCAAAAAAGCTTTCTGATAATGGTAGGGGGAGTGATTGAAATAGGTATACAAATTTTGGTACTATAGTAATTTTAATCAAATTTATACGGCTGATCATTGATATGGGCAATGTCATCCAACGGTCCAATGTTTCCTTCACTTCATCCACTAACGGATCATAATTTGTTGGGATGATAGTTTTAATTTTGGGGGTAATTTTGACACCGAGGTAGGTGAATCCTTCCTTTGAATTAATAAAAGGAGTTCTTATGACTGGTTTCAGTCTTTCTTCCTTATTCAGAAATAGTATTGATGATTTTCAGTGGTTGATAGTGTAACCGGAGAATCTCCCAAATATTTCAATCTGTTGCATTAAGTTTGGGATACTGACAGATAAATTTGTTAAAAAAATAATAACGTCGTCAGCATATAGGGAAATTCGATGCTCCTGTTCCCCTAGCTGGATGCCTGACAGACCTGTCTGTGTTCTTATTGCCATAGCCAATGGCTCTATGGCCAACACGAACAGCATCGGCGACAGAGGACATCCCTGGCGAGTAGACCGTTCCAAGGTAACTGGTTTAGAGACCATACCATTTGTTAAGACACTGGCTGTTGGGTTAGTATATAAAATTTAAATCCATTTCAAGAAATGATTTCCAAAACCAAATTGCGGCAAAACATTAAATAGATATGGCCATTCTATTTGGTGTAAATGAAGAACACTCTGTAGAAGGTTTGCCTGGTTTCACTTTGATAGGACTCGTTAAACATGTTTAAGAGTGGGAGAAGCAGTTTTTCTCTGTCTGCGGATAATTTATTGTATTTGGTTCTCAAGACTAACAGTTCGTTGTTGTTTTTTTGTTGGGTCGTCTCTTTTATTTAAATCTGTCTCCATGGATTTTATTTGCTTTTCCAAATTTTCCATCTCTATTCTTCGTTGTTTTGCTTTGGAGGTTGTATAGCTAATAATTTCCCCCCTTATGCTTTGAATGCTTCCCACCTTGTGCTAGTGCTAGTTTGATCCGTATTGATTTCAAAGTAGCTATCTATTTTAGCTCCTATATGTTTAACAAAGTCAGGGTTATGTAGCCACCAAACCTGAAATCTCCAGCTAGGGGGACTGTGTACGAGTTTTGCTATATGAATACTTAATGAAATAGCAGCGTGATCGCTAATTATGACACTATCATACCAGAAACTTTTAATCCTTGATAAAAGCTCCCTTGAGACGAGAAAATAGTCAATGCGAGAACGGGATTTACCAACACCTGAGTGACAGGAGTATTCTCTTTTACCAGGATTCTGTTCTCTCCATACTTCAACCAGATTTAAATCCACAATATACTGTTTCAATGATTTTCTAGTTTGTGCCTTAGAGGTATCACAGCCTGTAGATCGGTCTTTTACTGGGTTTAAAACGTAATTGAAGTCTCCCCCAATTATATAAGAGCCTCGTAAAGTGGACATGGTCAGAAAAAGATCTTCAAAAAATTTCACATTATCCTCATTTGGCCCATATACGCTTACTAGACTTAATGTGACGGATAAAATATGACCTTGGGTAATAACATACCTTCCAGCTGGGTCTTGAATGGTTTTTGTGGTCTGAAATGGTATAGTTCTGTGAATAAGAATAAGTACACCCCTAGCATAATTGTTGTATGATGCGTATATTACCTGACCAGTCCATCTATTCTGAACCAATTTAATATCTGAGGCAAATGGCAAATGGCTTTCTTGAATAAAAATTATTTTGGACATAAGCTCTTTAATCCTGTTTATGACCTATTTCAATTTTCTTGGCTTCCTCATCCCCCTAACATTCCAGCTTGTGATTTTAATGTCAGAGGTATTCAGGGTGTTGGTTTGTTCCATATATAGAATTTGTTGGTTTTACAAGGAGAAGTCATTAAAGGTATTTTTGTTGTGCTCCTGACAGGCTCATAAAAGAAAACAAAAAACATATAAAAACTTACACATATGAACATTTGAATCCTTGGAACCCCCCTCCCCTCACGACAAGAACTTGTGGGACTCAGGGCCGGTTCTAGCCCATTGGCTGCCCTAGGCGATATAGAGATTTTGCCCCCCCCCCCCCCCCCCCCGAACCACATCCATTCCATGTATTCATTCTGATATAGGTACACTATGTTATATGTATTATGCTGTACACTAATATTTGATACTGTTTACCTAGCTGGAAGGCTCGACAAATGTTAACTGATAAAACAAAAAAACGATTTTGTTGCCTGTGAAAGACAGCTTGTGGATTAAGCTAGCAGGCTAAACGATAGCCCACAAGCATTCTAGAAATAGCTAATGCTAGCGGAGTAACGTTATGCAGCGATAGCTAGCTTCTAATGAAACGTCAACCATGAACAGTGAAAGAAAACACAATTTTAATTAAATTTTAGAACTAATGTCTGAGATGAAAATACATACCTCTATACTGTGCTTTCTTCTCCTCCTCCTCTTTTCTTCGTTTTCGCCCCTGTGCACCAGACAGTTTGGTCCTTTTCATTTTGCTAGTTGACCTTCTACGACCGTTAGCGTGATCTAGTTCTTGTGTTTTGTGACTTGCAACTGCATCGTCATGACGAGTGACGACACCCATGCACGTATCATATTTTATATAATATAATATTACATTTTCATTCGAAATATGGGTTGGGGCATGTTCATTTAATTCAATGAGGGTTTTATTGCCCATGCTTTTTAAAAAATGTTTCGTCAATCAATGTTGTTAAAACAAAGATGTATGCTTGTGGCGCCCCCTGCCAATTTGGCGCCCTAGACAGCCGCCTTGGTGGCCTGTAGGAATAACCGGCCCTGGTGGGACTTATGCTGATCCACCCTATGGAGGAGCAGCTAAACTGTGCAAACCTAACCCTGCAAGCAGCCAATGGTCTCCATCAGCCGTGCACCTTATTATCTATTAAAACATTGCGTATTAAATCCTCATGGCATAATAATAACATCAGAGTAGCAACTATATTGAACGCCAATATTGAATAGTAAAATGTTCTTTAAGACTCAATTCAAGTTTCAAAAGCAACCAGAGCTGTTATAGAAAACAAACACAAATAATGTAGCTACTCTGTTGACATAAACCTCCTCTTAATAAACTCCTTTAAAAAACAATAGAAGTTGATGAGGTACAGTGACATCCTTTAAAACATTTTTTTTTAAATGAAAAAATGTTTGTTTGTTTTTTTCAAATGAAAGTAAGCAGAATGATGAAGTCACTCTGGCAGTATAGACATCATCTAAAATAATAATTATAGAGGTTGAGGAGACAGTTTTTTTTTTTTTTTTTTTTTAGCAAAACACAGCACATCCTGTGAGAAGAAAAAATAAATCTTCTTGTGTCCAGACACCTGCTGGCTAAATAATGTAAATAAATAAAATACTCAGTTATCTACTACAGTTATCCCGACGGCACAAAATACCGAGCATGTTCAAAATATAACAGGATGCCGGAAATAAAGTAGGCTGAAAGAAATGGAAAGAAAAAGAAAAGGAAAAAAATGTCTTCTGAGTCTCAGTCTGGTTTTCGTTTCATACCTGTAAGTCAGTCGGTGCCAGCTGACTTGTGTAAGGAAGCAAATAGTTTCCACTGCCACCTTCAGTCCTCTCCAACGTGTTCGCGGCGGAAGTCTTCTGCCTCTTTTGGTGATGAAAACAGGTGTATTTTCCCACTGTAGAGGATCCTCATCTTGCATGGATTATACTGGAATCCGCGGAAAGTCCCTCTCTCCACGAACACCTTCCTGGCCGCGTCAAATGCGCGCCGTTGCCGCATTGTCTCAGCCGAGAGGTCCTGTGCGAACAGGGCCGGTTATTCCTACAGGCCACCAAGGCGGCTGCCTAGGGCGCCAAATTGGCAGGGGGCGCCACAAGGGGGCGCCCTTAAGCATACATCTTTGTTTTAACAACATTGATTAACGAAACATTTTTTAAAAAGCATGGGCAATAAAACCCTCATTGAATTAAATGAACATGCCCCAACCCATATTTCGAATGAAAATGTAATATTATATTATATAAAATATGATACGTGCATGGTTGTTGGTAAAGTTCCAAATGTTCTGAGACCATTACCTTGCTTGTAGTTCATGTATCAAATATTAGTGTACAGCATAATACATATAACATAGTGTACCTATATCAGAATGAATACATGGAATGGATGTGGTTCGGGGGGGGGGGGGCGCAAAATCTCAATATCGCCTAGGGCAGCCAATGGGCTAGAACCGGCCCTGTGTGCGAAGAACAGCCAGTTCCCTTCATGCGTAATGGTGCGCTGCTTGGTGGAGTCCAAACAGCCTCAAGTTCTTCCTTCAGCTTTCGACTCCAGGTAGGCGATTTTTTTCACAGCCTTGGTTAGCTCCGTTTGGCTTTTCTTTAGTTGATCCTCTGCTGATGCTATGCGGTTTTCAGCCTCTTTCATCCGTGTGGTGTTGGAAGCTACATTTCGCTTTACCTCGGACACGTTGGTTTCCAGGCAGGGGTCAAGTTAGGGTTAGGGTTAGGGTCAGTTTAGTTCTACCGGTGTTAGGGTCACGTTAGTTAGTTCTAGGCGAAGTAACCCTGCCCTATATTAATTATTCTGTTACTACTCAACAGGAGCAATCTGAACAGACTAAAGGACTTGGACAGTGAAAACTGAATGTTGGGGCTGTATCTTCATCCTACAGATTGTGTATAACCGTGCAGCTTGCTGCAGGACACGGCTGGGATAACTGCTGCAACAGGGAAGAAACAGACACATTCAATTATAATCAGCTACTCTTTGACACGTTTTCTTTCTCAGGACGTCGGTTTGGTCTACAAGCTTCATCTGCTAATGGGAGAAAAACAAAAACTCGATATGAAGTTTAAAAAAAAAGCTCAAATGTAATAAATGAAGTTGGAAATAAAGAAACTAGACAATGATGGAAGTATACGTTTTACCACAGCAGAAGGTTTAGACTGGATTTAATCTCCACAACTAGAACAAAACGAACGAATAAAGGACTACAAAAAACCTTTGCTCATTTGTCTTAAATGATATATGTTGAGCTTTCAAATAAAAGGTTCATTTCAAAACAAAAGTTGCATGAATTGAAAAAAACTGATTGACTGAAATAGGTGTGTAAATTAATGCCTCCTCACATTGTGAGAAAAAAGGTCTAAACCACACATAAATACATAAAACATATACACATAAAAACTAAGCCTCAACTTTCCACACTGACATGTCAAAAGTGACGCGAGATCGAAGAGAAACGTGACGGAACTGTTATGAGATTTTGTTTCCGGGAAACAAAATCGTCGGGAATGAATTGTCGGGAATTATTTGACAGTGACACAGCTTAAATTAGCTCGTCAGTTAGCCTGGCACGGAGCAGAGTTCAGCGGTATAAGTTAACAAGTTTTGAAGGGGAGGAGTGAGTCTGAATCGCGGATGTGTATGGGGAGGGAGGTCCAGAGGGTTTTGTTTTTGTTGCTCAGATCTCCCTGGTATTAATTTGAAAGTCTGGGACCGGATGAGGGTGTGTCGTGTTTAAATGAATGGCAGCCTGTTAGCAGGTGAAGATAAACAGTTTGTGAGAGTTTTGGGAGAACATGCCGAGAGTTGGGGCTGAGGCGGAGCTGCGGACCCTGACGCAGGTTTGGAAAAAACTTTATCTGCAACTTTAGAGAATATATCAAACTTTATTTCAGAAAAAAAAACAAGTCTGCATCCCACTTCAGCTGCTGTTAACCGGCTAGCCACCGATGCTAACAGCGTCCGCTCAGATCCATTCAGAAGGGTTAGCTTAGTTAACACAATGCTAACAACAACAACAACAACAACAACAACAACAAACTCTCTATTATGTCCATAAAACTCCTGCTCTCCTCCTCCTCTCTCCTCTCCTCTCATCCTCTCCTCCTCCTCCTCCTCCTCTCCTCCTCAGTGTCAGTACAGTTATCCAGTAGAGACTCTTTGTGATCTTCAGGAGGTTCGTTCCGTTTTCCCTGATCTTCGTCTCTACGTTGATTTTTACTGTAAGTACCAACAGTCTTCAGGTCTCTGTATTAATAACCTGTATTAACCATCTGTCTCTTTCAGCTCAGGCAGAGTGATATGATTAATAATTGGTTATGATAAATATGGAGATGAAGGTGTGGTCTCCTCCGACAGGTTTTCCAAACAAAGAGAAAAAGAAGTTGGTGTACCTGGCCGGGACACTTCCTGTTCACTATGAAGGTGAGACTGTGATTCATTGCCCTCCATCGTGTTTCATGTTCTCACCTGATAAACAGAAACACAAGGTCCAAGGTGGTCTAGCCTGGTCCGTCCCTTCTGTTGACACTTGTCATGTGTGTCTTTACAGGAAGTGACTATAACATCCCAGTTTGCATCTGGCTTCATGAGACCCACCCAGTGTCCAGGCCTCGCTGTTTTGTCTGTCCCTCTGTCTCCATGGTGATCAACCCGTCCTGTTCCTGTGTGGACGCCTCCGGTAACATCGACCTGGACGCACTAAAAAACTGGACCCACGTAAGCCCCACTGAGCATGCTCAGTCAGACAGGGGCATTAGTCGAGGTTCGAGTTAGGGGTCCGGGTAAAGTTTATGTAGAGTCCAGGTAGAGTCCAGGTAGAGTTCAGGTAGAGTTCAGGTAGAGTCCAGGTAGAGTTTACTTAGAGTCCATATTAATAAGTTGTCTGTGTAACTTCCTGTCAGGGCGTGTCCAACCTGTCACTGCTTGTGTCAGAGATGAGGCAGGCCTTCCGGAGGGACACGCCCCTTTATGCCAGATGTCCTGTACAAGCCCCGCCCCCTGCAAGTCTGCAGGTGTCAGCTGGAAGGTCAGAGTTCATGACTATTGATAATCCTTAATAACTGAACTGAAGTCTTCAACGCATTATATGCTCTCCTCCTGCAGCAACCATCATTCCACCTCCTCCTCCATAGCCTCCTCCTCCATCACCTCCTCCTCCAGCACCTCTTCCTTCAGTACCTCCTCCTTCAGCACCTCCCCCTCTCCACAGAGCATTCGTCTCTACCTCACCTCCTCCCACCTGTCCGGACAGAAAGGTAAACTTCCTGCGTGCCTAAATAATAGCTATTTAGCATGCTAGCTGTATGTATATTTGTGTGCTAAATGTAGCATGATAGCTCTATGTATATTTGCGTGCTTAATTTAGCATGCTAGCTGTATGTATATTAGCGTGCTAAATGTAGGATGCTACCTGCATGTATATTAGAGAGCTAAATGTAGCATGCTAGCTGTACGTTTATTAGTGTGCTAAAGTAGCATGCTACCTGTATGTATATTAGCGTGCTAAATGTAGCATGCTACCTGCATGTATATTAGCGTGCTAAATGTAGAGAGTTGACGAAGCCCCTCGCCCTCTGTTGCAGGCAGCCAATGGGATCAGAGCGGGCAGGTGAGGAGGTCGTATACGGAGGAGCTGCTGGGGATCGACTTCAGCGCTCCTTCACCTTCCTCTAACAACCCCTTCCTGAACTCCGCTTCCACCTCAGGTAAGACAGACACAACTGAGCTACAGAAACCCCTCACAAAACTGTACTACAGTACTGCAGTACTACATTACTATAATAACATAGTTCTACAGTAATACAGTACCATAGTTCTACAGTACTACAGTACTATAGTTCAACAGTACTATAGTGCAGTACTACAGTACTGCAGTACTGCAGTACTACAAGACTGTGCTACAGTACTGCAGTATTACAGTACTATAGTTCTACAGTACTAAAGAACTGTAGTTCTACAGTACTAAAGTACTACAGGGCAGTACTGCAGTACCATAATTCTACAGTACTACAATGGTCCTGGTGTCTGCAGGTGTCCCCCCTGCAGATTCTCTCAGCAGGCGGATGGGGGCTCTGAGGCTGGACGGTAAGTCCAGCAGAGACCAGCAGGGTGAATCACCTTTACGGACAGTCCAATCACAGGCAGCCAGAGGCCGTCACACCACAGATTCTGTGGTTCTGGTCCCGGGTTCTGCACCAGCAGCTGGACTGCAACAGGACCCTGGTGCTCAAAGACTCCAGTCTGAGCCAGCAGCTGGACTGGAACACATCAAGGTGAGGTAGTTTCAGGTGGTCTCAGGTGGACTAAGGTGGTCTTAGCGTGTCTCAGGTAGATTAAGGTGGTCTTAACGTGTCTCAGGTAGACTAAGGTGGTCGTAGCGGGTGTCAGGAGGATTAAGGTGGTCTTAGGGTTAGGGTTAGGGTCTTAGCAGGTCTCAGCAGGTCTCAATCGGACTAAGGTGGTCTTAGCAGGTTTCATTAGGTCTCAAGTGGACTCTGTAGGTCTCAGCTGGTCTCAGCAGGTCTGTCTCTGTCCCTCAGATGGCGTCCTGCCTCCCCCCGGACCAGGCCGCCACCTTCCTGTCCCTTGTGACCATGGAGGGGCGGGGCTTCAGCCCTGATGATGTCATGGAGGCGGTGCAGCTGACTGCAGACTTCCCGTCGGCGCTGAAGTTCCTTACGCACCGCTGCCCGATCTGCCAGGACCAGGTGACCTTCAGCAAGGTGAGACCGGCAGGCCAATCACCACACATCTCTTCTTCTTCTCTGCCTGTATCTCCTGCAGATGATGTTTCTTCTTCTCTCCTGTATCTCCTGTAGATCCTGCAGATGACTCACTGCAGCTGCTTCCTGTGTCTGACGTGTTTCAAGTCGTTTTTCTCGGCAGCGATCAAAGAGCGAAGCATCGACCAGCTGGTCTGCCCGCAGTGTGGCTGTCCCGAGGTCAAAGGTCAGGCCGGGATGGACTACTTCAACCTGCTCGACACACAGGTGAGTCAGAGGTCAGCTGGTTGCAGGTCGGGTCAGAAGTCACATTACCAACAGGAAGTGAGGTGTGTCTGTGTGTGCGTGTGCAGATCCGTCACTTCCTGCATCCGGAGATCCACGAGCTGTTCCAGAGGAAGCTCAGAGACCGGGCCCTGCAGGACATGCCCTCCTTCCGCTGGTGTGCCCATGTAAGGAACAGACTAGGATCTGGGCTCTCACTCAGACCAGGAACACACACACACACACATACACACACACCCGGGGTCTCACTGAGAAAAGGACACGAGCAGTAACTTGCAGGTCAACGTTAGAGTCGCTGAGACTTGGTCAGTGTTAAAGGTGCTGTGGTTACAGTCCTTATGATGCAGGTTAGCCAGCTAGCTTAGCATCAGCCTGCAATAATGTGTGTGTGTGTGTGTGTGTGTGTGTGTGTGTGCTGCAGTGTTCGTTCGGCATGCTTCATGAAGCGGACCGGCTCAGGATGGACTGTCCCAGCTGTAAGAAGAGTACCTGCTGTCAGTGCAGGTCCCCTGTAAGACACACACACAGACACAGACACACACATACACGTATACACACAGACACACACACACACACACACACACATACACATATACTGTGTGGTATACACTGGTCCTGGATCAGAACATTAACAGATTTGTGGTTCTGCAGTGGTCCCCTCAACATCAGGGACTGTCCTGTAAGCAGTTTAGAGTCCTGCAGCAGCAGAACCATCCGGACCAGCAGACCGCCTCGTTGCTGCACCACGACAGCATCGGTACACACACACACACACACACACACACACACACACACACACACACACACCCTCTGACACAGATGAGTGTGTGTGATGTCCCAACAAGGTTCTGTCTGTCCTCAGAGTGTCCTCAGTGTCAGAGTGTCTTCAGTCTGTCACGTGGCGGCTGTCTTCACTTCACCTGCACTCAGTGTCTCCATCAGTTCTGCGGCGGCTGCAGTCGTCCCTTCACACCTGGCTCTGTGAGTCCTCTGTCCTCAGTTCTGGGTCTGTCCTCTGCCTGTCCTCTGTCTGTCCTCCATTTCTTCTCTGTCTGTCCTCTGTCTGTCCTCCGCCTGTCCTCTGTCTGTCCTCCATTTCTCCTCTGTCTGTCCTCCGTCTGTCCTCTGTCCCTCTCTGAAGACACAGATGTCTTCTTCGTCCTTCGCTGTTTAGGAAAGAAACATTTTTATTATTTAGCAACAGAACCAGTCGTAGAAGAACCAGTCGTAGCAGAACCAGTTGTAGAAGAAACAGACATAGCAGAACCAGTCATAGAAGAACCAGACGTAGAAGAACCAGTCATAGAAGAACCAGACGTAGAAGAACCAGTCATAGAAGAACCAGACGTAGAAGAACCAGTCATAGAAGAACCAGACGTAGCAGAACCAGTCGTAGAAGAACCAGACGTAGCAGAACCAGTCGTAGAAGAACCAGATGTAGCAGAACCAGTCGTAGAAGAACCAGACGTAGCAGAACAAGTCATAGAAGAACCAGACGTAGAAGAACCAGGCTTTTCAGCATTTATCGCGGTTTCACTTTGTGGGTCGCATTGCTGACGCAGACCGTGTTCGTCTCCTCAGGTTTGTGGTTTCTCTGCCGACTGCGGCAGCAAAGGGCTCCACGCTCACCACCCCCGAGACTGCCTGTACCACCTGAGGGACTGGAGCGTCCCCCGCCTGCATCTGCTGCTGCAGGTAAGAGCTGCTGACAGGTGAGATCAGTTATGATTGGGTGAGATCAGGTAAGATCAGGTGAGATCAGTTATGATTAGGTGAGATCAGTTATGATCAGGTGAGATCAGCTATGATCAGGTGAGATCAGTTATGATCAGGTGAGATCAGTTATGATCAGGTGAGATCAGCTATGATCAGGTGAGATCAGCTATGATCAGGTGAGATCAGTTATGATCAGGTGAGATCAGTTATGATCAGGTAAGATCAGGTGAGATCAGCTATGATCAGGTGAGATCAGCTATGATTAGGTGAGATCAGTTATGATTAGGTGAGATCAGTTATGATCAGGTGAGATCAGCTATGATCAGGTGAGATCAGCTATGATCAGGTGAGATCAGTTATGATCAGGTGAGATCAGTTATGATCAGGTAAGATCAGGTGAGATCAGCTATGATCAGGTGAGATCAGCTATGATCAGGTGAGATCAATTATGATCAGGTGAGATCAGCTATGATCAGGTGGGATCAGTTATGATCAGGTGAGATCAGGTGCTGACTGTCTCTGCTGTCTCAGTATTACAGAGTGTCTCCCACCTGGTTGGAACCAGCCACTGGCAGCTCACCTGAGGCGGGTCAGACAGGTGAGGTCTCTCTGTCTCATCAGGTGAATCTTCTGTCCCCAGTCTGACTCACCTGTCCGTCCTTTTCAGTTGTATGTTCAATTTTGGAGCTGCGAGACGACGGCGGCAGACAGGAGGAGCCGTGTGGACGCCCGGCGGCGCCCGAGTACAGAGGATACTGCCAGTAAGACCAGAGCTCCCAGTTAGACCAGAGCTCCCAATAAGACCAGAGCTCCCAGTTAGACCAGAGCTCCCAGTGAGACCAGAGTGACAGTCACCTGTCAGTTCCCCGCGTGTTAGGGAACATAAATTCATGATGAGCATGTTTCATTTTCTCATAGACTTCTATATAGTCAGCTTGTTCTTTAACAGTCTGCAGAGTTTACCTGTGTGTCCTCTGTCCCGCAGGACGCACTATAAGGAGCGGCTGGTGGAGCTGATCAACCGTTGCCATGCCGACCCTGCAGCGATTTTCAGCGCGGCAGAGATAGCGGCCGAGCTGCAGCGCTGGAACATCCCCACGCCGAGCAGGAAGCCAGAGGAAACAGAGCCACTGTACACACAGCGCCTCCTACAGGTAAGTCACCACATTATAATAATGTCTCTTGAGTGTAACATGAGTATTAATCACTTAATTAAATGCCCCGATTCTCTCAAAATGGTCTTATTTTAGTCTGTTAATACATGTAGTAGGGTGGCTTTTCCAGATTTCACAAAAAAACACCAAATTTTGAGATGTCCAATTTTTGGGGGGGAAAGGAAATACTATAGCATGTCGAAATTTTAGGCGAAAAAGTCATACAAATTTTAAATGCCCTGATACTCTCAAAATGGTCTTATTGTAGTCTGTTATTATATTAACAGATTGAAATGAGCAAAAATTATTTAAATTCCTGTTTTTTTTAACTGCAGATTTATGAGAAACATCTTGATTCAATAATCTCTGTCTCCTCAGACTCTGACCAATCGTGTTCCTCTCCAGAAGCAGCAACGTGACAATCTCTGACCTCTGCTGGAGCTCCGCCTCCTCACCTGCTCCTAATGCGCCAGCCAATCAGATGGTGGCTCTGTGTTGGTGTAGGAGTACTGACCACGCCCCCATCTCTGATGTCACAGCAGGGGGAAGGTGATATCACTACAGGGGGCGTGGTCAGGCTGAACTGATGAAACTAACAATGTCATCAGCTACAGCAGCTGCTGGCTTCTGATTGGCTGATGAATGAAAAGGGACCAAAGACGGAGCAAGCAGCCAATCAGAGATTAGAACTGATGTTCCACTTAATGAGCACCAGCTAACGATGCTAACTTGTCTCTCAGTATTTCAGCATGTGAGCAGCTGTTTGCATGTGTTAGCAGCTGTTAGCATGTGTTAGCACAGCTAAAACTGTCGACCTTCTTCTACTTGACTTGTTGCTGCACTTTAACACTTTTAATAAAATATATTAAATAAATAATCTGTTTTACTTTAGCTTCCTCTCTTTTGTTTACATGACAACCTGCTGATATTACTGTAATACTTATTTATTTATTGTCGTTTGCATTTACAAGTAAAATAAACTGTTATAATGATACACACATATATACAATACAGGATCAAACAATAATTCCATAGCTAAATAAAATAAGAGATAAAAGCAAACACCATGACAACAGGTGACTTAAACATCTGTAGTCTTAAATATATTTAAAGAGAAATATGATTCTGTTATTCCACCTCGACTAACAGAGAGGAATATGTGCATCATAATGACAATAAAAATCAAAGTAACTAATGCTGGGCTTACACCCAAAGATTTCCACAGTCCCAGACTAAAGTCTTTAGTAAATCTAGGAGTTTTACTGGAGTCACGGCGTGTTCCCATCATCTCCATCGTTAAGTTTAAGGTAGTAATCTGCACTGTTTCATATCAGTCTTTTTCTAGTCTTGGGTTTGCGATCATATGAAACGTGTTTGATTATGATCGCAAGTCGCAGTAACAGTCACAATCCACAACCAATAGATGAGCACAAGAAAGGTCCCTGATTCCAGACAGGGCAGTAAAACCACTTCGACAGGAAAAAGTAACATCACAATAATGCTAATAAGCTCAGTCCTACAAAAGAAATATAGTGATGTCATCAATAAAATATGTCATATATTTACAGCCACAAGCGGGATTTTGGGGGGCGTTGTTTCTTAGTAAAGAGAACAGTAAGAAGACCCAGTTAAAATGTATAAATAAATGTATACATAAATGAGTAATAAATAATTGATGATTAAAGTATGATTAACTAAGTGAAAGTGGATAGAGCTCATAAATATAATTTTTCAATTAAACAAATTATAATTAAATAGGACATAAATGTATATCATTAATTCATTTCTAAATTTTCCTTTCCTTTATTCTTCCTTATATCTATTTTTACTGGAAAATAGTCAACTTTTCATGTCAGAAAAACAGAAACGTTTTTCAGCTTTGTGAGGGGGCAATTTGTGGCATCTTTTTTTTTTTCTTTCAACACAAACCACTGCACGCACTAGAGCAGCTGTAGCCAAAAGCTGTTAAAAAAGTTTTTACTAAGAGCATGATGGGGGGGAAAATGACATGGTGGGAAAAAATGCTAAAAGAATCTAGTTGTAGTCTTGTAAATAGTTACCCTGCAATATTCACAGTCTGTCTAAAATCTCAGTCTGAGACTAGGCTGGGACTAAAAAATCTAAACACTTGTCTTTAGATGTGAGCAGGTGTGAGCTGGTAGTTTTCCGGGATTTCCAAATCTTTTCAAAGTCTTCTGATGTCTAGGTAGCATAAGAGATGTGAGGATAAATGAAACTGTTGTATGCTGCTAGAATGCTTTTCATAAATGATCCTCAGAACTAAGTGCACTGTCACTGATAGACATATTGGCTCTGTCTGCATTCTAATTGTTATTTCTAAAAACAATAAAGTTAGATTTCTTCATATTGACTGATAACTTAAACTTAAACCAAACCTAAACCAATAAGAACAATGGATGAATTGCCATTTGTTTTAGCAATAAGGGAATCAAAACTCTTTGTGTCATCAGCGAAGACTATATTTTAATATTATATATAGGAGACAATAAACTTGGAGCATCGAGATCATTTACGTATGTCAAAAACAACAGGGGCCCTATGCAGAGCCCTGTGGGATGCCACATGTCAGTCCAACCTCACCATACAGTTGAAACCAGAAGTTTACATACACTATATAAAAAGACACATATGCTTTTTTTCTCTCACTGTCTGACATGAAATCAGACAATCACTTTTCCTGTTTTAGGTCCGTTAGGATTACCAAAATTATTTGTATTTGCTAAATTCCAGAATAATGAGAGAAGGATTTTTTTAGACAATTTTTTATTACCTTCTTCAAAGTCAGAAGTTTACATACACTAACATTATTATGCCTTGAAACAATTTGGGAAAGCCCAGATGATGCTGTCATGTCTTTGGAAGCTTCTGATAGGTTTATTGACAACATTAGAGTTAATTAGAGACACACCTGTGGATGTATTTTAAGGCACACCTGAAACACACTGCTTCTTTGTGTAACATCATGGGAAAGTCAAAAGAAATCAACCAAGATATCAGGAAGAGAATTGTGGACTTGCACAAGTCTGGTTCATCCTTGGGTACAATTTCCAGATGCTTGAAGGTGCCACATTCATCTGTTCAAATAGTTATACCCAAGTATAAACACCATGGGAATGTCCAGCCATCATACTGCTCAGGAAGGAGACGGGCTCTGTGTCCCAGAGATGAACGTGCTTTGGTCCAAAATGTGCATATCAACCCAAGAACAAAAGCAACAGACCTTGTGAAGATGCTGGCTGAAGCTGGTAAGAGTGTGTCATTATCCAGAGTGAAACGAGTACTGTACCGACATGGGCTGAAAGGCCACTCTGCCAGGAAGAAGCCATTACTCCAAAAGAAACATAAAACAGCCAAATAACAGTTTCAAATGCACACAGGGACAAAGACCTTAATTTTTGGAGACATGTCCTGTGGTCTTACAAAACTGTTATCTTCTGGCTTCTTCCTGGCAGAGTGGCCTTTCAGCCCATGTCGGTACAGTACTCGTTTCACTGTGGATAATGACACACTCTTACCAGCTTCAGCCAGCATCTTCACAAGGTCTTTTGCTTTTGTTCTTGGGTTGATATGCACATTTTGGACCAAAGCACGTTCATCTCTGGGACACAGAGCCCGTCTCCTTCCTGAGCAGTATGATGGCTGGACATTCCCATGGTGTTTATACTTGGGTATAATTATTTGAACAGATGAATGTGGCATCTTCAGGCATCTGGAAATTGTACCCAAGGATGAACCAGACTTGTGCAAGTCCACAATTCTCTTCCTGATATCTTGGTTGATTTCTTTTGACTTTCCCATGATGTTACACAAAGAAGCAGTGTGTTTCAGGTGTGCCTTAAAATACATCCACAGGTGTGTCTCGAATTAACTCTAATGTTGTCAATGAACCTATCAGGAGCTTCCAAAGACATGACAGCATCATCTGGGCTTTCCCAAATTGTTTCAAGGCATAATAATGTTAGTGTATGTAAACTTCTGACTTTGAAGAAAGTAATAAAAAATTGTCTAAAAAAATCCTTCTCTCATTATTCTGGAATTTAGCAAATACAAATAATTTTGGTAATCCTAACGGACCTAAAACAGGAAAAGTGATTGTCTGATTTCATGTCAGACAGTGAGAAAAAAAGCATATGTGTATTTTTATATAGTGTATGTAAACTTCTGGTTTCAACTGTATAAACAACAAACAGCTCTCCCATTGTAAAACCAGATCTTTCAAACCTTGACATAGCATTTTTGATAACAAACTTTCATGATTCTATTGTATACCCCGATACTCTCAAAATGGTCTAAATATAGACTGTTGACACATGTAGTCGGGTGGCTTTTTTATAGAAATAACAAAAAAACACCATATTTAGAGATGTCCAAAATCTGAAAAGAAACCATAGCATGTTGTATTTTTGGGCGAAAAAGTCATGACATTTTTAAATGCCAGGATAATCTCAAAATGGTCTTATTATGGTCTGTTCATACATGTAGTAGGGAGACTTTATACGTTAGAGCCCGTATGATACTTCTATAATGGTTATAATAATGTTTATTGGGGCTGTTTGCATTCTAATTCTTATTTCTAAAAACAATAGTTAGATTTCTTGACATTGACTGATAACTTATTAAACTTAAACCAATAAGAACAATGGATGAGTCTGCATTTATTTTAGCAATAAGGGAATCCAAACTCTTTGTGTCATCAGCGAAGACTATATTTTAATAATATATAGGAGACAATAAACTTGGAGCATCGAGATCATTAACATATTTCAAAAACAACAGGGGCCCTATGACTGAGCTCTGTGGGACGCAACATGTCAGTCCAGCCCAAGGTTATAATAGTTTTGGATTTTTCATTAGTTTTAGGTTTAATTTCGTTGTGAATTTTTGTTTTCAAATTCAGTTCGTTTTTAGAGTGAGTTTGCTAGTTTTAGTTTAGTTTTTGAAAATGCTTAGTTTTAGTTTAGATTTTATTAGTTTTAGTGTTAGTATTTGTTTTTCTTGTAATGGGCTATGTGTTGGGTGCGAGATTCAAAGAGGTCATAATACATTTTGCCTTTATTTCCTTTGGTTTATCCCTCTTAGCCCCAATAAGGTTATTCACTCTTACAGTTCCGGAGCATCCCAGTCTCAATAAACATATTTACCAACGTGTTGCATGTTCACTAACCAGCAGCTATTTAGTTGGAACTAAATAATTACATTTCATATCAACAAAAAAGGATTATGCAGTGTTTCCCCTACATGTATTCTCCCGGAAGCCCACAAAGCAGGAATACACACACTCAGTGGCAGAGAAATAGAAACACTGGATTATGTACGAAAAAAGTTGACAAAGACGAAAACAAAGAACATTTTCACTATAATTTTAGTTAGTTTTGTAACCACACAATACAGTAAGTTAGTTATCATTTTTTTTAAATGATCTTATTTTTGATCTTATCTTATTTCAGTTGACAAAAATGATTTTTCAATACTAGGTTTCATTATTTCTTTAGTTTTCGTTAACTATAATAACCTTGGTCCAGCATTCTGTGAGTGATCATCAACTGCTTTACCAGGTCTTTAAAACCATGACATAACATTTTTGGTAACAAACTTTCATGATTATATTGTATACCAGCTTTTTCAAGGATTTTAGAAAAACAAGGCAGTGTTGATAAAGGACAACAGTTTGAGAATAAAGATGGATCATCAATAACCTGATTGAAGGGACATGGAAAAAAGGATTAAATCATAATAATAGTTAAAAAAGCTGCCTTTTTGATCAAAGAGGCCAGGAGAAGAGTTCAAGACTCTAATTATATCAAATACTTCAGGAGTGTTTGCAGGCTCAAAAACATTCAGTGAAGTATAAAGTCAGCTGGAGAACCAAAAGACAAAGAAGTCATTAAATGTAGTGGCTCTGTTATCTTTACTTATTTATTTTACAACATGGTTCGATATGTTTTTGGACGCATTATTTAGTCTTCAATTATTTTGTGTGTTCACTGTTGCAGGAGTGATAATCTGGCAAATGCAGTCTTTTGTTTGTTTTAGAAAAGGAACTTTATCACAAACTTTAACAAACATAAAATCCACAGCAGCAGTTCACTGTTTGAGCGGCGGAGCATCGTCTCGGAGCGGACTGAAGGAGTCGATCTCTTTGGCGATCCTCTCACCGATTGTTCTTCTATTGGCGGCAATAATTCTTCTGGACATCAGGTCCACCTCTCCCCCTGGACACACAACATTTCAATGTCATTCTCTCCATTTGAATCTTTGTCAGAAACAGTGAGTTTCTGTTTGAACTTTACCCTCCACATCCATCAGTACTCCTCCAGCCTCTGAGACGATCAGGGAGCCGGCAGCCACGTCCCAGATGTGGATCCCAATCTCATAATACGCTTCCACACAACCGGAGGCCACCTGACACATGTTGATCGCTGCAGTTCCTGCACCACGCACCCTAGAAACACATAGCCACATTAAATACACATTTACATTGCAATGTCAGCACTATTTCTGCAGGAGGGTTGGTATTACCCATGTATAGGGAGGCAGAGGATACTCCTCAGGCTCGAGAAGATTTTCTCAACAGCTTCAGGGTCTCTGCTAGATCCAAACTCTGTGGCAATGATCGACTGTTTAATGTCTGATGGAAAAAAAAATATAAGGTAAGGATCTGGTCTTTGGCTGACACAGGGTTTGCTGAGATTGACTCATTGTTGAGTAAAACAGTGTGTTGTTTATTACTGACCTTCCTGGTCAGAAACCTGAAGTGGCTCTCCGTTACAGAAAGCTCCCTTCCCCCTCCTTGCCGTGTACATCTTATCTTCAAGACAACTGTAGACCACGCCGAACTCCATCTGAGGACAAGCAGGACGTCTAAAGACCAGCAGGGCAATTTATATTATGGTGATAGTGTAGCAGGTGATAGTGCAGCAGGTGATAGTGTAACAGTGCAGCAGGTGATAGTGTAACAGTGCAGCAGGTGATAGTGTAACAGTGCAGCAGGTGATAGTGTAACAGTGCAGCAGGTGATAGTGCAGCAGTGCAGCAGGTGATCGTGCAGGAGGTGATCGTGTAGCAGGTGATAGTGCAGCAGGTGATAGTGCAGCAGGTGATAGTGCAGCAGGTGATCGTGCAGGAGGTGATGGTGTAGCAGTGCAGCAGGTGATGGTGTAGCAGGTGATAGTGCAGCAGGTGATAGTGCAGCAGTGCAGCAGGTGATCGTGCAGGAGGTGATCGTGTAGCAGGTGATAGTGCAGCAGGTGATAGTGCAGCAGGTGATCGTGCAGGAGGTGATAGTGCAGCAGGTGATGGTGTAGCAGGTGATAGTGCAGCAGGTGATGGTGTAGCAGGTGATAGTGCAGCAGGTGATGGTGTAGCAGTGCAGCAGGTGATGGTGTAGCAGGTGATAGTGCAGCAGGTGATCGTGTAGCAGTGCAGCAGGTGATCGTGTAGCAGGTGATAGTGCAGCAGGTGATAGTGCAGCAGGTGATAGTGCAGCAGGTGATGGTGTAGCAGGTGATAGTGCAGCAGGTGATAGTGCAGCAGGTGATGGTGTAGCAGGTGATAGTGCAGCAGGTGATCGTGTAGCAGGTGATCGTGCAGGAGGTGATAGTGTAGCAGGTGATAGTGCAGCAGGTGATAGTGCAGCAGGTGATGGTGTAGCAGGTGATAGTGCAGCAGGTGATAGTGTAGCAGGTGATAGTGCAGCAGGTGATAGTGCAGCAGGTGATAGTGCAGCAGTGCAGCAGGTGATCGTGTAGCAGGTGATCGTGTAGCAGGTGATAGTGCAGCAGGTGATGGTGTAGCAGGTGATAGTGTAGCAGGTGATCGTGCAGCAGGTGATCGTGTAGCAGGTGATAGTGTAGCAGGTGATCGTGCAGCAGGTGATCGTGTAGCAGGTGATAGTGCAGCAGGTGATAGTGCAGCAGGTGATGGTGTAGCAGGTGATGGTGTAGCAGGTGATAGTGCAGCAGGTGATGGTGTAGCAGGTGATAGTGCAGCAGGTGATCGTGTAGCAGGTGATCGTGCAGGAGGTGATAGTGTAGCAGGTGATAGTGCAGCAGGTGATAGTGCAGCAGGTGATGGTGTAGCAGGTGATAGTGCAGCAGGTGATAGTGTAGCAGGTGATAGTGCAGCAGGTGATAGTGCAGCAGGTGATGGTGTAGCAGGTGATAGTGCAGCAGGTGATAGTGCAGCAGGTGATAGTGCAGCAGTGCAGCAGGTGATCGTGTAGCAGGTGATCGTGTAGCAGGTGATAGTGCAGCAGGTGATGGTGTAGCAGGTGATAGTGTAGCAGGTGATCGTGCAGCAGGTGATCGTGTAGCAGGTGATAGTGTAGCAGGTGATCGTGCAGCAGGTGATCGTGTAGCAGGTGATAGTGCAGCAGGTGATAGTGCAGCAGGTGATGGTGTAGCAGGTGATGGTGTAGCAGGTGATAGTGTAGCAGGTGATGGTGTAGCAGGTGATCGTGTAGCAGGTGATAGAGCAGCAGGTGATGGGGTAGCAGGTGATGGTGTAGCAGGTGATAGTGTAGCAGGTGATAGAGCAGCAGGAGATAGTGTAGCAGATGATAGAGCAGCAGTGCAGCAGGTGATAGTGTAGCAGGTGATAATGCAGCAGGTGATGGGGTAGCAGGTGATGGTGTAGCACAGCGGTTCCCAAACTTTTTTAGCCGTGCACCCCCTTCTATGTCCCAACCGTGTTGATGCACCCCCAATCCCCCACACCTTCAAAAAAAACAAAATGCAATAAACTTTTTTATAGCCATATTAAAGGCAGCATGTTTAATCATGCTCGAATGAGAATAATTAAATAATCACCATCACAACAAAGTTATGAACAAGCTTCCACTTTAAAGAGCAAAGAGGATGATGAAGGCTCAGGATTAGAGGCAGAAAGCACATAAGTTGGGAAAATGTTATAATATTTTGAGCCGCGTTGAACAAAAATTGCAGCAAGTTTAAATGAGCGTGGAGCTAAAACAACCCGTCATCATAACAGGCTGGAAACATGGAAGAAGATAACTTCTTCTACGCTTCATTTTAAGATGAAGTGCATTTTGAATAGCCTGCATTTATTTATTAATTAATGTTACAGTTTTTGATTTTACATTTTTTCAAAGGAAATGTTTATTTGCACGTCTTTATTGTGTGGGGGAAAAAAATGTTATTGTTTAATTATCAGACCACCATTACATTTTTTATCTCGCGCACCCCCTAGCAGCAGCTCGTGCACCCCCAGGGGTCCATGCACCACACTTTGGGAATCCCTGGTGTAGCAGGTGATAGAGCAGCAGGTGATAGTGTAGCAGTGCAGCAGGTGATAGAGCAGCAGTTGATTATAGCAGCAGGTGTGTACATAGTATGTTATGACATGGATGACTAATGAATTGAACTCACCTGTTTGTTGACAGAAAATCCGATGGAAACAGCAACAAAAGGATATCTGTTAAATATTAAAAAATATGATTTTGGAGGTCATTTATTACAAACAAAATTACTCAAAAATCAAAGGTTAATGTGTCACTGATGATAAATATTTTCTTTGAAATCATCAAACAACCTGATTGATGAATTTTGATTTCAAGTCGACACTAGGGGTGCACCGACACACACACACACACACACACACACACATTGAGGTTAAAGGGCATAGGTTGCTGTATAAATAAATACTTGAAAAGGAATGCTTGTTGTAGGTGTGCTCCTTGTATATAATATAGTATCATAACATTACTAGTATTAATTGTTTGAAATCTCTGAAGAATCTCATCATAGTGTACACACACCGGCAGTAGCCCTCATGGCCCTTTCAGAATTTCCCCATGGGAAATTTTCTAGTTTATGGTTGCAATTCTTTTGTTAGTTTGTCCTGTAAATAGCTGCTATTTATTTTAAGTTCAATATTTTATTAACTACCTCAGACATTGTGATTTCCTTTATTTGTTCAAGAAAAATACTGCTGTGTTATTGTTTTTCAATAAAATAAGATTCAAACATTGAAGGTGTATGCTGTGAGTTATAAAAAAATCGGTATCGGCCAAAATCGGAATCGGCAGGTCAGGCTTTTTAAAAATCGGTGATCGGCCAGAAAATTGCAATCGGTGCACCCTAGTCGACACAATAAAAACTGATTATAACTGATGTTGTCATCTTCACAATAACGTGTTTAATTAAAAAACTCACGCATGAACGAAGTTGGTCGTCCCATCAATCGGGTCGATGATCCAGGTGGGACTGTCGGTCAGCACGCAGGCTTCACCTGCTGCCACAGACTCCTCCCCGATGAACCTGACACACACACACACACACACACACACACACACACACACACACACACACACACATATAATGAGCTGATTCTATTATTCATTAATTATTAGTTGGTCTAATATATTATTATTATACATCATATATGTTAAATATTATTATAAATATACTGAACTGATCATCGATCAATAACTCACCTGTGAGTGGGGAATTTCTCCTTCACTGATTGGATGATGAGCTGCTCCACTTTCTGGTCAGTTTGTGTCACTAAATCAACCGACGAACTCTTCGTCATCACCTTCCTGTCGTCCCGCAGAGCGTCCCGCACCACCTGATCAATACCCCATCAATATCTGATCAATACACCCCATCAATATCTGATCATTACACCCCATCAATATCTGATCAATACACCCCGTCAATATCTGATCATCAGACCACAGAAAGAACCTGCAGCTGTGTGGAATCATAAAGGCTTTTATTCTGAAAAACCCACACACACACACACACACACACACACACACACACACACAGACGTGGTGACTTCTGACCTCCCCGGCCCGGCGGGCAACAGCGGCGGCGTGGTCCATGGCGTGCTGCCAGAGGTCGGTCATGTTGTTGGAGCAGCTGGAGAGAAACAATATAAATGTTATTTATATAAATGTATTGTTTTTATGTTGTAACTTTTTATTTCTATTTTGGTTTGTGTGAAACTTTAATTTTGTGATTCTGTTTTTCTTCCATTCAGGATCTTAATTTGTTTATTTACTTATTGTTTGTTGGCAAGGATTATAAAGCATCATCAGCATCATAATCCGTAACCAAGTCGCTGCAGGTGCACCAGATTAGAACACATTAGAACAGATTATAGACTTTTATAAGAGATTATAACGGATTATGAAAGATTATAAGAGATTATGTAGATTATAAGAGATTTTTACAGATTATTAGAGATTATAATAAATTATAACAGATTATAGTATATTATAGTAGATTATAACAGATTATAGTATATTATAGTAGATAATAACAAATTATACTAGATTATAGTAGATCATAACAGATTATAGTAGATTGTAACTGATTATAGTAGATAATAACATATTATAGTAGAATATAATATATTATAACATATTATAGTAGATTATTGTATATTATAGTAGATTATAGTAATAATATAAATAATAATAATAATAATACATTAGATTTTTATAGCACTTTTAAAGATACTCAAAGTCGCTTAACATAACAAAAATAAGACACACACAAACACAAAATGCAGAAAAAAACAAAAACTAAACAGAGATGAGACATTATGAGTTCAGGTCTTGTAAACTATTTTGAAAAGGTGGGTTTTGAGTTGATTTTTGAAGGCGTGGAGGGAGTCGGAATTGCGGATGTGAGTAGGGAGGGAGGTCCAGAGGGCTGGGGCAGCAGTGGAGAAGGTCGCCAACAGTAGTAGATTATAACAGATTATATTATATTATAACAGATTATAGTGGAGTATAACAGATTATAGTCAATTATAATGGATTATAGTAGATTATAATAGATTACAGTAGATTATAATAGATTACAGTAGATTATAACAGATTATAGTATAATATAGTAGATTAAGCAGATTATGACAGATTATAGCAGACTATAGTATTTTATAACAGATTATAGTAGACTATATTAGATTATAACAGATTATAGTAGATTATAATAGATTATAATAGATTATAACATATTATAATAGATTATAACAGATTATAGTAGATTATCACATATTATACTAGATTATAGTAGATTATAACAGATTATAATAGATTATAAAATGTAGATGTACATGCAGTAGCTGGATAATCCACCAGGGATCAGTGATTAATGCATCAGAGGGCCATCACCGTCAATCAGTGACCCACATGTCATTTTTCAAGAATATTTTTGTCAATTTTGAAAAAGTTAAGATAAGAAAAACTTTCAAATTATTACTGATACTTCAATAGGAGTATTAATGGACTGATGTAATGTAAAATTGATTTATACTTCATAACTTAATTTATAGTAAAACCGTGTTGAAAATGTGTGTATAAAATTTGATACAGCAGGTATTAACGACAAGTTATTTGAAAATTTGTCTATTGTCATTTTTTTGCATTTCATACATTATGCATGAAATAAAGCAACATAAAGTATTTGTCTCATTTAGGTTAACTAAGTTAAGGTTTAACTGACATAATCAGGTATATTTAGAGTAAAATTGAGATATCTCTCGAACAATTCAAAGAAATACATAATTTGTTTTTGTTGGTGTATTTTTTAGATGGCAAAAAAATGAGCATTGCAGATGTGTTGTAAATAAACAAACTGAGAAACAAATTGCACAAAAACACCAGATGTAGCAAAAGTGTTTTGCTGGTTCCACTGGTGGATCTGTCATTGCTGCATGAAAACTTCATATCAGCAGATGTATGATGTTGTGTTGTATGGAAAAAATATATATTTTCTATGTTTGAGGAAAATCTTAAAAGGAAAGGCTAAGTCTTCATGGGTTAAAAATGTTGGGTTTTTGTTAGTTTAAGAAAAACAAACTGCAGTGGTGGAAGAAGTATTCAGATCTCCTACTTCAGTAAAAATACTAATACAACACTGTGAAATTACTCCACTACAAGTAAAAGTCCTGCATTCAAAACTGACTGAAGTAAAAGTACAAAAGTATCAGCATCAAAATGTACTTAAAGTATCAAAAGTAAAAGTACTCATTATGCAGAATGGACCCACTCAGATTGTTAAATATATTAAATAATAAATATAATTTTATATATATATTATTTTTAAAAAACGTTTTATTATTTTATTTCCTTTTGAACTCTAACTCTTTTTTTATTGTTTTTGTTATTGCTTTAGTATTATTTTATTGTTTTCATTGTTTTTATTTATTACTATATTTGTGTTGGATTTTTATTGTATTTTAATAACTGTACAGCACTTTGGTCAACTAAGGTTGTTCTTAAATGTGCTCTATAAATAAACTTTGACTTGATTTGACTTGACTTAAATAAATTCCAAATTTTTACTGGATTATTATTTTTGATGTAATTATGTAAGCAGCATTTTAATTTTCTCAAAATAGGGCTAATTTTAACTACTTAATACACAGTTATGATGTTTTATTAAAGAAATAAATGCCTAATCACTCTAAATGTATCATGTTTTTCATGTTAAATCTCAACCTGTAAAGTAACTAAAGCTGTCAGCTAAATGTAGTGGAGTAAAACGTACAGTATTTGCCTCAAAATGTAGTGAAGTATAAAGTTACTAAAAATGGAAATACTCAAGTAAAGTACAAGTACCTCAAAATAGTACCTAAGTACAGTACTTGAGTAAATTGTCTTAGTTACATTCCACCACTGACAAACTGTGAGCAACATATTCCACCAAAAGACCTGATGTATCAAATATGATAGATATTAGAATTCATATATGAAAATTGACATTTCTTTTTTTTTTTTAATTTGTCAGCAGGTTCAATTAACACTCCAGTTTAAAAATATATATTTTTTTCTGGCAATTATTTCATGGTTCAGGCTTAATACGGTTAACGAGCCGCATCAACAGACTGTACGTGATGACGCATTGAAGACGTGTGACGTGTCGGGCGCTGCGTCGGTCCGCTCTGTTTAACTAAGCGTCTTAAAACAGCAGATTTAATGAACAGAGGCCGTTGCAGAGAGACAGAGCAGGAGGAGCCGCCGCACCGGAACACACGGGTGAACAACAACATCAACAACAACAACATCAACATCTACAGCAGCATTAAAGTCTCACCTGAGCACTGTTTACTGCTGCAGGTCAGCGGCTCGGAGCTTCCCGGGTTCTTCTTCTTGTTGGAGCAGCAGCGGCTGCCTCCTGCTGGTGACGTCAGCTCTGCTCCTATTGGCTCAGCTCTCCTCTGCTCCTATTGGCTCAGCTCTCCTCTGTTTATTAAACTTTATATTGTTTAATCTGATCCTGGAGAACATGCAGAGAAATATAAAGAAATATTAAAGAATATAAAGTTGTGATCTTTTCTGTACTGTTACTCCAAAGTACTCTGTAGTACTCTATTATGCTGCATAGCTGCAGTACTCTGTAGTACTCTGTTACTCTGTTATACTCTATTACTCTACAGTATTCTGTTACTCTGAAGTACTCTGTATTACTCTGTTTTCTCTAAAGTAATCGCAGTATTCTGTAATACTCTTTTACTCTGCAATAATCTGCAATACGCTGTAGTACTGTGTTACTCTAAAGTAATCTGTTACTCTTAAGTACTCTGTTACTCTGAAGTACTCTGTTACTCTAAAGTAATCGCAGTACTCTTAAGTACTCTATTACTCTGCAGTACTCTGTTACTCTGCAGTACTCTGTTACTCTGCAGTACTCTTTTACTCTGCAATACTCTATTCTGCAGTACTCTGTAGTACTCTGCAGTACTATGTTACTCTGCAGTACTCTGTTACTCTGTTACTCTGCAGTACTCTGTAGTACTCTACAGTAGTCTGTTACTCTGCAGTACTCTGCAGTACTTTGTACTACTCTACAGTACTCTGTAGTACTCTGTTACTCTGTAGTACTCTGCAGTATTCTGTAGTACTCTGCAGTACTCTGTTCCTCTGCAGTACTCTGGAGTACTCTGCAGTACTCTATTACTCTGTACTACTCTGCAGTACTCTCCAGTACTCTGTTACTCTGTAGTACTCTGCAGTACTCTGTAGTACTCTGTTACTCTGCAATACTCTGTAGTACTTTGTAGTACTCTGCAGTATTCTGTAGTACTCTGCAGTACTCTCTAGTACTCTGCAGTACTCTATTACTCTGTATTACTCTGCAGTACTGTTACTCTGTAGTATTCTTCAGTACTCTGTAGTACTCTGCAGTACTGACTATCAGCTGATTGGTCTGTTGGAGTTGTCATTAAGATACAAAAATATGTATAATTGGAAAGAACAACAAGATTTTATTTATTTATCGAGTCAGTTTTATTTGTGACAACGGGAAGAAGCAGACAGGTGAAGTACAGAGAGGACCATCACGTTTACAGGTATGGCTTATGAGCTGACCTACACGCCGTTCACACTTGGCGCTCCACAGACACACTTGTCAGAGTCCTCATCGTCGCGGCGACAGGGAAACGCCTGGATGACCTGAGCGATTCGATTGGCCACGGCGTCGGAGCTTGCAGCAATGACTCGCCGTGACATCATATCAAACTCTGAACCTGAGGACACACACCGACCAATAAGAGGAGGACAAAGGTACGCACAGGTACACTCATGTACACACACAGGTACACACAGGTACACACACAGGTAAACAATCAGGTACACACAGGTGCACACTCAGGTACACAGAGGTACACTCAGGTACACATCACAGGTCAGTGAATCAATAATCTGTCCGTTCGTTTACACACCATCTGTATCCATGACGACGCCTCCTGCCTCCTTAACGATGATGGCTGCGGCGGCGATGTCCCAGCAGTGCATCCCAATGTGGTAGTAGGCGTCAGCTCCGCCCGCTGCCACCTGACACATGTCGACCGCCGCCGTCCCCAACGCACGCACACTGAAACACACACAAAACACATTACAGAGGCAACAACACACAGACATACACACACACACACACACACAGACGCACACACAGACAAACACACACACACACACACACACACACACACACACACTGACCCGTGGACAGGAAGCTTCAGCAGTCTGAAGATGTTGGAGGTCAGGGTGGACAGAGCGAGGTCATCACGCTCCGCCCCAATCTCCGTCACCACCACACACCTGCTGACGTCTGATTTTAGGAGAAAGAACAGGTTCAGTACGCTCAAAGCATGTGTGGTGTCATGTGTGATGTCACGTGTATGATGTCAGGTGTGTGATGTCACCTTCCTGTCCGGAGGCGTGCAGCGGCGCTCCGTTCAGGAACGCTCCTCGTCCTCTCTGAGCGGAGAACAGTTTGTCCTCCACGCAGCTGTACACGATCCCGAACTCCGTCTGACAAACAACAACAACACGTCATTAAATTCCTTTCTGAACTCTGACCTCTGACCCGCCTCAGGTGAGTTTACCTGCTTGTTGACGGCGAAGGCGATGGAGATGGCCACGAACGGAAACCTGCATGGAGGAACAAGTGGACAGGTTCAAATTAAAGTTGCACGGATTGTTCACCCCCTGTGTGACAGGCAGAGATCCTCTCACCTGTGTGACAGGTGTTAGACAGAGATCCTCTCACCTGTGTTACAGGTGTTAGACAGAGATCCTCTCACCTGTGTGACAGGTGTTAGACAGAGATCCTCTCACCTGTGAACAAAGTTGACAGTTCCGTCGATCGGGTCGATGATCCAGGTGGGATGGTCTGTCAGCTCCACACGCTCACCTGCAGCCACAGATTCCTCCCCGATGAACCTGAGAGTCAGAGGTCAAACTGAGAGTCAGAGGTCAAACTAACCCTGACACAACCTTAGAGCACAGTAGATGACAGTAGAACACATCAGAACACAGTAGAATGTCAGTAGAACACAACAGAATGACTGTAGAACGACAGTAGAATGACAGTAGAACACAGTAGAATGACAGTAGAACACAGTCAAACACAATAGAATGACAGTAGAACACAGCAGAACGACAGTAGAATGACAGTAGAACACAGTAGAATGACAGTAGAACACAGTGGAATGACAGTAGAACACAGTAGAATGGCAGTAGAACACAGTAGAATGACAGTAGAACACAGTAGAATGACAATAGAATGACAGTAGAACACAGTAGAATGACAGTAGAACACAGTCGAACACAGTAGAATGACATTAGAACACAGTAGAATGACAATAGAATGACAGTAGAACACAGTCGAACAAAGTAGAATGACAGTAGAACACAGTAAAATGGCAGTAGAACACAGTAGAATGACAGTAGAACACAGTAGAATGACAGTAGAACACAGTAGAATGACAATACAATGACAGTAGAACACAGTATAACACAGTAGAATGACAGTAGAACACAGTGGAACGACAGTAGAATGACATTAGAACACAGTAAAAAGGCAGTAGAACACAGTAGAATGACAGTAGAACACAGTAGAATAACAGTACAATGACAGAAAAACACAGTAGAATGACAGTAGAACCTGTGCTCGGGGTATCGGTTCCGGATGGCAGCAATCAGAATCTTCTCGACTCGTTGATCCGTTTCTGTCACCAGATCAGCTGGAGAACTTTTTAACTTCACGTCTTTCTGCTGCTGAAACGCCGTCAGGACGACCTACACACACACACACACACACACACACACACATCTGAACTCCTTTGTTCAGGTCCACAAACCCTCACCACTACGCTCTTCGAGTGAAAGACGTCTGGCTGAACACCTTCACTCTTGTTCTACACAGATGACTACGACAAGTATCACACCGACCGCTCAGCGACCTAAAAGCACTGACGCGACTAACGGACTACAACTGAACCATGGCTCTTACTCTTGCTATGTTTCTTGACTTCATCCTTGCTTGTGCTGTATTAATCTCATTTGTACATCACTTTGGATAAAAGCGTCTGCTGAATGACATTGTAGAATTGTAGAAGTGTACACACACACACACACACACACACAGACACACACACACACACACAGAGTCATCAGAGTGTGTGTGTGTGTGTGTGTGTGTGGGGGGGGGGGGGTCATTTGAAGGTCAGCAGCTGGAACACAAACACGTTCACATTCCTCAGCGTCTGTATCGGCGCTGTGACATCACGGCGGCGTCTCTTACCTCACTGGCCTGTTTGCAGAGCGAGATGCCGAAGTTCAGACAGTCGGTCCAGTTGGCCATGATGAAGAAACTCTGAAGAAAACACAAACAATGAGGAAGGACAAGTAACACAGCAAACTACACGAAGACAACGGGAAAAGTACAAGGAGGTAAATAAAACATGACAACAATAAAGACAAGGAGGAGAGGAGAGGAGATGAGATGAGATGAGATGAGATGAGATGAGATGAGATGAGATGAGATGAGATGAGATGAGATGAGATGAGAGGAGAGGAGAGGAGAGGAGAGGAGAGGAGAGGAGAGGAGAGGAGAGGAGAAGGAGAAGAGGAGTAGAGGGAGGAGGAGGAGGAAAGGAGAGAAGAGACAAGAAAAAGAAGAGGAGGAGGAGAGGAGAAGAGGAGTAGAAGGAGGAGGAGGAGAAGAGTAAAAGGAGAGGAGAGGAGGAGGAGAACCTTGCGTACCTGAGGAGGAAGAGAGGAGAGGAGAAGAAACCCGGGTACCTGAGGAAGTCGGTGACTTTGTGAAGAAGAAAAACTTTCTGAACTCTGATGAAGTTTCTCTCTTTTTATTCCACAAACAGCCAATCAGAGCTCAACATGCCTCCCTGCAACACGACAGCCAATGGCAGCGCAGCACGGATCAGCAGTCTCCTCTCATTAAAAATGTCATAGTAAAATGTCTTGATTTTAGAAGAGAGGAAAAGAAAAGAAAAGAAAAAAGAGAAAGGAAAGAGAGGGAAAGAAAAGAGAGGAAAAGAAAAGGAAAAGAAAGAAAAGTTTCAGAAACAGAAAGACGTTAAACAGGTCAGAGGTCAGGAGGAAGTGGTGACGAGCTGTCAGTCAGCTGACAGACACGCTGCACACACTGATTCCATTAGAGCCAGTTGTGTGTCTGTGTGTGTGCCTATATGTGTGTGTTTGTATTTTTGTGTGCATTTGTGTGTACGTGTGTCTGTACGTGTCTGTATGTGTGTCTCTGTGTGTGTGTGTGTGTGTGTGTGTGTGTGTCTGTGTGTGTGTGTTATCAGTGTTGTCGGACACTGTGAAGTAGCGTCTCTGATGATGTCACTGTACGTGCCATCACTGATTGTTAATCGCTTGTTGTCGATAAAGATATGAAAGTTCAGTTTGACTCAGAGGTCATCGTGTTTCAGCCAATCAGAGCCTGAGACACATACACACACACACACACACACACTTTTTTCATTTTTTGCAGAAAACAAAAAAAACTTCACCAAAAGTGTATCATATGACATTTATTGATTTCACTTAAAAAGGATGTAACGAAGGATGGCTATTGGCATAGTAATAACACTGTGTGTAAATTATATAACTTAAGATAAATAAATGACTTAGGCAATTTTTTGAACATGCCTTTGTGACTTAAGCAAGATATGGTAACACTTTATTATGAAGGTGTCTACATAAGAGTCACACAAGCCTGACAAGTATGATGTATTATGTACAAGTATTATGAGCATTAATGTTACTTCAAAGTCTCATTAATGTTCATGACACATCCCATGTCATGTTTATGACATGCTTATGTCACTCTTATGTAGACACCTTAGAGTAAAGTGTTACCAATATTAGTGTCAACAATAAAACACTGATAAACTAAACTGATAACTAAACAATCTCCCTCTAGCTCTTCTTTGCTGGGTTCTTATCTGATGCCTATGAATGTGGCAAATTGTCAAAGAAGTGATGATCTTAAAGGGGTAAAATCACATGATCTGATCTGAGGATGTAGGCGATTTTACCATAGGTGGCCGGCGTCATGAGGAGATGATTTGAGGAAAAAAAAAAAATTTTGACAAAAAATTACTCAGGCGATTATTTCAACAGTGTGACGATATTTAACTAGTAAATGTATTTAATCTTTATATAATATTTATTAAGAGTTAATATATATTTAAATTTTTAACCAGTTAATATATTAAATGTTCATATAATAATATATTATAATATATATTATTATATGAACATTTAATATGTGAACTGGTTAAATATTATTTAAATATATATTAACTCTTAATAAATATTATTATACGAACATTTAATATATTTACTAGTTAAATATTTGTGTGTCACTGGCTGTGTCCTAATGTCAAGGAAGGATGCTCAAACGGCTGGATTTGAAGGATACTGCGTCATCGACATCCACTGAAGGACCGTCCTAATGTCGAGGATCCTCTGGAGGACAGAGTCCTTCTTCCATAGATATATATATATAAACACTAGATGGCTCACGCTCACTGTTAGCCAATGGAGACCGACATCCGTACACGGCGGCCATCTTACCACAGGCATTAGTAATATTTCTATTATAATAACAATAATGAATATTTATATTGTTATTTATATATAAAATAAATACATATATGTTAATGTTATGTGTCATTATTGTTATCATTATAATAGAAATATTACTAATATAATATACATGGAATGATTTATATAAATGTTTTATAAATTATTTAATGTAGGCTAACTACCTTGTGTGTGTAGGCCTATAGCTATAGCTCTACCTATCTGCTTAATATTTTTTTATTAAAGTCTATGGTTAAAATTATTCTTCAGTATGCAGGCACATAACCACAACTCTGAGGTTTATAACAAACCAAACCATTTGAAAATCGGTTTAAATTAAGCAAACTATGGTTATTTAAATGCTACGTGCACCATGACTGATGTTACAGTATGAGTGGGTGAGCTGCCTGTGGTAAGATGGCCGCCGTGTACGGATGCTGGTGACTCCGGAGGATAGAGGAGGCATATCGGAGGAGGCACAAGCGAGGATACGCGAGAGCATCCTATGCGGAAGTTATTTAGCGGTGGCCCCGCCCCCTGACTTATTGAATAGACGCAGCAGCTGATCTGACTGATGTTATACATCGCAACATCGCTGTAGTTTCATACCGGAGTGAAGACAGATCACAGATTAAACTAAAGTGTGTCACCACAAGTTTTATATTTTATTTATGTGATTCACCATGTAGTTAAAATCTGTTTTATTGTGACTCTGAACAACAAAAACATCACAAACGTATGTCTACATTTATAATAAATTAAGAGAAAGAGCGCTCTTTCTCTTGCTCTTTTTTTTCCCCATTCGTTACGCTTCAGAGGGAAGGACGTCCCATGGCTGCGTCTCATGTCGTCTGTTAGGGGGATAGAGGAGGATGGAGGAGGCGAAAATTAAGAGCTTTGGGATGCACTGCATGTCTCTTAAATCGTTTCCCCTCTCCTCGCTTCCCTCACTTGCGTCTCTCCATGCATCCCCAGTGGGTGGGACTAAGGCGCAAGTGAGGGAAGCAGGGATGCGAAATAGACGACATGAGACGCAGCCATTGCCTTCTTCTGCCCAAATTCCAAGGATGCATGTGTGTATCCTCCGTGCGCTCCGACTACCCATAATGCCTTGCGCACACCGGTCTACCGGGAGATTTAAAAATGGCGAGCGTAGAAACAGCGACGCCGGCTGCGCAATATGCATTTAAATATATAAGTATTTTCAGTTTACACTGAATGTTGTCACATAACTTACAAAACGTGTGTACCAAGGAAGGACCCTTGACTTTGGGATACAGCTAGTGTGTGTGTCTCAGGCTCTGATTGGCTGAAACACGATGACCTCTGAGTCATACTGAACTTTCAAATCTTTATCGACAACCAGCGATTAACAATCAGTGATGACACGTACGGTGACATCATCAGAGACGCTACTTCACAGAGTGTCCCACAACACTGATAACACACACACATACATACAGATATTTGATATCAGCAGATAAAACAGAAGTTGGTCTTACAGATCACTCTATGATAAACGATTTTTCGGATTAAATATTTTATTATTAAAAGTTTCTTCAGACAGTTACAGCGCTCATCAACGACCTGCTGTGATTGGCTGACAGACAGAGAGGAAGTCATCATTTTCCTTTCTTCATCTTGGACACCTTCTCCTTCCTCTTCTTCACGTGTTTCGGGACTTTGTTTTTCCTTTTTTCTCTCTGAGCTTCTTTCACCATTTTCTTCTTCTCCTGAAACAATAAAACAAACATGAGACATGTCTCCCCGTCCCGCCGGAAGACAGACGTTCATCACGTGTCCAGTACCTTCCTGTCCTCTGAGACGTCCCCACTCTGCTGCTGGTCCCCGTGGTCCCCGTCTTCACTCTGCTGCTGGTCCCGATCCTCCTCGTCCCCTTCGTCCTCTGAGGACAGAGACGGGTCTTCCTGCAGGAGCACGGGGACCTAAGGAGACAAACCTGTTCAGTCTGTGTGTCCATCCCGCTGACTGCATAGAAGTCTATGAGAAAGCAATGTCTGAGGCTTTTATTGTGAAACATCCGTGCAGGAAGTGTTAAGTGCTCAAGTGTTATCTGCAGGTACATGTCCTGTAGGACTAAGCTAAGCTGGTACCGTCTGGGCTCCAGAGAGGTCCTTCTTCAGTCCAGTCAGTGTCCGGTACAGAACCTGAACACACAAAACAGGAAGTCACTCACAGTTTCACACTAAAAGTCGTACTCTAATGTTTGTGTTTCTTACGTTGTCGTCGTGTCCACTGGCCGACTCGTCCTCCCTAACCTGCTCCACGTCTCGCTCGTAGTGACTCACCTCCGTCAGGGTCCGCGGGATGAACGCCCTCTTAAAAACCTGAGGGTGAGACAGGTGGAGTATGCGGTGAGACAGGTGGAGAGGGGGTTGGACAGGTGGAGGAGGGGGTGAGACAGGTGGAGACAGGGTGAGACAGGTGGAGGAGAGGTGAAGGAGGGGTGAGACAGGTGGAGGACGGGGTGAGACAGGTGGAGGAGCAGGTGAGACAGGTGGAGGACGGGTGAGACAGGTAGAGGAGGAGGTGAAGGAGAGGGTGATACGGATGGAGGAGGGGCTGAGACAGGTGAAGGACGGGGTGAAACAGGTGGAGGAGGTGAGACAGGTGGGGGCGGGGGTGAGGCAAGTGGAGGGGGTGAGATGTATGAAGGGGGTGAGACGGGTCGAGGACAGGGTGAGACACGTGGAGGACAGGGTGAGACAGGTAGAGGAGGAGGTGAAGGAGAGGGTGATACAGGTGGAGGAGGGGCTGAGACATGTGGAGGACAGGGTGAAACAGGTGGAGGAGGTGAGACAGGTGGGAGCAGGGGTGAGGCAGGTGGAGGGGGTGAGATGTTTTAAGGGGGGGAAGACAGGTGGAGGACGGGGTGAGACAGGTGGAGGAAGGGGTGAGACAGGTGTTCGAGTTTCCTGTCTCACCTCCTCGTCCACAGCATCCTGATTTGACCTCTGATCTGACGTCCGTTCAGCTGCTATCACCATCACCTGCGCGCACGCACACACACACACACACACACACACAGTTACTGCCTGTGTCTTGGTCACATGACGGCGTCTCTGTAATCCGAGCAGACCTTCTCCAGGTACTGGTCGATGTTGCTGCAGGTGATTGAAGGGTCTGTGATGAAGTCGAACAGCTCCCTGACCGTCATCACTGCCACGCCACGCCTCACGAAGAACTCTGGAACAGAACGCACCGATCAGCTGACAGGTAGAACCGGCGGTAGAACCGGCGGTAGAACCGGCGTTTCTGGCGGTCGAACGGAGAACTCACCGTTGACGTTGCTGCAGTCCTTCCTGAGGAACTCCAGGGCGTGCGGATGGTCATGTTCCACCGACTGCGATACATCAATGATGTAAGCGTCTCCATCGTGATACCTGCGGACAGGTGACCGGTCAAAGGACTTTTAATTTGAAGGGGAACGTTTAGTGGGCACGGTCTCTTACAGCAGGTTCCACCTGTAAGTCAGATCACGGTCTACCTGTCAGTCATATCCAGTTCTACTGGGTTCTACCTGTCAGTCAAACGGGGTATACTGGGTTCTACCTGTCAGTCATATGCAGTTCTACTGGGTTCTACCTGTCAGTCAGATCAGGTTCTACTGGGTTCTACCTGTCGGTCATATCGAGTTCTACCTGTCAGTCGTATCAGGTTCTTCTGGGTTCTACCTGTCAGTCATATCAGGTTCTTCTGGGTTCTACCTGTCAGTCATATCCAGTTCTACTGGGTTCTACCTGTCAGTCAGATCGAGTTTACTGGGTTCTACCTGTCAGACATATTGGGTTATACTGGGTTCTATTTTTAAGGGGGATGTTTGGTGGGCATGGCCTCTTACAGCATGTTGAACTCGCTGAGGTCGGCATGGACGAGTCGGGCCTCCTGGAACATCTTCCTCATGTTCTGCAGAACCTGCAGGTAGAGTTCTCGGGCCTTTGACTCAGACAACGCCGCGTTCTTCAGCAATGGAGCCGGCCTGATGGGAGAAAATTATCAATACCTGTCGCCTCGATCAGTCTGATCAGCAATCAATAACCTGTTCTCACATGGTGTCTTTTCCAATGAAGCTCATCAGCAGAACATGACTTCTGAGCAGTAAAGGTTCTGGACTCGGGATCCCCGCCGTCTGCAGCCTGGAAAACACACACTGTAAGGTTCTACTGGGATCCACCCATCACTCATATAGGTTGGGTCATTGGGTTCTACCTGTCAGTCATATCGGGTTCCAACTCCCAGTCATATAGGTTCTACTGGGTTCCACCTGTCAGTCAGATCAAGTTCTACCTGTCAGTTATACAGGTTCTACTGGGTTCCACACATCCGTCATATAGGTTCTACTGGGTTCCACACATCCGTCATATAGGTTCTATTGGGTTCCACCTGTCAATCATATGAAGTTCCTCTGTGTTCAACCCGTCAGTGATATCAAGTTCTTCTGGGTTCTACATGTCAATCATATAGGTTCTACTGGGTTCCACCTGTCAGTCATATAGGTTCAACTGGGTTCTACCTTTCAGTCATATCGAGCTCCACCTGTCAGTCATATAGGTTCTTCTGGGTTCCAGCCATCAGTCAGATAGGTTCTGTTGGGTTTTACCTGTCAGTCATATCAAGTTCTTCTGGGTTCTACCTGTCAGTCATATAGGTTCTACTGGGTTCCACCTGTCAATCAGATAGAGTTCCACCTTTCAGTCATATAGGTTCTAATGGGTTCCACCTGTCAGTCATATAGGTTCTACTAGGTTTCACCTGTCAGTCAGATTGAGTTCCACCCGTCAGTCATATCGGGTTACACCTGTCGGTCATATCGGGTTCTACCTGTCAGTCATATCGGGTTCTACCTGTCAGTCATATCAGGTTCTACTGGGTTCTACCTGTCAGTCATATCGAGTTCTTCTGGGTTCTACCTGTCAGTGATATAGGTTCTACTGGGTTCCACCTGTCAGTCAGATTGAGTTCCACCTGTCAGTCGGATAGGTTCTAATGGGTTCCACCTGTCAGTGATATAGGTTCTACTGGGTTCTACCTGTCAGTCATATCGGGTTCCACCTGTCAGTCATATAGGCTCGACTGGATTCCACCTGTCAATCATATCGAGTTTACTGGGTTCCACCTGTCAGTCATATCAGGTTCTAGTTGGAAGTCATATCGAGTTCTACTGGGTTCCACCTGTCAGTCAGATAGGGTTCTCCCTGTCAGTCAGATCAAGTTCTATTGGGTTCCACCTCTCGGTCATATCGGGTTCCACCTGTCAGTCTTATCAGGTTTTACCTGTCAATCATATCAGGTTCTACTAGGTTCTACCTGTCAGTCATATCGAGTTCTAGTGGATTCTACCTGACAGTCATATCATGTTCCACCTGTCGGTCATTTCAGGTTCAACTGGGTTCTACCTGTCAGTCATATCAAGTTCTACTGGGTTCTACCAGTCAGTCATATCGGTTTCTACTGGATTCCACCTGTCAGTCAGATTGGGTTCTACGTGTCAGTCACAGAGTTTACTGGGTACGACGTGCCAGTCATATCAGGTTCTACTGGGTTTTACCTGTCAGCCATATTGAGTTTACTGGGTTCTACCTGTCAGTCATTTCGGTTTCTACTGGATTCCACCTGTCAGTCAGATCTGGTTCTACGTGTCAGTCATAGAGTTTACTGGGTTCAACCTGCCAGACATATCAGTTTCTACTGGGTTCTACCTGTCAGTCATATTGAGTTTACTGGATTCGACCTGTCAATCATATCAGGTTCTACTGGGTTCTATCTGTCAGACATATTGGGTTCTACCTGACAGTCAGATTGGGTTCTACCTGTCCGTCATATCGGGTTCAACTGGGTTCTTCCTGTCAGTCAGATCCAGTTCTTCTGGGTTCTACCTGTCAGTCATATCGGGTTCAACTGGGTTCTACCTGTCAGTCAGATCCGGTTCTACTGGGTTCTACCTGTCAGTCATACAGGTTCTACTGGGTTCCACCTGTCAATCAGACCTGGTTCTACTCGGTTCCACCTGTCAGTCATACAGGTTCTACTGGCTTCCACCTGTCAATCAGACCGGGTTCTACTGGGTTCCACCTGTCAGTCATACAGGTTCTACTGGCTTCCACCTGTGTTAGTAAAAAGGTTCTGACCTGATGAGGTTCCTCATCTCCTTCTCTGCCCAGGTTCTCACCATCTTCCGGGGGTTTCCTTTACAGTAACCGTGACGGAACCTGCAGAACAACAGGACAACGCAGAACACAGCAAAGACTGATTTTATATTTTCTTTTTAATATTTAATGTTTAATCTGATGAACTTTAGACAGTTCTTCTTCGGTGGTGTTTACCTAAACTCCCCGCTGACGTATTTGTCGCGGTCTTTGAACAGCAGGATGGACGTCTTGTAGATCTTGATGGCGCGACAGCTTCCTGATGAGGTCACAGCGTGATACACGTTTGCCTGAAACACACAAACACACTCAGCAACAAAGAGGGGATCCCAATGAAACGCACATACACACTCAGCAACAAAGAGGGAACCCCACTAAAACACACAAACGCACTCAGCAACAAAGAGGGGACCCCACTGAAACACACTAACGCACTCAGCAACAAAGAGGGGACCCCACTGAAACACACAAACGCACTCAGCAACAAAGTGGTGACTGCGTGCTGGACTGTCATTGGCTGCTGGGCCTCAGCTGACCTCCTTGCCGGTGCTGATGCAGCCGTTGATCTCGCTGATGACGCCTCGACTCAACATCTTGAAGAGAATCATTCGAGTCCGAGGATCTAAAACCTGCAGAAGAAGAACCGATAGATTCAGGAACTGAACGATCGGATCAACAATTCCTGTCAGGCCTTTTCTAAATAAAAGCACGTAGCTCACCTGTTCCACTGTGGCTCTGTCTGACTTGTCCTTCACTCTGAACCTGCGGAAAACAGCCAATCAGATCGTTAGTCAGTCAGTCACATGACCTGTGATGTCACACATGACCTGTGATGTCACGATGCTGATGGAGACCTACGTGTCGTTTTCTTTCTGTTTCTGCATCGTCGTCACTTTATTGATCACAGAGTCGTCAAAGTCCAGTTTATCTGCAACGAGACGATGATGTCATCAACCTCAACCTGTCAATCACACAAGTGAGCGTGTGTGTGTGTGTGTGTGTGTGTGTGTGTGTGTGTGTGTGTGTGTGTGTGTGTGTGTTTGTGTGTGTTACCCAGGTTGATCTTGTGTTCGTATCTCCTCAGAGCTTTATCAGACGGAGTGGATGGCAGCATCTTATTGGATGGATTCTGTCTATTGGCCTGACAAAAAAATAAATAAATAAACACCCATCAGAGAGGAGATTCAGAGCTAACAGCAAATCATCATATGATGGTCACCTGACAGCTCTGACTCGTCCTGTTGTATCTCTTGGTCAGATCTCCTCCCGACAAACACCACGCCCAGTCTTCATCATCATCATCATCATCATCATCATCAACATCTTCATCCTCTTCTTCCTCCTGATGGTCTGACTGCGCCGCATTAACATCACTCTGACTCCCAACAGTCAACAGCTCTGATTGGCTGCAGACAGAAAAGAAACTTTTACCATTCACTGAAAACATTGTGTGTATGTGTGTGTGTATGTATGTATGTATGTATTACTTTACTGTAACAGACATAACATTTTTACTTTTGTACATTTCCAATGTAATCTCCCATAGAGTGGCAGGAGGAGAACATCCATTGGGTCAGGGCAGCCTTGTTTGACATATCCTGCAGGATTTGGGCTACAAACTATGTGTTCTGGAATGGTGGCAGGCCTCTACGATCGTTTGAAGACTCAATAGCCCCGTTACCATTACATGCATTAGTCCCAAGTCACCCCGCCCACTAACTTCGCCCTCTTAGATGGTGTGTCTCCACTTACAACAATTCCCTCGCGAGTTTTGGTGATTACGTAAACACCATGCGTCTATTTCAAAGCTACGTAATCATTTAGCGACTGTTTTGATCGTGACGACACAAAGGCGACCGGGCTAACTCTGAAGCGAAATCCTAAACAAAAACAAGAAGATGTCGACATGGAAGATCAGTTGGTTGCCGGTTTCCTGGTCATTGTGTTTATGCTCATGGCAATGGCGATCGTTATTAGGAAACAAGCACTGTTGTTGTTGGCCAGACTGCGTTAAGTCCTACTGACGTCAAGCCCGCACAAAAAAAACAAACGCGAAAATCGTCCAAACAGCGTGAAGGCAATTTATGGACGTTTCAAAAGAACTTGCCTCGGACTTGCCTCGGTACAAAATTCTCCCAGATCAATCTCCCATAGGGGCAGATTCTGGGTGTGTCCTCTCTCCATAACCCCACTCAATCAGATTAATTACTCTGGTTATGCATGAAATGGAAACTGGTCTTATCTCTGTTCTTGACCACATGTAGCTTTTATTTGTCTCTTCTGATTGGCCATTCCGATGGTTTGAGGCCATGGCCCCTTCAGATTGGCCCCTCTGGTGTGGACCGACCCTTGCCTCTTCTTATTGCCTCTGGTGGCAAGAGACACTGGGCTCTTTGGATTGGCCCTTATGGTTTTCCTCTGTCTGGCCCTTTTGGCTAGTGTTGGGAAATTCAGGTCTTTTTACGGACTCAGATCACTAACTCTCGGACAGTAAAATTACCTAATGTTTTTTTTTTTAAATCATGCAATGCAATTGTAATGCAACATTAGCATACATTCAACACTGTTATCCCACCGGTCACAATTGTTGCCATCAACATGTTTGCTCATTCTATGACCACACTATACAAAATTGAGTAATTGCAAATGCATGTATGAATACTAGACACCCTAAACATGATGTGTACCAAAAATATTTTCCTATCTCCAGCTTAACATACTTTACAAACTTATTTTGTGGGAGCTTTGATGAGGCCATCCTCTACTCATTATACAGGCAGGATGTAAACAGCTGTGGTCATGTGACAATTAACAGTAAATATGTGATACTGCACACATTTTATAGAGACCCTTTATTTTTTCAATATTTGCTGGAAATACATTAAGAAACATTTTTAGAGCCTTATAACTAAGAAATATTACGGTCACAATGGGATTAAATGGGTTAATGGTCCTTTTATAACTCTGAACCTGATCTGTTTACCTATAAACACATAAACAATAAACAGAAAGTCTCACCTGTCCTCCTCCGCGTCATCAAACTGTCCAGGTACACAGCTGATGGCCGACATGACGTCACACACCAACAGAGAAACCAGGGCCAGAACCAGAACCAGAACCAGAAACCAGGGCCAGGAACCGGTCCAAACTGAGCCTTCAGAGCAGCTGAGTTTCAAGCGGCAGCGTGTTGTCTTCACTTCCGGGTTCGAACACGTGTCTACGGCGGCTGATGAGGAGTTTTAGCGAAGCGGCTCCGTGCTGCCCCCTATCGGCCACAGACTGCTTAACCAGCTGAGTTTATTAAACGGGTTAACTAAAGAAGTTGGGACGTTGTGTGAAGTGTAAAAAAAACAAGAGATCTGAGATGGAAATATAAATGTAAATATAAAATAAATATAAATGTAAATATAAGCATGAATATGAATATAAACCTAAACATAAATATGATTATAAATAAAAACATACATATATCATGATAATACGTTTATTATTTTATTATCCATCTAGTATAGGCGCCCTTATACTCGGTTACATATACACACACTCATATACATATATATATATATATATATATATATATATACATATATCTATACATACACATAAATTATGAAGATAAATATAAACATAAATATAGATATTAAAACATTTAGTTTACATGTTTATATGTTTACTTGTTTACCTATTTAATTGTTTGCATGTTTACATGTACTTGTTTATATGTGTTATATATATATATAAATATATATATAAATAAATATATATAAATATAGATATATATATATATATATATACTCTTTGTTACTTAATGTTCCAGAGGCTTTTATGTTGAAAAGCGCTGGGAGGAAGTGTGTATAATGTGTGCTCGTTAGCTCCGTGTTCTGTGTTCTGAAGTTCTACTGGAGTTCTACAGGAGCGGGTCTGGAGATGACCGCGGATCTGGAGCGGACCCCCCGGACTCTGCTGACCGTGGATCGGTCCAGTTTCCGGGACGAGAAGAACCGGTTGAGCGCGCAGGTGGAGCAGCTGCACTTCAACCACAAGGTACCGTTAGCATGTTAGCCTAGCTCTGCCTGCTAACATGCCGAGCGGAATTTCAGAATAAAGGCCTGCCTGAGCCTCCAGCAGGGGCGCCTCCGCCCGGTCCAATGAGACTCTTTCACCTGATTTATACGTCAGAAGAAACATCAAAAATCTTGTCTCTTGTCTCTGATGTTACTCATGAATAAATAAATGTGTAAATAATGTCCGTCCAAAAGAAAGCCTGAAGGAGCAGGTGAGGTTTGATTGACAGGTGGCTGTCATCAGGACAGACAGTGGTGGAAGAAGTATTCAGATCTCTTAAGTAAAAGTACTAATACAACACTGTGAAATTACTCCACTACAAATAAAAGTCCTGCATTCAAAACTTATTGGTCCTTTTTTTTTTTTTTTTTTTTTTTTTTTTTTTTTTAGAAAATTGGTGGTTGTGTTTAGGGGGAGATAGCAGGTCAACAATAAATGCCACATAGAAGTGGTTACATCATCTGAAAGCTGTGAACCTGAAGATTTAATTGATGCGTGTCAAGTTGTTCTGGTCAAACATATCTAATAAATTTACTTATTAAAGTTATGAACCCCTTATACACCTGAATAGGTTTAAATAAATAAATATGTCCCTTTGAAGTCAATTTCCATGTTCCACTGTGTCCCATAAGTTGTTGCAACCATTTTTGGGTTGATACCATTTGTTATCCATATTTGTTGCTGATTTATGCAATTTTATTCATATGGAGAATGGATGAAAATGGTCAAAAAACCCTCCAGAATATTACATCAATATATCAAGACCTTTGGAACAACATAGAAGAATACATGTTGAGATTTGGTTTCAAAAACTTTGGTCATTTTGGAGATATGTTCTGTATTTTCAGCGATTGGATGACGAGCACTTCTGTTCTTCTCTTGCTGAGAGGGCTGTTGGAATTTTAATAGGTTAAGTAAAAGTACAAAGGTATCAGCATCAAAATGTACTTAAAGTCTCAAAAGTAAAAGTACTCGTTATGCAGAATGAATCCACTACGGTTGTTTTATATATTCCAAATATATTATTACATTATTTGTATTGATGCAATTATGTAAGCAGCATTTTCATTTTGTAAAGCCAGGACTCAACTATCTAATATACTGTTATGAGGTATCATTTAAAAACAAATGTGTAATCACTTTAAATTTATCATGTTTTTCATAATAAATCTTCAACCAAAAAGTAACTACAGCTGCCAGCTAAAAGTAGTGGACTAAAAAGTACAATATTTAACTCAAAATGTAGTGAAGTAGAAGTATAAAGTTACATAAAATGGAAATAGTCAAGAAAAGTGCAAGCACCTACACATTTTGATAAAGTACAGTACTCGAGTAAATGTACTTAGTTACTTTCCACCACTGAGGACAGAAGCAGAACAATGTGTATCCACGGCAACGAGTTCATCTGAACACAACTTCATCACCGTGACGACGGACGTCACCGTGACGACGGACGTCACCGTGACGACGGACGTCACCATGACGACGGACGTCACCGTGACAACGGTGTTATCAGTCTGAAACAAACTGATTCACAAATAAACAACAATCATATGAAGACAAATAAAATAAATAGAACATGTGATGCCATGTCAAACGTTGTCACTCACCTGAGGAGTGTCTGTTGTTTTACCTGTGCAGGTGTCTGTGCTGCTGCCTGAGTGTAGCTCCGCCCCCTCTCACCTGGACGCAGCAGTCAACAGTTTCAGCAGTTTCTACCTGATCAGGAAGCTGAACGTATATGAGCTGCTGGACAAACACTTCCTGGAGACCGCGGTGTACCACGGTAACACCTGGACATACCTGTATAGATATCTGTACACCTGTACACACACACCTGTACACCCGTACACCCAGCTGATGTTTCTGTGTTCCAGGAGGCGTGTGTGGTCTGTCCTACAGGATGAGGCTCGATGAAGATAACTGTGTCGCTCTGACGTCAGACGGTAAAACACCTGGTGTGATGTCACCTGTCTCTCTCTCTCTCTCTACCTGTCTGTTTGTCTGTCTGTAGGTCACCTGTCTCTCTCTCTACCTGTCTGTCTGTAGGTCACCTGTCTCTCTTTCTACCTGTCTGTCTGCAGGTCACCTGTCTCTCTCTCTGGATAAAGACTCCTTTGAGCTTTTGGGCGTTGAGGGGAAACCATCCAGATTCAACCACAGAACCAGCAGCAGATTCGGTCCGTGACATCAGTGACATCACAGTGACATCACAGTGACATCACAGCTCATGCTTCATGTATGTGTGTGTGTGTGTGTGCGCGCTCCACAGTGGTGTCTGTAGATTTGACTGACAGCAGCATGGCTCCAGGGGGGCGGGGCTACCAGCGACTCGTCACAGGTCTGACATCACGCCTTCACCTGCAGACCGACTTCCTACTGTCACTTCCTCCAGGTGAGACTCACCTGTTACCAGTGATGCTCAGTGTTGGCAGTGATGTCGATTTCCTATAAAAAAAGGTTAATTTAGTGATGTCATCAGCGGGGCTACACTCCCATATTACCCAGAACCCCCTCTGTCCGTAGGGGGCGGAACCTGTGTGACGGCCCTCCTGTCGCGTTACGATTGGTCGGAGCACAGACCGGAGGTGAGCCGCCGTTACCTGCCCGCGCTGCCCCGCCCCCTGCTGACCTCTGACCTGCAGGCATGTGACCCTCACAGCCTCCTGGAGTGGCTGGGCGCCGTGGACGCCGACGTGAGCTGGTGAGCTGCCGGACACCGTGACGACCTGCCGTCATGTGACCCGCCTGCTCCCACTGATTCTTCTTTTGTGGTTTCAGCGAGAACTCGTCCAGCAGCTTCCTGTCCACGCTGACGTGCCCTGAGCCGAAGACGGCAGCGAGCGGAGCACTGATCGTGTCCGTCAGTGGGCTGCTGCGTCCCGCCGATGTCCTGCAGCTCGTCCAGCAGCTCAGGTACGCTGACCTCTGTGGTGTTTTTGACCCTTTCACTGTTTGTACAGCGGAAGTGGTGTTGTTCTCCAGCCGTTCTGACTGACAAAGAAGCATTTATAAGCATTTAAGTCAAGTCAATTGTATTTATATAGCCTTAAATGGGCTTAAAGGGCTTTACAGACTGTACATGGTACGACACCCTCTGTCCTTAGACCCTTACATCGGCCTCAAAAACCCTTTTAACAGGGAAAAAGAAGAAGAAACCTCAGGGAGAGACAGAGGAGGGATTCATCTCCCAGGACGGACAGACGTGCAATAGGTGTCGTTGTACAGGGCAGATCAACAGAGTAGAATAGAGTAGATAGAGGTTAAAGGGGGAGAGGGGGGGAGAGACCGAGAAGAGTTGAGGTGATGAAGCGCCACCATTGGCCAGTAGTGATGGTGAGTGTAGAGTGGATCAGGAGAGGCCATCTGGCCCATCTGGGGCTGAACAAAATCAACGGCGGTGAGACCAGCAGGAGTGAGTGCCGAGCAGGACCACAGCTCAACACCCTATAAAAAAAAGAGAGAGAAAAGAAAAGTGCAAGTACTCTGGGAAAATACAAGCTTGTGACATGTATTATTGGGACATCAGAGAGAGAAGAAAAGAGGGGCCCGGTGTATCGTGTCCCCCGACACATTGGGCCTATAGCGGCAAAACTAGGGGCTGGTCCAAGGCCTCAGCCAGCCCTAACTATAGGCTTTGTCAAAGAGGAAAGTTTTAAGTGTTCAAAAATATAGCAGTGTCTGCCATTGACTTTACAAATTCAAAACTACTGAGCCTTTGCCATTCTGCTTATTCTTTGATCCATTTTGATGGTTGTCTTCCGTTTTCTGCCACGTGTCTCTGGTTTTGCTCTCCATTTTAAAGCATTGGAGATCATTTTAGCTTAACAGCCTATAATTGTTTGCACCTCTATAAGTTTTCCCCTCTCCAATCAACTTTTTAATCAAAGTACGCTGTTCTTCTGAACAATGTCTTGAATGACCCATTTTCCTCAGGCTTTTAAAGAGAAATGCATGTTCAACCCGTGCTGGCTTCATCCATAAATAGGGGCTATTTTTTTTAACACACCCCTTTCAACTTACTGCCCAATTGCACAGCCTTAAGAGCGTGATTAGCACAAATGCTGGGTCTTGTTGGTTTTCTGAGAATCTACTGCACCTACTGGTACCTTGTTTGCCATGTAGCAATAAAGAATATACTAAAAACCTGGATTAATCTGGTTAGTCACATTGGACTGCTATTATTTTGAACACTACTGTGTATATATAACTGGGTGTGGTCAGCATAACAATGAAAGTTAATCGAATGTTTTCTAATGATATTACCTAGAGGGAGCATATAAAGGGTGAATAAAATTGGTCCAAGCACAGAACCCTGTGGAACACCATGGTTAACATCAGTGTGCACTGAGGATTCATTGTTCACATGAACAAACTGGGAAAAGTCTGATAAGTACGATTTAAACCAGCCCAGTGCCGTTCCTCTAATGCCAATTACATGTTCCAGTCTCTGTAATAGGATACAATGGTCAATGGTGTCAAATGCAGCACTCAGATCTAGCAAGACAAGGACAGAAACAAGTCCTAGTGAGGGCCATAGGAATACATGGTTCAATAGAGCTGTGACTCCCTTTCAGCCTGGCTACAGTGCTGAAAAGAAATCTTGGGTTGTTCCTATTTTCCCTTAATTAATGACGAATAATAGGCTGATCTGGCTTTTCGGAGGGCTTTCTTATATGTTTTAAGACTGTCCTGCCAAGTTAGAAGAAATTCTAAGTTGAACGCCATTCCCTTTCGAGCTTTCGTGAAATTTTCTTCAGTTCACGGGTTTGAGAATTATACAATGGAGTTAATTTTTTCCGTTTTTTTTTTTTTTAAGTACACTTTGGCCCCAGGAGACTGCTTCTCCCCCTGTGTTGACAGACTACGGCCTGGCAGCCAACCAGGAACCAGTTACAGAGTCCACACGTTTAATCGCCTGCAGCTGACGCCACCTGTTGCTCTGAAATGGTCGTGATCCTGTCGGAATCCTAGAAAACTTTAGTCCACCGGTGGAATAGCGATTCGTACAACCGTATACACAACAACCAGACATGATGCTGGGAACAGTTTGCAAATGCTTATAAATGCTTTTTTGTCAGTCAGAAGGGCTGGAGAACAACACCACTTCCGTTGCCAGAATGCATGTGCATATTTTGTGACGTCGGCTGAAAAAGGGTCTATATTATCATAAAGTAGTAATAACCTCCTCACCTGTCCCGCAGGTCTCACCTGGAGCGGTCTCCGGCGGCGTCCTGGGTGGCGCTGACCGTTCACGGTTTTGTTGATAGTCCAGTGTCGTGGGGTGGTGCCGAGCACGGCGTCCTGAGAGGAGGAGAGAACTTCTACAGTCTGCTGCTGTTCAGAGACCAGAGCTACCTGCTGCACTTGGCCGCTGGTGCTCAGGACGCCTGCCCGCCCTGATGATGTCATCAGGCGCCAGGCGGGTTCGGGAAACCAAAATATCTATTCCCTTATTGTTTATATTTTCATTATTTTGTAATTACTTTTTACTTGTATGAATATTTAATTTGTTGAAACAGTGAAAGTTTGTTTTACCAGCATTTAGAAATATTTCAGTAATAAATAATAAAACAATGATAAAAATGTATAAAGTTGTTTGGTGGATTTATTTTAGTTTCTAGACTTCAGAGAGGTTATCAGGAACTGTCTGATTAGCTTAGCTTAGCATCAAGAGGAATATTATTACATTCAAAAAGAACTGAGTTCAGGTTTTAGAGTTCAGTCTACAGACAGAGAACTAAACTGTTTAAGTTCTTAATGAATAAAATAATAAGAAACTGAAACTGCTGCAGCTCCATGGTGGTGTGGTGGTCAGAGGGTCGGGGTTCGACTTCGGCCTGCAGCTCTTCTGTGTGGAGTTCTCATGTTCTTCCGTGTCAGCGTGGGTTCTCCAGCTTTCTCCCACAGTCCAAAAACATGCACTGAAGTTTAATTGGTGACTCGAAATTACCCGTAGGAGTGTATGAGAGCGTGTCTATGTGTCAGCCCTGTGATAGTCTGAGACCTGTCCAGGTGAACCGCCTCTCGGCTCGAGACCCGAGGAGGAGAAGAGGTTAATGAATTAATTAATGTTCTTGCTGCTGATTTGCTGGATGAAATAACTGACAACAAGAAGTGATTTACAGACAGAAAAATACAATTTAATTTCAGTTTAAAGTTTTTAAACTAAAAAACAATTATTCAGATGTGTCCCTGGTCCTGCTCAGACCTGGTCCTGGTCCTGGTTATAAGATCTGTGAAACATCGTCTTATGACCAAACAGGAAATATGATGTCACCTTTAGTTCACTTCCTCTTCCTCCTCCAGGTAGAAATTCATCAGAGGTCAAAGGTCACCTCCACTTAAAGGAACAGTCCAACATTTTATACATCGTCTCGTTCTCACAGAGGTCCTACTGTTAGCCTAGTTTAGCACAAAGACTAGAGGCAGGGGGAACCTGTTAGCATAGCTTAGCACAAAGACTGGAAGCAGAGGGAAACTGTAAGCCTAGCTTAGCACAAATACTGGAAGCAGGGGGTAAAAGAAAGCCTAGCTTAGCTCAAAGACTGGCAGCAGAGAGAAACTGTTAGCCTAGCTTAGCATGGATCAGATGCGAGAACCAGACGATGAAAAGAACGTCAGAGATTATAATTTAAATGTCGTCAGAACCGCTTTCCTGTCCAACTCAGAGCTGCCGAGTTCTGCTCCCATTCAGTTCCTAGTCCAGGTCCTGGTCCCGGTCCATGTCCTGGTTCAGATCCTGGTCCTCGTTCACATCCAGGTCCAGGTCCAAGTCCTGATTCAGATCCTAGTCCAGGTCCTGGTTCAAATCCTGTTCCTGTTCCAGCTCCTGGTCCAGGTCCTAGCAGAGCTCGGTCCTCCTCTGCAGGTACTGCAGAATGGAGTCGGTTCCCTGCGAGGAGCCCCAGACTCTCTTCAGGGCTTCACATTCGCGCTCGTTCACTTGTTCCAGAGCGCCGCGGCTCGTGTTCCTCATCAGAGCTTTGGACTCCCGCAGAACCTGCAGGACAGGAAGCAGAACCAGAACTGACAGGTGAGGATCGAAAACACAGAACCGAACAAGGGTCGCAGCGTGTATATTTACTGACCAGCGAGTCGACTGTCACCAGCTCTTTGACTCGCAGCATCACTTCCTGTGTGAAGGTTCCCGGCCAGAGAACCTGAGACACCAGACCTTTCGAACACGCCTCCTGCGCTGTCAGCTTCCTGCCACTCAGCAGCAGCTCATTAGCCTGCAGCAGAACATTCGAATTAGAACAGAACGTTAGAATTAGAGCAGAATGTCAGACTGAGAACAGAACATTAGACTGAGAATAGAAAGTTAGACTGAGAATAGAACAATAGACAAAGAACAGAACAATAAAACTTTGAACAGAACGTTAGAATTAGAGCAGAACGTCGGACTGAGAACAGAACATTAGACTGAAAAACATAATGTCAAACTGAGAACAGAACATTAGACCGAGAACAGAACATTAAACCAAGAACAGAACAGTAGACTGAGAACAGAAGGTTAGACTGGGATCAGAACATTACACTGAGAACAGAACGTTAGACCGAGAACAGAACAGTAGACTGAGAACAGAACGGTAGACTGAGAACATTAGACTAAGAACAGAACATTAGACTTGGCGAGGAACAGAACGACGTGGTGATGTCATGGCGGGCGGACTCACCGAGGCTAGGCCCATGATGCGGGGGAAGGTGAAGGTCGAGCAGGCGTCGGGCGTCTGGCCGTAGGCGGCATATGGCGTCTGGAACCACGCCTTCTCATTGGCCCACACCACGTCGCAGAGCGGCAGGATGGCAGCACCAAGGCCGAGCGCCGGCCCGTTTACTGCCGCCACGATCGGCTTCCTGAACTGGACAAAAGTGTTGACGAAGGTCCTGAAAAGGAGACAGAGGTTAGAGGTTAAGGCTGGCAATGGCGCCGCTACCTGATGACATCACTGAGGGCCGCCGTGGGAATACCTAATGGTTTCGGCCATCTTGATGCTCTCCTTCTTCCTGTCGTCTGTCAGACGCCTGATGAAGTACAGGAAGTCAAGGCCGCAGCAGAACACGCTGCCGACTGCGCCGAGTAACACCAGCTTACTGTCGTCTGACGCTGCGGTCGCCATGGCACTCTGGATCTCTTTCATCACCTGACGACAGGTAAATAGGTTTAATCACCGGTTTACCTGTGGGGGCAGGTCCTACTTGTGGGGGCAGGGTCCACCTGTGGGGCCTACCTGAGGGGTCTACCTGTGGGGACGGGGCCTAGCTGTGGGGCCTACATGTGGGGGTGATGGCCTGCCTGTGGGGGCGGGGCCTATCTGTGGCCAGTGTCTACCTGTGGGGGCGGGGCCTAGCTGTGGGGCCTACATGTGGGGGTGGGGCCTATCTGAGTGGTCTACCTATGGAGGGCCTACCAGTGGGGTCTACCTGTGGGGGCGGGGTCGTCCTGTAGGGGTGGGGCCTACCTGCGGTCTACCTCACCTCGGGGTTCAGCGTGTTGTTCTCGGAGCTCTTGGTGGACAGCAGGATGTGGGTGAACCCGTCCTGTTTCTTGACCACGATGTCGCGGTATCGGTAGGCGCTCTCCGTCTGCCGAACGCTGAACCGCAGACGTTTGTCGAAGGCTGAACGCTCCTCCAGCCGCCGCTTCCCCAGCGCACCAGTCGCCCCAGTGACGGTGCTTTGCACACTCGACATCCCGTTAGCGGCAACGGCCTCCATCATTGGCGAGTCGACTGCAAGCATCCAGGACATAAATAGACAATAGTAGTTAATAGACAGTAATAAAAAATATCCTCTGAAAGCTCCAAAATATCAGGACTTTTCAATAAAACAGAATATTTTTAAATTAGCCATTAAATCCTCCACGACCTCTGACCTGTGACATCATGAGGCAGCTGTGTGATCTCTGACCTGTGACATCATGAGGCAGCTGTTTGACCTCTGACCTTACCTGTGCCGCTGAGGGAGCGCATGGCAGCAGGTGTGATGGGCCCTGGGGGCGGGGCGGGGGGGTTCTGGCTGCGGGGTCTGGTCCCCATGCGGGCCCTCTCCTCCCCAGGGCCCAGCTGGACTCCGGCAGGCTTCTCCAGCAGCGCCACCTCTGGGGGGACCAGGTGCGCCTCCTGAGCGCCGGCCTCCAGGCCGTGAGCCGCCTCGCTGTGCGAGTCCTCCGAGTCCAGCCGGCTGTTGATCGGACTCTTGGGGACCAGGATCTTGATGCCGGTTTTGGACAGGTCCACGCTGCGGCGGGCTGAGCCCACCGGAGACGCTGACATCAGGCTGCCGCTGAACCTGGCAACCGGCGAGGGCTGCAGGGAGCTGACAGAGGCAGGGCGGGGCGGCCCGGCAGGGAGGAGCTGAGGTCTCACTTGCTCACAGCCACTGAAACCTGCGCTGAGGTTGTTGCGAGCAGCGGCAGGGGACCTGCAGGGCAATCTGTGGGCGGGGCTGGACAGGTGGCTGGGCGAGCTGCGGGTGGAGCGCAAGAAGGTGGCGTCTCTCTGCCGCTCGCCGTACTGACGGTTAAAGTCGTGGACGTAGATCATACAGGTGGACAGGTGACCCTCAGGCTCCCAGGTGTCCCCCTCCGAGCCGTACCCCCTCCACCTGACCAGGTACTCCACCTTCCCCTTCTTATTCTTCCTCCGGTCCACGATACGCTCCACCTACAGCACACACACATCCACACTTACAGATCTGACATAATGCTCCACCTGCAGCACCTCACTGCTGACATCATCAAACTACAGAAAAGTCTTTGTGCCGTCAGAATGAACTTGTTCATTTTTGTGATTCATTTTAAATATTTACTGGTTTAAAAACAATTTGCAGTGAATACAAAACCAGCAGGCACAGTTTATTATTATTATCATTATTTTTTAAATTATTATTATCATCATCATCATCATCATCATTATTATGTTATCTAAGGGGTCTAAATAAATGGAGCGTGGAGCTCTTCAGAGACTTTCAGTTCCGTCCAAACAGTTTATTCGGCAGAAAAGTTGACAGCAACAAAACTGATTCTAACTGGCTCAGAACATGACAACTACGGGGATTTGTACCAGAAGAACAAGAAAAAAACATTAACGTCGTAGAGAGGACGGTCGCAAAGCATCATGGGACACATTAGAGGAGTGAATCAGCGTATTGGCCCATGACATGACATTATTGTGATATGGTGAGTATTGGTACAATATATTCTCAGTGTATTCATCTCACTTCAGTCTTTTTATTTGTCCACAATAAGAGTCAAACCCACAGTCTGACCAACAAAGTATTCAGTTAAACTAAACTGAACTGATATCAAACATGTATGGATGACAACAACAGCAGCATTTTATCAAACTTTCACAAACAACAAGCTTCACTGCTAAAAATGTTTCTGAATCAAACAGAAAAAAAGACAAACTTTGCAGCGTTATTTCCACAACTTCCCTACACCACACGGAGCCTATAGATTCCTTACATCTTATAGTGTGATTCCTGGATCTCCAGGAGATTCATAACAGTGAGAAAAACAAAAATGGTGAAAATACTGACGGCCAAACGCTAAATTATCTGTATTATCAATTATCTATATTATCAGTTATTATCGGTATAATCAGTCATTATCTGTTATTATCAGTTATTATGTGCATTATCAGTTATTATCAGTTATTATCTGTATTATAAGTTAGCTCTTATAATATTGCCAAAAATGCTTTCTGTTCGAGGCCAGAAATTTCACTCTGCCAACCTCTGGATGCTTTCACTCTGCCAGAAGATTCCACAGCTGTTAATTCCGTTGATTGCTCTGCTCTGATTGGTCGACCCCACGCTTTGATGTTTTGATGTGATTACAGTTACAGATACACGCGCACGCACACACACACACACACACACACTGGTCATTTAATGTAATAACAGTTAAAGATACACGCACGCACACACACAATGGTCATTTAATGTAATATCAGTTAAAGATACACGCACGCACACACACACACACACACACACACATATGCGCGCGCGTAAGCGCGCACACTCCTCCAGATACAAATGTTTCACACACACACATTTTGAGGTTAAAGGGCATAGGTTGCTGTATAAATAAATACTTGAAGAGGAATAGTATCATAACATTACTAGTATTAATTGTTTGAAATCTCTGAAGAATCTCATCATAGTGTACACACACCGGCAGTAGCTCCCGTGGCCCTTTCAAAATTTCCCCCAGAGGAAATTTTCTAGTTGTCTGTACTATCCGTTATTATCTGTATTATCAGTTATTATCTGTTATCAGTTATTACCTGTATTATCAGTTATTATCGGTATTATCTGTATTATAAGTTAATATCTGTATTATCAGTTATTATCTGTACTATCAGATATCAGTATTATCAGTTATTATCGGTATTATAAGTTAATTTTCTGTACTATCAGTTATTATCGGTATTATCAGTTATTATCTGTATTATCAGTTATTATCGGTATTATCTGTATTATAAGTTAATATCTGTATTATCAGTTATTATCTGTACTATCAGATATCAGTATTATCAGTTATTATCTGTACTATCAGATATCAGTATTATCAGTTATTATCTGTACTATCAGATATCAGTATTATCAGTTATTATCGGTATTATCAGTTATTTTCTATTATCAATTATCGGTATTATCAGTTATCAGTTATTCTCCGTTATTTTCTGTTATTTACAGTTATCTGTATTATCATTATTACAGTCACAAATCAGCAGCTTTATTAATGATTCAAACTGTAAACAAAACAAAATAACAACAAATATTAACTGATGATTTAACAGATTAACATGTTCACACACCAGCTGATATATTGACATCAGTGTTTAAATATCGGTCGGCTGTATTGATTATTAGGGAGATATTGATAGTATTATTGATTCTGACAGTTCTGTTACTGATTACAAAGCAATTAAAGTTTAAAACCAAACTTTCTCTGAACGTATTCACTTTATAAGCTAGCACTGAGCTAGCACTGAGCTAGCACTGAGCTGACACCGGCTTCTACAGGCTAGTCAAAGAAGCTAATCCGACCAGCAGTCTGACTGTAACGAGTCGAGCAGCTGCTAACTAACCAGTTTATTTCACTTTTCTGCTGTTGTTACAAAGTTAACTCGGGACTCTGCCGCTAGCTATTAGCATTAGCTCACATCACCTCGTAGAACTCTTCCGTAGCCATGGAGACTGTGCGCGTGCACGAGCAGCTTCCAGAAGCTTATTCAGGCGTGCGGCAGCATGAGACAGGTGGAGGTGAGTGTCCGCTGCCGGCTGCAGTCCGCGGGGTCAGCTGCACCGGGACGGGACGCACTTTATCTCAGGTAACTGTTAGCCGTTAGCTGTTAGCTCACCTGCTGTACGGAAACATCCGGCCTCACTGACGGCCTTCAAAATAAAAGCCCTCCGGCCCACTGATGTAAAGTTTGTCAGTAAAACTTCATTCAGATGAACCAACAAACACTTCAAGCTCTTCAAATCCGTGAAAATAATTAAAATCCAATAACACCAACAGAACCTGAACCTGATCCTCGGACCGGCCCAAACCAGAACTCGTCAGCTGGATTCTTCCAACATGAAGGAGAATCCAAGAATCATCAGGGACAGAAAACCCAAAGCTCTGTTCGTCCTCCGTCTGTATTCTTCTCACATTTATTTACACCTCAGTGTTTCAGCTGCCATCAATAAAACACACCAAAAGGTGAAATTATTTTTATTTTGTTTTAATAGTTTGATAAGTCAGAGACAGGTTCAGGGACAGGTTCAGAGACAGGTTCAGGGAGAGGTCAGAGACAGGTCCAGAGACAAGTTCAGGGACAGGTTCAGAGACAGGTGCAGGGACAGGTCAGAGACAGGTCCAGAGACAAGTTCTGAGACAGGTCAGAGGCAGGTTCAGAGACAGATTCAGGGACAGGTCAGAGGCAGGTTCAGAGACAGTTCAGAGACAGGTTCAGAGACAGATTCAGGGACAGGTCAGAGGCAGGTTCAGAGACAGATTCAGGGACAGGTCAGAGACAGGTTCAGAGACAGGTCAGAGACAGGTTCAGAGACATTGGACAATGAAGTATGATGTCCTCCTGGTCCTCTTCAGTCTGACTTCTTGTCCCTTGTACTGTCTTCGTCCTCGTCTACGCCAGCGGCGTGGTTCTTGCAGCAGAGATAGAAGAAGATGGAGAAGACGGCGATCGGGAAGCAGAGCAGGAAGCTGCCGAGCAGTGGCGTCTGTCTGAACAGCAGCTGGATGGACAGAAGACAGAGGTCAGAGGTCACTGAGACAGGAAACAGGTCACAGTACTGATGATGTCAGAGCTTACCGTCAGTGTCACTCTGATGTCATAGACGAGGCGCCGGAGGCGCTGAGCGGCGCTGTTTCCTCCCTGACCCTGGTGATTAAACACATGGCTCAGAAACAAGCTCACAGCAGCTGAATGTACTCCAGGTGTCTGCTGTACCCACTCACCTCGATGCTGCTGTCCAGGACGCCATCCAGGAAGTCCAGCAGGTGGCGCTCCGTCTCCACGGCGCCCGGCGGCAGGAAGTAGCCATCATTGGACAGATTAACCACGATGAATGATGGCAGAGACACGTCCCTGTCGACAACACACAGAGACGTTTATTTACCATGTCACCATGTCTCTACAGGGACACCTGGGACAGACACAGAAGACAGGCTCACAAGTCCCCAAGTGTCCATGGAGAGATGTTATCAGCTAGATACATCAAGGCGACATCATTAACTAGAGACATCAAGGACTAGAGACATCCAGGACTAGAGATATCAAGGAAAAGAGACATCAAGAACTAGAGACATCCAGGACTAGAGACATCAAGGACAAGAGACATCAAGAACTAGAGACATCAATAACTAGAGACATCAAGGACTAGAGACATCAAGAGCTAGAGACATCCAGGACTAGAGACATCAAGGACTAGAGTAATCCAAGACTAGAGACATCCAGGACAAGAGACATCAAGAACTTGAGACATCCAGGACAAGAAACCTCAAGGACTAGAGACATCCAGGACAAGAGACATCAAGAACTAGAGACATCCAGGACTAGAGACATCAAGACCTAGAGACATCAAGGACTAGAGACATCCAGGACTAGAGAAATCAATAATTACAGACATCAAGGACTAAGGACATCCAGAACTAGAGACATTAATAACTAGAGACATCAGGACTAAAGACATCAATAACTAGAGACATCCAGGACTAGTGACATCAAGAACTAGAGATGTCAAGAATTTAAAGACAAACTAACCCCATCACAAGTCCCTCAATGTAGTCGCTCCCCTCCATGAAACCAAAGTAAAAGTTCCTGTCAGACAGACAGAAAGACAAGGAGACAGACAGACAGAGAGACACAGACAAACAGACAGAGAAACTTTAATATTTATGTTTAAAATATGTAGAAATTTCTCTGAATAAAAGTATGATTTGACTTTCTGAATGTTTGAGACTTTGTGAGATTTTGTGAGACGCTCTGATGGAGGCTGTGGAGACTCGCCTGCTGTATGTCACTCTGTGCTCTTCTGACACTTTCTCCACCAGACTTTTATACCTGAACAGGTAACAGGAAACACGTCACATGAAAGTCAGCTGACAGATGATGTCACAGTGTTACCTGTTGGGTAAGGTCTTACCTGAGACCCTCCTCACTCAGACTGTTCTCCTCCACCAGCGCCAACAGCACCAGTTTACCTGGAGACAGTGGTGGATTCACATCACATGAGCCAATCAGCAGAGTCGATGTGGTCACATGACTGCGTTCCTAATAACACGTTAGCCTAGGACTCGCCTGAGTCTCCCATGGTAACAGCATTAGTTACCTGAGTCTCCCAATGGCGACAGCGTTAGTTACCTGAGTCTCATGGTGATAGTGTTAGTTACCTGAGTCTCCTATGGTGACAGCGTTAGTTACCTGAGTCTCCCATGGCGTACAGAGTGTAGCTGTCGATCCTCTGGTAGCTCGGGAAACGTTCTCTGTTGATCCACAACTTCAGATCGCCGTCTTGTTCCTCTGAAACATCACAACCCATCAACACAAAGTCCACTTCACCAGAGGACAGGGGACAGAGGAAGGAAAAAGAGGACAGAGGTCGAAGGACAGAGACAGAGGACATGGGTCAGAGGTCAAAGGACAGGGGACAGCTTCTTGTTTCACCTTCGTAACTGAAGTAGGTTCCATCTTTAAAGACTAGCACCGCTGGCAGGGACGGTAGAGACACCGCCTGGGGACAAAGGCACATCACAAATTCAGGTCCCATACAGACAGGGGACATCTACCTGTCCCTCCTGTCTCCTTCTTTCTCCTCCTGTCTCCTCCTGTCTCCTCCCGTCTCCACCTGTCTCCTCCTGTCTCCTCCCGTCTCCACCTGTCTCCTCCTGTCCCTTCCCGTCTCCTCCTGTCTCCCCCTGTCTCCCCCTGTCCTCCTGTCCCCTCCTGTCCTCCTGCCTCCTCCTGTCCCCTTCCTGTCCTCCTGTCTCCTCCTGTCTCCCCCTGTCTCCTCCTGTTCTCCTGTAACCTCCTGTCTCCTACTGTCTCCTCCTGTCCCCTCCTGTCCTCAGACCTTGGGCAGGGCATCTCTGGTTGAAGAGAAGAAGTACGTGTGGACGATCAGATCCTGAGCTGCTGAAGAGAAGTTACCCTGCAGACACACAACAGGTTATTGTGTGTGTGTGTGTGTCTGTCTGTCTGTCTGTCTTTGTGTCTGTGTGTCAGTCTGTCTGTGTGTCTGCGTGTGTGTGTACCTTCAGCTGTGATGTGGCTCCAACATAAACAAACATAACATCATGGTGGTTCATGGCGTGCTGGAACAGCTGCAGGCTGCTCAGAGATCGAACCAGCGGCCTGAACGACAGACACGTTATGTCACACTGACAGCTGTGATGTCACTAACAGCACATTAGGTAAGAAGCTAATAACATTTGATCATCTAATCCGAAAATATGAGATAATAAATAATACTGAATGATAATAATAATAATAATCCATCCATCAATTTTCATTCATTTATTCGGGGCCGGGTTGCAGGGGCAGCAGGCTAAGTAGGGCATTCCAGGTATCCCTCTCCCCAGCCACATCGTCCAGCTCCTCCTGGGGGACCCCGAGACGTTCCCAGGCCAGGCGAGAGATATAATCCCTCCACCATTTTCTGGGTCTTCCCCGGGGCCTCCTACCAGTTGGACATGCCTGGAACACCTCTAACGGGAGGCGCTCTGGACACATCCTTACCAGATGCCCAAACCACCTCAACTGGCTCCCTTCGATGCGAAGGAGCAGCGGCGTACTCCAAGCTCCCTCCGGATGTCTAAGCTCCTTATCCTATCTCTAAGGCTAACCCAGCCACCCTACGGAGAACACTCATTTCAGCTGCTTGTAATCCGCAATCTTGTTCTTTCAGTCACTACCCAAATCTCGTGGCCATAAGTGAGGGTTGGAACATAGATGGACCGGTAAATCAAGAGCTTTGCATTCCGGCTCAGCTCCTTCTTCACCACAACAGTCCAGTACAACGCCTGCATCACTGCTGATGCTGCACCAAACCGCCTGTCCATCTCACGCTCCATCCTACCCTCACTCGTGAACAAGACTCCAAGACACTTGAACTCGTTTGAGGCGAACTTGGAGGCGCTGACTTTCATCCCAATTACCAAACCGGATCCATTCCTCCCCCCGGCTGTACCTTGAGATCTTATCCATGAAGACCATGAATAGAATCGGAGACAAGGGGCAACCCTGGCGGAGGCCAACACCCACCGGGATTGTGATTGACGTTGTGCCGAGTATGAGGACACAGCTCTCACTTTGATCATATAGGGACTGGATAGCTCATAGCAATGAGCCCGGGGACATGGTCGTAAGCCTTCTCCAAGTCTACAAAACACATGTAGACTGGACCACCCATGACCTCTCCAGAAGTCTTGCGAGGGTAAAGAGCTGGTCCACTGTTCCTTGGCCAGGACGGAAGCTGCATTGTTCCCCCTTTTTGAAAATGGGGACCACCACCCCGGTCTGCCACTCCACTGGTACTGTCCCAGACCTCCACGCGACACTGAAGAGGCGTGTTATCCATGAGAGCCCAACAGTGTCCAGCCGTCAGCACCTCAGGGCGAATCTCATCCAACCCTGGCGCCTTGCCGCCGGGCAGCTTCTTAACTACCTCAGCAACTTCTGCCAGGGACACTGATGAGTCTTCCCCTGAGTCTTCAGACTCTGCTTCCCCCACAGAGGACTTGTTGGCTGGATTAAGAAGTTCCTCAAAGTGCTCTTTCCACTGACTGACGACATCCCCAGGTCGGGTCAGCAGGTCTCCTCCCCCTCTGAACACAACTTAGGCCAAGCCTTGCTTCCCCTTCCTGAGTCGCCCGACAGTTTTCCAGAACCTCTTTGAGGCCGACCAAAAGTCCTCCTCCATAGCCTGCCCAAATTCCTCCCATACCCGAGTTTTTGCTTCAGCCACTGCCGCAGCTGCAGCTCTTTTGGCTTTTCCTTCTTCAGCTTGAAGGCCTCCCTTCAAGCAGGGTTCTTGGGTTGCCGCCTTGACAGGCAACGACGGCCTTCAGGCTACATCTCCTACCAGCCACATCAATAATTGTGTGCTCCCCTCCTGGGTCTGGCTCCGGGAGGGGGCCTGGTTTACCCTTGCCGGGCGAGGTACGCTGATTTTTTTTGATCCGCTTCATAAGGGTCTTTGAATAATAATAATAATAATATGAGATAATAATAATAATAATAATAATAATATGAGATAATCATAATAATAATGATAATGATAATAATATAAGATAATAATAATGATAATAATGTCTGAAGACTCGCCCTCCGACTCGATGAGCGAAGTCCATGATGGCATCTCTGGTTCTCGGTCCTGAATAACTATATTTCACATCTTTCTTCAGCCTGAAAAAACAAAACAGAAAATTTTATTCTTGTTTTAGTTTGTTGCTTTATGGTCGGAAGCTTTTAATTAATGAAAGATGTGTAGACTCACATGTGGATGGCTGGATAAACCCTGACCTGAAACTCTTTGGCCAAACCTGCAGACACAAACAGAACCTGTGACCTCTGACCTGTGACCAGGTTCGAGTCCCTCAGGAGGACTTCAGCATGATGAGTCTGTACTGACCTGGGTTGGAGGTGGCGTCTGCCTTTCCCACTCGGACCGGAGAGCCAAGACTCCGAAGTTCTGATCCGATCTGATGCCACACCGGATCCAGCTGTCTGCAGAACGCACACCAGGGGGCGTAGAACTACACACAAACACACACACGCACAGATACACACACACACACACACACACACACACACACACACACACACACACACACACAAGATACACACTGTAATAACTGTAATAATGTAGTAATACTGTAATAACTGTAATAATGTAATTACTAATAAATGTGATAATGTAATAATGTAATCACTGTAATAATGTAATAACTGTAATAATATAATGACTGTAATAATGCAATAACTGTAGTAATGTAATGTAATAACTAATAATGCAATAACTAATAATTTAGTGACTAATAAATGTAATAATTGTAATGATGTAATAACTAATAATGTAATAACTGTAACAGTAAATAATTTCAGTACCTTGATGAGCCAGATGTCGTCAGCTTCTTTCATCTCCATGAAACTGAAAAACAAAACAACTTTCATTCAGTTTTGTGTTTCATTTATACATTATCAGGATCTTGTTCCAATTATCATTATTATTATAGTTTTTGAAGGTAATAAATCTCCGATAATAATAATTAATCTCCGATGAAACAATGTACTCTGGTGGTTGCACGAATGGGCGTGGCTAAATTACTTCACATGAAATTCAGTACTTTTATGTATCACAGAAGAAAAAAGTCTGAAGAACCCAAAAACCAACATCTTGGATGGAATGGAGAGTTTTCGTCACACAATGTGGCATTTTGCCAGAAAAACAGGAAGTTGTCATAACTGGCATCCAACATGGCCAAAGTTTGTCCGGCTGGATGAGATTCTGAACAAGTTGATGAAATACTTCATAAAGTCTTGCCCCTTATGCTTTAACCACGCCCCTTTCATGACTAATGAACCTTTTGACGGACTTTGCCCTGCCCCCTTAACTTGCCCCGCCCCTTTTCATAACTTGTGACCTGGTCGTAATTATTATACATTTTATCATTATTATTATTATTTTCATTATTATTTTCATTATTATTATTATTATTATTATTATTATTATTTTAATTATCATTATCATTATTATTATTTTTTTATTATTATTATACACTAAAGTTCATTGTCAGCTGTTAAATTGCTGTTTTTCTTTATTTCCGTGAATAATAACTTCATTAACAGAAATAAAAACAGAATAATTCATTATCATTAGTTTTATGGTGAAATTATTATGACCTTGTTTCATGCTAAGCAACAGTTAAGCTATTAGCTAAGCTAACTGTTTCTGATGCTTGTGTTCTCAGGTACAAAACCAAAGAAACACAGAGGATAAGCTGCACTTCACAGTTACAGTTTATTAAAATAAATTAAGAAAGCAACACTTTAAAAACAGCAGTTTGGACTCACGTGTCATCGAGCTCCTCGACAAAAGCTGACACCGACAGAACCAGCAGCGCTGAAAACACAGGACAGGCTGTTTTAACAGAGCAGAGGTGAGAGGACAGGACAGGCTGTTTACACAGAGCCAAGGGGAGTGGACAGGAGAGGCTGTATACACAGAGCTGAGGGGAGAGGACAGAAGAGGCTGTTTACACAGAGCTGAGGGGAGAGGATGGGACAGGCTGTTTACACAGAGCTAAGGGGAGAGGACAGGAGATGCTGTTTACACAGAGCTGAGGGGAGAGGACAGGAGAGGCTGTATACACAGAGCTGAGTGGAGAGGACAGGAGAGGCTGTATACACAGAGCTGAGGGGAGAGGACAGATGAGGCTGTTTACACAGAGCAGAGGGGAGAGGACAGACAGGATGTTTACACAGAGCTGAGGGCGAGGACAAAAACACTCCAATGTCTACACAAAGACGTTTGTGCTGATTCCATAGAGCTGGACTTTTAGATTTATATATTGCAGTGAAACACGAGGCCACAGTGAGAAAAATAAAGGTAAAAAAAATTGTTCAGAAGGTTACTGAAGCCAAACTGATGGAAGGATTTTTAAAAGCCAGAAAGGTCCAGAGTAAAACTTGCTGAGGAACAGGAAATGGTCTCTTTGTCCCATCAGATCAAAGTTAATCCTGCAGCAACACGTGTCGTGTTTCAGATTCAGAAAATTTCTGTTGAAATGAGCTGCTAGATTTTTCCAGATGTCTATAAAAACCCTAAATGTTTTGCCCCGTCTTGTCAGCCCTCTGACCCAAGCCTTCAGAAGGAGGTGAAACGAGGAGTTTGTTGACGTACCTGAGAGCAAGACGACGCTCCTTCTGTCAGACATGTTGACTAATGGATTAACAAAACAGAGCTAATCTGCTAACTGCTAACACACTGAACACACTAATCTGACAGATTAAAGGGGGGAGGGGAAGAGAGGAGAGGAGAGGAGAAGGAGGAGAGGAGAGGAGAGGAGAGGAGAGGAGGGGGGATGAGAGGAAAGGAGGGGAGGAGAGGAGGAGAAGAGGGGAAAGAGGAGAGGAGGAGGAGGAATGGAGTGGATGTTTCAATCAGTGGTGAGTGATTCTGTACTTCCAGACTCACCTGTAGAGCAAATAAAACACAAGCTCACCTGTGCTAAGCTACAGTTCCCCCTGATAATGATGGGATGTCATATAGAATAAAATAAAAAGGAAACACTGAGTTCAGTATATTTTTTATTTTGATTCAAAGCTCAGCCAATAAAAACAGAGTAATAAAAGTCTGTGACATCAGCAGCAAGTAACTGTCCAATCATATCGTCCGCTGGGCTGGGACATCAGAGCGTGGCATGCTGGGAGGGGGCGTGGTGTCTGCGGACGTGTCGCCGCAGCAATTGGCGGTCTGGACTTGAGTACTCACACTGTTGGCATGGAAATGCCTCGCCGGTGTGATGGCGGCGAGCATGGAGGTCCAAACTCTTCTTCTGGATACTGAGACAGGTGAGAGACAGGTGAGACAGGTGAGAGACAGGTGTGACAGGTGTGAGACAGGTGAGAGACAGGTGAGAGACAGGTGTGACAGGTGTGAGACAGGTGAGGGAGGTGAGATACAGGTGTGACAGGTGAGAGAGGTGAGACAGGTGAGAGACAGGTGTGACAGGTGAGAAACAGGTGTGACAGGTGAGAGACAGGTGAGGGAGTTGAGAGACAGGTGAAAGACAGGTGAGAAACAGGTGAGAGACAGGTGTGAGAAGTGAGACGAATGAGAGATAGGTGAGGCAGGTGAGAGACAGGTGTGACAGGTGAGAGACAGGTGAGAGACAGGTGTAAGAGGTGAGACAAGTGAGAGTCAGGTGAAAGAAAGGTGAGACAGGTGAAAGACAGGTGTGACAGGTGAGACAGGTGAGAGACAGGTATGGGAGGTGAGACAAGTGAGAAACAGGTGAGAGAGGTGAGATAGATGAGAGACAGGTGTAACAGGTAAGAGACAGGTTTGACTGGTAAGAGACAGGTGAGACAAGGAGAGACAGGTGGGAGAGGGGAGACAGGTGAGAGACAGGTTAGAGACAGGTAAGACAGGTGAGAGACAGGTGTGAGACAGGTGATAGACAGGTGTAACATGTGAGAGACAGGTTTGACAGGTAAGAGACAGGTGAGAGACAGGTGAGAGACAGGTGTGACAGGTGAGAGACAGGTGAGAGACAGGTGTAAGAGGTGAGACGAGTGAGAAACAGGTGAGAGAGGTGAGATAGATGAGAGACTGAGAGACAGGTGCAACAGGTGAGAGACAGGTTTGACAGGTAAGAGACGGGTGAGACAAGTGAGAGACAGGTGAAAGAGGGGAGACAGGTGAGAGACAGGCGAGACAGGTTAGAGACAGGTAAGACAGGTGAGAGACAGGTGTGAGACAGGTGATAGACAGGTGTAACATGTGAGAGACAGGTTTGACAGGTAAGAGACAGGTGAGACAAGTGAGAGACAGGTGAGACAGGTTAGAGACAGATGTGACAGGTGAGAGACAGGTGAGACAGGTAAGACAGGTGATAGACAGGTGAGAGAGGTGAGAGACAGGTGAGAGACAGGTGTGACAGGTGAGAGACAGGTGTAAGATGTGAGACGAGTGAGAGTCAGGTGAAAGACAGGTGAGAGACAGTTGAGAAAGGTGAGAGAGGTGAGATAGGTGAGAGACAGGTGAAAGACAGGTGTAAGAGGTGAGACGAGTGAGTCAGGTGAAAGACAGGTGAGAGACAGGTGAGAGAGGTGAGAGACAGGTGAGACAGGTGAGAGGCAGGGGAGACAGGTGAGAGACAGGTGTGAGACATGTTACCTGCTGTAGTCACAGTGAGGACACCTGTACGGTCTGTCCTGACTGTGTGTCCTGCTGTGTCTGAGCAGAGAGCTTCGGTCGATCGAAGCATATGGACACTCAGCACACCTGTACGGCTTCTCACCTGTAGATGCACACACACACACACACACACACACTCGGGTGAGTGTTCCTCAAGTGTGGGAGTGTGTTCCTCAAGTGTGTCTCCTCAAGTGTGTGTTACCTGTGTGTGTCCTCACGTGTGTGTCCTCAGGTGTGTTTTACCTGTGTGTGTCCTCAGGTGTGTGCTCCCGGTGTGTGTCCTCAAGTGTGTGTCCTCAGGTGTGTGTTTCCTGTGTGTGTCCTCAGGTGTGTGTAACTTGTTTGTGTCCTCAGGTGTGTGTTTTCTGTGTGTGTCCTCAGTTGTGTGTTACCTTTGTGTGTCCTCAAGTGTGTGTCCTCAGGTGTGTGTTACCTGTGTGTGTCCTAAGGTGTGTGTTACCTGTGTGTGTCCTCAGGTGTTGTCTCAGCGAGGCCTTCAGTCTGCTGCTGTAGTCACAGTGCTGACAGCTGAACGGTTTCTCACCTCCGTGTGTCCCCAGGTGACGCCTCAGAGTCAGCTTGGTGGAAAACTTCCTGTAAAAGTGACCAACAGGTAACACACTCTCACCTGTCACTCACCTGTCACACACCTGTGTCACTTGTCTCACCTGTCATACACCTGTCTCACACCTGTCTCACACCTGTCTCACACCTGTCTCAGACCTGTCTCAGACCTGTCTCTTACATGTCACACACCTGTCTCACACCTGTCTCACACCTGTCTCAGCTGTGCAGTGAGGGATTGTGGGTAATGTAGTTACCTGTGGCACAGAGAGCAGCAGAACGCCGCCGCCTCCTCGCTCTTGTTCTCTTCTTCTTTCTTCCTCCTGCTTGTCTTCTTCTTCTCTGAGATGCTCGGCACTGCGCCTGTCTGACACCTGCTGGTCACAAATACTTGTTTCTGACTGGCCGAAACATAGCTGAAACTCTGATGGTAATGTCTGTTTTCAAACTGTTAAAACTCTCATATTCTTATTTCCAAAATTGAAGCTTTGTCGACCTGTCTGTAAGCTCCGCCCCCTGCTCTCCTGCTCGTCCAGTCAGGCGGCTCCATCCGTCTGAGGAAACAAATCAAAGGTCATGATCTCTGATTGATGACGACGAGCTGCTGCTGGTGGCACTCAGACCTGAGGCGTCGCCGTGGTGAAGATCTGGCGAGGCGACGCTCCTCAGACAGACGGCTTTCTTCTTCTTCTTCCTCTTCTTCCTCTCCTCCCGCTGGTGTCTCCTCCAGTGTGGCTGCAGCTCCTCCCAGCTGCCCGCCGTCCAGCTGCAGCAGACGCAGCCGAAGCCGCCGCCGGCCCGGTGGGACCGCACATGGACATCCAGCAGCCGCCGGGACGGCAGTGTCAGAGGACACAGGGGACACGAGGAGGACGACCTCTCCCGCGGCGGGCGGGGGGAGGCGGGGATCAGGCGTGGTGGGCCGGCGGACGCTGCCGCAGGTCCCGTTGCTGAGATCCGACACAAACCCAACGTCATCAGGTGGGCCGACTGAGCCATCTGCTCCGAGGTGGAGGGGGGACAGACCAGGTCCACAGAACCCCCCTTCAGAGGGAACATGGAGGACTCAAAGAGAGTGGTGACCTACACACACACACACACACACACACACACACACACACACACACACACACACACACACACACACACACACACACACACACACACATAGAATCAGAGTGTTTATCTGACGAGTTTCAGACTGTAAAATATCGTCTTGATTCAGCCGCCATGTTTTCCACTAAGCCCTGTGTTTGTGTGTGTCTGTGTGTGTGTCTGTGTGTGTGCCAGGTGTGTCACCTCACAGGTGTGTGCAACCTCGCTGCTGATGTCACAGGTGGGCGGGCTCATGTTGTCAAGCATGTCGTAGAGCAGGAAGTCCTCGTCCTCGTCGCTCTGCTTCAGCTGAAGCCCCGCCTCCTCCCTGTCCACGGCCCCGCCCCCTTGCCCCTCCGGCCCCAGGTACGTGAGGGAGGGGGGGCGGTGGCGGAGCTGCAGGTGGCTGCTGATAGCGTCCTTGAGGCCGCAGGTGAACTGGCAGAGTTTACAGCGGAAGAACTCGACCATGAAGGCCTCGACCAGCCCGCCGGCCACCCCCTCCACTTCGCCGCAGTACAGGCTGGAGCTCACAGCCCCGCCCACCACCTGCAGCGTCACCGGACTGATGTCACGGTACCGCTGCTTTACTGCCGACATCACCATGACATCACCGTGACATCACCACGATATCAGAGCACTGAAAACACAAAATGAGTTCATTCAGATGATTAAAACATGAAATTCATCAAATTTGTCAGAATGATGATTATTATTATTATTAATAATAATAATAATAATAATAATAATAATATTGTTATCATTATAGAAATATATATATTTTATTCTCATCATTATTATTGTTATTATTATTATTATTATTATAGTATCTCAGCTAACACACACACACACACACACGCACACACACACACACACACACACACACACACACACACACACACACACACACACACAAATTAGCATCGCAGGATGCTAACCTGATGCTGACAGGAAGTTAACAGACTGTAGGAGCGAACAGCATCATGTCAATAAGACCGGGTCCAGGTGAGAACCGGTGTTACCATGGTGACCAGAGGGCTGTTACCATGGTGACCAGAGGGCTGTTACCATGGTGACCAAAGGGATGTTTCATCAGGTGGATTCAGGAGAACCTTGTTATATCATGATAAGTTTCACTAATTTTAGTGAAAGATGTGTTCCATTAAAGTGGCTTATGTGACTCCCCACTCAGTAACCATGGTAACTGATACTGCTCGGTAACCGTGGTAACTGATACTGCTCAGCAACCATGGTACCGGATACTGAACTAGCCTGCTCCGGGGCAGGATAACAGACAAGCTAACTTTAGCTGTGTGTCAATTTATTTCTGACGGACGGAAACGAAATCCCCAAAGACAGTTCCGCCACGTTTCTGTTTGTCTTCTGTACCTTTTTTCTAATGATGTGGCGAGGCATGAATTTACACACCTATTTCAGTCAATCTGTTATTTAATTCATGCAACTTTTGTTTTGGAGTGAACCCTTTATATGAAAGCTTAACATGTATTATTTACAAAAGTGTGCATTTTTTTTAGTCCTTTATTAAGTAATTTTGTTCGAGCTGTTCAGACAAAAAAAATTATTATTATAATATATATATATTAATTATTATAATATAATTTAAAAAAAAACACATTAAATTTAACTTCTTTATCTCCAACTTAGTTTCTTAAATGTTTAGCTTGTTGTCTCCATATGGAGTTTTTGATTTTGAGTCTCATTATATTATATTATATATATTATAAGCAGTTGAAGCTTGTAGATGGAGCTGACATCCTGAGAAAGAAAACATGCAAGAGCAGCTGATTATTATTTAATGTGTCAGTTTATTATTGCTTGCTTTTCAGTCTGTTCAGATGTAACAGAATCACTAATAATTAATTAATACAGGGCAGGGTTACTGATTTACAGTGAATTTATTGTAGTGAGTTCTGCAGCATCACTGTGAACATACAGCTGTTATTATCAGCCTACTGATAATATAACCAGTCTGATTGTATCAATTGATCCACATGTCCATTTGTTAACAATTACAGATAACACAATCAGTAGGATTGAATGACTCCTGGCTGTTAATGGAGCAGTTTGTCTGTTTCTGTGAGGTCACATTATATTCTTTTTTTTTACATTTCACATTATATTCTTCATAAAGATCCTTCAGCTGCTTTTCAACTCTTATTGTGACATCTGATTGGCTGATCCACTATCCAATAATACGGCTGGTGATATCCTCTATATCTATAGTTATAGAGGATATATAGCGTAACTGTATCCCAAATCGGACACCGTTCGGCTCAGATCAATCGATTAAAATTTCACATTAACTTCTAAGATAAATTATCATTTCATGCTTCCAATTAATTAAATGATGTGAAACTAAAGTCTAATGTCTAATCTTTCGAACCTTATTTTGTTCTAACCTTTACGTTAGTCTCGGGTTTACCAAAGTCTGTAATTTCAGGGGAAATTGGATTTTTGGATAAGCCAAATAAATATCACCGTTATCAACACACACACGGACCATACTTCTGTCCTTCACAATAAAATACAGTCCAGTAAAAATACAGATGTACTTTTAAGATCGCCGCCTGAGTGTTCTTACTGCTTTCTCTCACCAGAGTTACTTCCGTATTGTACTTAGACATGTAAATCTCCATGTACATCAATGATATTTCACACCTAGATTGTTAAATGTGTATAAACCAATTATACCTACACTGGTGGTGGCGATCGCATTCAGAATGACCGTGAAAACATCGGAATGTGCGGCATCACTGCTGTGTCTGATTCGGGATACAGTAACTATACATGTTCATTTATTAACAACTACACAATCAGTAGGATAGAATGAGTCGTCATTTTATCTCTCTGGCTCTGTTAATGGAGCAGGATTGTCTTGATATTCTTCATAAAGCTCCTTCAGCTGCTGTTCATCTCTTATAGAGACATCTGACTGGCTGATCCCTGATAGATTAATCTGAGCTGCTTATACGTATATACTTATTATGTTCGTCTTTCTAGTACGCCCGTATTACAGAATGAAAGATAGACATATACACGTATATATGTCTATGATAACATATGATTTTCAAAATAAAACGTCGGTTATTCAAGGCAGTAAAAACAGACATGCCAATGTGATCCGAGGCTGATTTTCAGCCATGAGGCCACATAGTCTAGATGCTTTTAAACTAAAATGCTCATATTTTCTTATGAAAATGCATTGAAAAAAAGGCATCATGGTCTATATTTACTTATAGTATATACTCTTTATATCTATAGATATAGAGGATATATAGTATATATACTCATGTCTATCCTGGTTGAGGCTGAGCTGTTAAAGGAGCTTCAGCCTGGACTCATGTGTTGTTGTTGTTGTTGCTGTTGTTCATTCTAACTGTTTAATGAATCCTTCGGTTTGTTTAGCTGCGCTGATGGAACACTTACCTGGTCCGGGAGAGATCAGATGAGAACAGCTGTTACCATGGATACCAGGTGTCCAGTTAAAGAGAACTTTGGTCTCCGGACTCACCTGCTGCTGCTGCTGTTTACTTCCGGTTCTCTTCTTCTACGGTCTCTACGTCACTGGACGCTTCTACCATAGATGGCTTCTACCCTTCTACCGCCACCTGCAGGAGGAGGAGGAGCAGAAGAAGAAGAAGAAGAAGAAGAAGAAGAAGAAGAAGAAGAGAATGATCATTTTCTGATTCTTTAAACTTGATTTAAATTCTTCTTTTCTTTTTGAATGTTTATCAGACTTTAATTGAATCAAAAGTATGGGCTTAAATTTGTCTCATTAATACCTAATAAATTAATATTAATGTATTAATGCCATTAATACGCACAGAGTGTTATTGTTTTCATTTTATTTTCACGGTATAGGTGCTAATGTAATGTAGGGCAAGGAAAAATAGTTTTACTTACGGGGGATGGTGGCTGCTCTCCATCTTCGGCCATGGCTTTACCGTAAAATCGAAAGTTATGTGTAAGTCCACCTTAAGCAGAGTCCAAACAATCGCTCCATCAATGCGTATAACAACACTGCTACCTACTGTCGAGGAGGGCGGGCCATTTGTGAATTACGAGCTGTTTGTGGATATGCGGATCTCGTCAATAATGTCTCAAAAATACGTCTTTAAGGAAACAGATGTTTGTGTGTGATTGGCGATTCACAAATGCAGAGTCACACGTCACAAACAACATTTTCAGTTTTACAAATGGCTTTTTTGTTTTTACAAATGGAAAATTGTGTATTTACAAATACACAATATATTTACAAATACACACTTATTTGTAAAAACCAAAATTCAAGTTACAAATTACAAATTTGTATTTGTGGATAGCAAAACACGTGTACAAATCAAGGCCTATTTGTACATCACCCTCTTTGCGTTTATAGGTATTAATTTTAGTATTTTTTGTCTCTGCTGCACTTTGTTTCTGCTCAGATTCACATCATTACTGATCAGTGGTGTAATGTAACTAAGTACATTTACTCAAGTACTGGACTTAAGTACAATTTTGAGGTCATGGACACAGTGTGCTGAGGAGAGGAGGTAACTATCTTCTTTTCTTGGTGTCATGACGTGTCCACAAAATTGATTACAACTGATGAATCAACGGTTCAAGAGGGGCACACCTTCTGGAGAGATCTACCCACATATTAGTAAAACATTGTTAGGTTGTAAAAAAGGGTTTGAGGGACAGAAGGGGGTCCAACCTCCATGAACTGACCAGCCTAATGTGACTGAACCCAGAGACTGTAACTGCACATTCCTTGGTGTATTGGAATAAAATGTAAAAACGAAGAACTTGGACGTCTCCTGATCATCATTACCCATCAAACAATCTGCGCAGAGAATTGGTAAGAGGATTTACTGTTGGCGTCAGATAATTTAATTTTAAAGGTTTCCTCAATGCATTTCTCTAACACTGCACATTTTAACTGTTTCTTGTACTGTTAGGCAGGTGCATAAATGAAAAAAAAAAACACCTAACCCTAAAAAATTCCTTAAAAAAACAAGATGTCACTCAGCTGTTTCTTGTAGTATTAGATGTCCTTGAACTGGAACTGCACAGATTTTTGTGGTTGTAAATATAAATAATATGAGTGAAGCTAATAAAGTTCAGTTAAGTTTATGCATGTTATTCATTTTTCACAATATATGTACCGTATATGACCTATATTAATGAGTTGGAAATGGCGTAAATACATGGCCAAAATCTATTTAATCAAATAATCATCTAGTGATATTCTGAAGAGCTTTAAATGATTCCTTGACCCAGAAAATGTATATTTTGACACCAAGATTGACCTTCTGAGTGGCTTGGAAGTTATATTGGTTCTCATAGGTCATATACAGTATATTCTGAAAAATGAATAGCATGCATACATTTCACTGAACTTTATTAGCTTCACTTATATTATTTGTTACATTTACAAAGATCACATAATGGAAATGTGGCATTTCTCTGAGTCAAAAATTGGTAAACTTTTAGTATGTTTTTAAGGACATCTGATACTACTGTAAACCACTGAGAAACCTTTTGTCAGAATTTTTCAGGGTTAAACCATATTTGCACCTGACTATGTCCTTTCTTTATTAGTGTATGTTTGTAAGTGCAAACAGTAAAGATTAAAAAAAAAATCATACTTTATTTATCCCGCAGTGTTGAAATGTAGTTGTCACAGCAGCTCAAGACAACATAATTACATCAATACAAATAATCTAATGTTATATTTAGAATATTTATAACAATCTGTTTTGATACTTACTTACTTCAGCAAGTTTTAAGTATTAATGTTACATATGAATGTTATATATTAATATTACATATTAATGTTATTGTTATATATTAATGCCATTTATTAATATCATATATCAATATTAAATACATGGTATTCGTTAATGTTATACATTAATATTATATATGCATGTTATATATTATTATATATTAATGTTATATATTAATATCATATATTAATGTTAGATATGTGAAATGTAAGAAGAGGATTTAAATACAGAATACAGAATCAGATCATTTTCCTCCACCGGCCCTCTCTCTCTCTCTCTCTCTCTCTCACACACACACACACACACACACACACTCACACACATATACACACAGAGACACACAGATATACATAAACATATAAATATATATTAATATAAATAATCTATAAATGTATGTTTAAATGTATAAACATATAATTAAATATAGATAAATCTATAAATGTATGTATAAATGTATATAAACATATACACAAATATAAGTCAATATATAAATATAAATAAATACATCTATAAATGTATATACACATATAAATAAATATAAATGTATATAAACATATAAATAGATATAAATAAAACTATAAATGTATGTTTAAATGTATATAAACATCTAATTAAATAAAAATACATAAATATATGAATTATATAAATATAAATATATATATATTGTGTCTCAGGGTGGTTTGCGATGCGGGACATGAAGCATAAGGTGGCGGTCGGCGTGGTGAAGAGCATGCAGAAGTTCGCCGTGGCAACCAAGTCAAGCTCAAAGAAGAAGTGATGTCACTTCCTGTCAGCCATTGTGACTACCTGTCAATCAATCAATATAATAATAAGTTATTGAACGATCAATAAATCCTCCTGAGGCCGAGCACTGAGTGTCTTTGATCTGATTGGTCGACCTGTAACCATGGCAACTTGCACCTCAGTCACTGCAGTTGGTAGTCAGTCAGGTCACATGTCAGCTTGTTTTTTCCTGTTCTGACAGGAAGTGTGTGAGTGTGTGTGACGACATAGAAACCGCAGTCAGCCACATTGCGTGACAACCTGTTCACATTGTACAATGTTGCATGACAAGCTTACAAACACACACACACACACACACACACACACACACACACGAACACAAACACACACACACGCACACGCACACACACACACACACACACACACAGAGGGTCAGGAAGGGTCCACACACACACACACACACAAATTCTAATCCATTTTATTTATATAGCACAATTTTAGCAAACACAAGGTTTCCAAAGTGCTGCACAACAATAAATAGATAACACAATACAAAGAGATGAAGTAAACAATGGACCAGTTAAATACAAAAAATAGAATAAAATACAATGTACTGCCCACACAAAATAAAATACGCATGTTTTCACATAAAAACATAACATCATAAAATCAACACTCTACATGGTGTTAAAAGCCAAATATAAGAGGAGGGTTTTAAGAAGATATTTAAAATGAGACAGTGAGGAGGCCTGTCTGATGTATTTTTAAGGCCATTCAAAGCTTTAAAAGCAAATCAAATAATTTAAAAATGAATCCTAAAATGAACGGGCAGCCAGTGCAGTGAAGCTAAAACAGGTGAAATGTGGTCATACTTTCTTGTGCCACTAAAGACCATGACTTCAGTCTTTTTTTCATCAAAGCACACAAAAAAAATTGAGTACAGCCATGCTTTAAATCATTGCTGTCAGTTTTGAAGTACTTTTACTGCTGTATTTCCTCATTTGTACCTTTATGTTGAAGTGCTTTTACTGCAGTATTTCCTCATGTGTACCTTTATGTTGAAGTACTTTTACTGCAGTATTTCCTCGTGTGTACCTTTATGTTGAAGTAGTTTTACTGCAGTATTTCCTCATTTGTACCTTTATGTTGAAGTGCTTTTACTGCAGTATTTCCTCATGTGTACCTTTATGTTGAAGTACTTTTACTGGAGTATTTCCTCATGTGTACCTTTATGTTGAAGTAGTTTTACTGCAGTATTTCCTCATTTGTACCTTTATGTTGAAGTGCTTTTACTGCAGTATTTCCTCATGTGTACCTTTATGTTGAAGTACTTTTACTGCAATATTTCCTCGTGTGTACCTTTATGTTGAACTACTTTTACTGCAGTATTTCCTCATGTGTACCTTTATGTTGAAGCACTTTTACAGGTAAATATTATTATTTATTTTCAGCTTCAGTTCCTTAAAAGATTCAACATGTAACATTTAAAGTGATTATTGTAAATTAAAGATCATTAACAGTTTGTTACCTTCAAGTCAAATGCATCAATAATAATAATAATATATTTAAAACAACAAGTACTCATGTACTTTTACTGTAGTGGAGTAGTCTGATTACTGTGTGTTTGTGTGTTTCTAACAGGAAGTTTGTAAAGTATTTTAAATTAAATTTTGTTTTGTTTTTGTTTTCTTTGTTACCTTTGTCAATTTTGTCAATTCTGTATTTTATTGCACTTTCTTGCACTTTTATGTGAAGCACTTTGGTGTGGCTCAGCCGTCTGTAAATGCGCTATATAAATAAATCTGACTTGACTTGACTTGAGGAAGTGAATAAAAACAGAAAGAGGACGGTGTGTTCGGTATCAGACCACACACACACCTCAGTACCACAGATACTCACACTGTGTAGTTCTACACACACTACTAATCAGTGTGTGTGTGAGTGTATGTGTGATCAGTGTGTGTGTGTGTGTGTGTGTGTGTGTGTAGCTCCTCCTCTAACTTCTGCTCTGCGTCACTTTGCGGTTTAACGGACAAAAACTGTGAAGATAGAAACACGAGCTCAGACTGAGAGACGACCACGGTGAGTCCACACACTCACACACACTCACACACTTATTTTATGTACATGTGTACTTTGTTTACTCAGACTGTTTACGTGTTTTTGTTATTTGATAAGAAAAATAATAAACGATGTTCAGAAGCTGAACACATTCATGTTCATGTGTGGCAGCGTGGCCTGGAGGTCAGGGGTCATTGACCCACACACACACACACACACACACACACACACACACACACACACACACACATACACACACACACACACACACACACACACAGCTCGTCATGGTGTGTCACTGTGTGTGAAGGGTTAATGCTGTTGGTGGGACTGCAGGGGTTACTGTAGGATAAATCTTAATCATGTTCATGTTCATCATCAACAGTTAATAAAACAAATATAAACCACAACAGGGTTTATTTTTAAAATAATCATCATTTATCATGTGTTTCTATTAGTAACACATTTTTTAACCTGATTAACCTTAAACTAGTTAATGTACAAGCTGACTTACTGCGGGACTTTATGAACTGATTAATCTGTAATAGCATAATTTATTACTGATTATTTCTGTATTAACATAATTTATTACTGATTATTTCTGTAATAGCATAATTTATTACTGATTAGTTCTGCAATAATATAATTTATTATTGATTATAAATGTAATAACATAATTTATTACTTATTATTTCTGTAATAACATAATTTATTACTGATTATTTCTGTATTAACATACTTTATTAATGATTCTTTCTGTATTAACATCATTTATTACTGATTATTTCTGTATTAACATAACTTATTACTCATTTCTGTAATAACGTTATTTATTCATGATTACGTCTGTCTTAACATAATTTATTACTGATTATTTCTGTAATAACATAATTTATTAATGATTATTTCTGTATTAACATAATTTATTATCGATTACGTCTGTCTTAACATAATTTATTATTGATTATTTCTGTATTAACATAATTTATTAATTATTATTTCTGTAATAACATAATTTATTATGATAATTTCTGTATTAACATAATTTATTAATTATTATTTCTGTAACAACATTTCTTCTCTCTTTCTCCTGAAGGTGAATGACATAATTACTGTAAAGCATCTGATCACATGATGACCTCCATGGATGACATCATGACGGAATTCACCACCGAGGTAAATAACTCCGCCCACTCAGATCACCTTCGTTATCAGTTATTGATTTAGAATTAATGGTTTGTTCAGGTGCGTTCAGGTGTGTTCAGGTGAGTCCAGGTGTGTTCAGGTGTGTTCAGGTGAGTTTAGGTGAGTTCAGGTGAGTTCAGGTGAATTCAGATGAGTTCAGGTGAGTTTAGGTGTGTTCAGGTGACTTCAGGTGAGTTCAAATTACTTCAGGTTTGTCAGATGAGTTCAGATGTGTTCAGGTGTGTGCAGGTGAGTCCAGGTGAGTTAATTTGAGTTCAGGTGTGTTCAGGTGAGTTCAGTTGAGTTCAGGTGTGTTCAGGTGAGTTCAGTTGAGTTCAGGTGTGTTCAGGTGAGCTTAGTTGAGTTCAGGTTTGTCAGGTGAGTTCAGGTGTGTTCAGATGAGTTTAGGTGTGTCATGTGTGTTATGGTGGGTTCAGGTGTGTTCAGGTGAGTCCAGGAGAGTTCAGTTGAGTTCAGGTGTATCAGGTGTGTTATGGTGAGTTCAGGTGTCTTCAGGTGTGTCCAGGTGTGTTCTGTTGAGTTCAGGTGTGTTCGGATGAATTCAGTTGAGTTCAGGTGAGTTCAGTTGAGGTCAGTTGAGGTCAGGTGTGTTCAGGTGAATTCAGGTGAGTTACAGTGAGTTCAGATGAGTTCAGTTGAGTTCAGGTGTGTTACAGTGAATTCAGGTGAGTTCAGTTGAGTTCAGGTGAGTTCAGTTGAGTTCATGTGTATCAGGTGTGTCAGGAGTTAACGTGTGCCGTCTCCTCAGGACCCGTCCTCCGTCAGCCCGTCGGTAACTCCTGACTATGACGACTATGACGACCTGATGTGCGACCGGGCATCGGTTCGAGTGTTCCGAGGTCGCTACGAGCCACCGTTGTTCTGGCTGATCGCCTTGGTGGGCGGAGTCGGGAACCTGGCGGTGGTGTGGATCTACACAAACTTTCGGCGGCGGCTGAAGACAATGACGGACGTTTACCTGCTGAACCTGGCGGTGGCCGACCTGCTGTTCCTCGTCACGCTGCCGCTGTGGGCGGCGGAGGCGTGGCAGGGCACCTGGAGCTTCGGCTCACCACTCTGCAAGACGACCTCGGCGCTCTACAAGGTGAACCTCTTCAGCAGCATGATGCTGCTCACCTGCATCAGCGTCGACCGATACGTGGTCATTGTGCAGAGTACGAAGGCGCAGAACTCACAGGTGGAGCGCCGCCGCTGCAGCCGGCTGGTGTGCCTGGGGGTGTGGCTTCTGGCCCTGCTGCTCGCCACGCCAGAGCTTGTGTTTGCCACCAAGGAGGAATCAAAGGATTACTGCCAGATGGTGTACCCGTCTCACCTGGGCAACCGCACCAAGGTCCTGGTGCTGTCGCTGCAGGTGAGCATGGGCTTCTGCCTGCCCTTCCTCGTCATGGCGTTCTGCTACAGCGTCATCTTCGCCAAGCTGCTCCGAACGCGCAACTTCCAGAAGCACAAGGCGATGCGGGTCATCCTGGCTGTGGTGGTGGTGTTCATCGTGTCCCAGCTGCCATACAACGGCATGCTGGTGTTTGAGGCGGCGCAGGCATACCGCATGACGGTGACAGACTGTGAGGAGCTGAAACGGCTGGACGTGGTTGGGCAGGTGCTGAAGAGCCTGGCGTACCTGCATGCCTGCCTGAACCCGTTCCTCTACGCCTTTGTGGGCGATCGCTTCCGCCGCGACGTGCTGCAGCTGCTGCGCGGCTGCCGCTGTCGGACAACCGCCAGCAAGAAACCACTGAAGTTCAGGAGCCCGCTGAGCTCGACCCGCGCCTCCGTGATGTCGGACAGCGACACCTCTCAGGCGTTGTCACTGTAGAGTCGCTTCTTCCTGTTTACCTGTGATGTCAGCAGATGACATCATTGATCTTCAAAGCCCTGAAAATCGACTTCCTGTGTTCATTTAGGGCTTTTCAAATTAAGGTGACTTCTAGGCATTTAGTTTTTCATATTAAAGGACAAAAGAAAGACTTAAATTAAGATAAATTCATTAAATTCAAATTTGTTTCAGTTTGTCAACAAAAAAAAACATAAAACAGCCGAACTGGAGTCACCTTGATATTTAAGGACTGCCAGGACCTATATGACCTTTCAGGACCTTCCTGTGTATTAAATGTGAAGCTCTCTTTTAGCTGCTGTGGTTGGACAGTTTGGTCATATGACCTCCTCAGGTGTTTGAACAGGAAACGCATCACATGAATTAAGTGACGATGTGATTTTTCTCTGAATGTGAATTTTAGAAATGATTTCAAATTATTAAACATATGCTAACACATGCTAACTTGCTAATACATGCTAACATGCTAACACATGCTAACATATGCTCACATGCTAACGTGGACAGAATTTCTGAATGATTTTGATGTTTAGAAACATGAAACTTTTCTCAGACTGAACTGAATGTAAATGTTTTAATATTAAATAAAGTGTGTAAACTGACTGAAACTGTGTGTGTGTGTGTGTGTGACTGTGTGTGGCGTGTGTGTAAAACAGGAAGTTGATGTAAACAGTCATGTTTCTTCACCTTCTTCCTCTTCACAGTTTGTTTGTTCTGTAAAAAGAGAAAGAAAAATGGCATTTATCAGAAGTTTCATCACAACAAGTTTTAAATGTCACAAAGGTCAATAACAGATCAATAACAGATAATCAATAACAGATCATCAATAACAGATCATCAATAACAGATATTAAAAGTAATCAAAACTTTTATCAAAGCTTCAAAAGTCTAAATTATGTTTTCTTTCTTTTACAACTCACAACATTCAAACCTCTCAAATCAATAACTGTAATCAGTAACTTTAATAACTGTAATCAATAACTGCAATAAATGGAATCAATAACTGTAATCAATATTATTATATATAATAATAAGAATTGGTTACTGATTACAGTTATTGTTTAGTTATTAATTATTTTATTATCAAAATAAGGTTTGCTTCACTTAGCCAGGAAAAAAACTTATACAGGCTACCTTCTTAAGTGTACTGGATTATGGGGATGTTCTCTATATGCATGCTACATCTTGTACACTCCATCTATTAGATGCTGTATACCACAGTGCTCTACGTTTCATCACTAATTCTGGTCCTCATACTCGCCACTGTGTGCTGTACAGCTTTATTCAAGTGGCTCTGACTAAATTTACATAGAAAACTCCATTTGCACATCTTCATCTACAAGGCCATACCGGGTCTCCTCCCGTCTTACTTATGTAACTTCCTGACACAGAACAACAGCAATGCTCTGCGTCGTTCCTCTAAATGGATCACCTACCATGTTCCAAGAGTCCTCACTGAAACTTATCCTACTTTGCCCCATGGTCTTGGAATAATCTGCAAGCTGTTACATTTTAAAAATCTAGTATCCCTGGAAAAAATTAAAGCAATTCAAACCGTCCATGTTACTGAAAAGTACACTTGTCTTACCTGAGTTGGATTCAGTACCTTTCTGTATGTACAGTATAATGTGTGTATTGCTTATTTTTCTTTTATGCTGTTTTTACTTTATGTTTCCATGTTTGTCACTGCCATTTTAATCTGTAACTGGCAACCAATCTTGGCCTGGTCTCCCTCGAAGGGGGAGATTGCAATCTCAAGGGATTTCCTGGTAAAATAAAAAAATAAATAAATTAAAGTTATTGGTTACAGTTATTGATTAAATGTATTGGTTACAGCTATTGATTAAAGTTATTGATAACAGTTATTGATTACAGTTTTGATTACAGATCTGATCATGTCTGTCTGTCTGTCTGTCTCTCTGTCTGTCTGCGGTTTGATGATGCAAATAAAGTGAAAAACAAAATGTGACAGAAGAAGAAGTGAAACTCTGAAAGTCCCGCGTGTTTTCACATTAGATGAAGAGTGAGAAACAGGAAACAGTTATTGAAGCCTCCACCTGCTGCAGCAACCACTTCCTGTCACACGCATCCCTTCTTGCTGAGATTGACAGTAAATCAGGTGACAGAAATGTTATTTTACCTTTTTTCAACAGAATAAAGTCAGACAGCTCAGTTATTCTCTATAATCATCTCTATATCTGGAGAGAGTCTGTTTTGACTCTGTCTGGTTTATTCTGTTCACTGTTCCAGACATTAAGCAGCAGGTGTTAGAACAACAACAACAACAACAACAACATGTTAAAACCATGTTTTCTGACTGGAGTCACTGGGTTTACTAATTCACAGAATAAAACTTTAACTTTACTGGATAAAAAAAAACAGCTGAGTCACACTGTGTGTGTGTGTGTTTCTGTGTGTGTGTGTGTGTGTTTCTGTGTGTGTGTGTGTATGTGTGCGTGTTTCTGTGTGTGTGTGTGTGTGTGTGTGTGTGTGCATGTGGTGTGTGTGTGTTTTTGTGTGTTTCTATGTGTATGTTTCTGCGTGTGTGTGATTGTGTGTGTGTTTCTATGTGTGTGTGTGTGTGTGTGTGTGTGTGTGTATGTATGTATGTTTGTGTGTGTGTGTGTGTGTGTGTGTTTCAAGATTCAAGATTCAAGAGATTTTATTGTCATTATACAAGATAACGAAATTTACTTCAGACTCGCGGCTTAAAGACATACAATAAGTTAAAAAGACATAGTTAGAATAAAACAGAATAAATAAAATAAAATAGACATGACTGTACATGATCTGAAAAAGCTGTAGTGTAGATAAAGTGCACTTAGTACTGAACTTAGTACGGAACCCCATTAGGGGGGTTGGAAGTGAGTGAGCAGGGGGATTTGCGTCACTACAGGGGGGTGATTGCTTTCACAGCCTTGAGAAGAAGCTGTTACTGAGACTTGTAGTGCTGGTTTTGATGTATCTGTACCACTTTCCTGATAGCAGTGGTACTAACAGTCTGTTTCCTGGGTGGGTGTGATCGTTGGCAATGTGTCTGGCCCTCCTCTGGATGATGGATGAGTAAACACAGTCCAGATCGAGCAGACGGCAGCCCACAACCCCCGGTGCTGTTCTCACCACCTGAGCTAGATCCTTTTTGTTCTGTGCCGTGCAGCTGCCGTACCTGTAGCACTGAAACACAGAATGCTCTCTATTGTTGCTCTGTAAAAGTTTACGAGCAGCTGAGAGGACAGCCCAGTCCGCTTCAGTTTCCTGAGGAAGAAGAGCCGTTGTTGGGCCTTCTTCAGGTGTGAGGTGTTGAGTGACCCAGAAAGGTCAGAGGAAATATGGACACCCAGGAACTTAATGTTGTCCACACACTCCACTGCCTCCCCCTGTATGCTGTTAAAATAATTTGAATATTATACTTGTTGAAAATGAAATGTTACTGTCTTCCTCTCTTTTTCCTCTTTGTGATTTTTCTCCCAACAGTCATCACAGGTCACTATGCATGCGTAATTCACTAAACTTTGAGTGTAATAAATATCTCTATGCATTTATATTAAGTCAGACAATATGATTTTGATACAATGATTATGTTTGTGTGTTAATTTTGGTTTAGAAACTTTGACTACATATATTTCATTGTCTGTTTAATATTTTTTAGACTTTTAGAATCTGTGAGACAGTTAAATTCCTTTGACTCTGTAGACATAATATCTTTGTGAGACAAAACAAGGCAGTAGGTTTTTTATTGAATGTCCTGGAGAAGTCAGGATGGCCTTGTCCGGGGCAGCAAGATCGTATGCCCAGCTGGCATTGACGTGCCGTTGTATTAATTAAAACTGGCGAATCAGCGATCAAGAGGGCGGGACTTCCTGGAGGAAATCGACCAGCATGTTTTGTAAACAATTGTAAGGTTATTTTAATGGGTTCCAGGGAGAGAGTCGTGGTTCAGACTTCACGAACTGAAACACGTCTGTTTGTATTCAGGGACATGAGTTAATTTTGAACCCGGAGATCTCTGTAAAGTGCACATTTTTTGACGTATTGTAATAAAACTTTGTTAAACTGAGAAACTTGGACGTCTCCAGCTCTTCATTTCCCCATCAACAAATGCGCAGAAAAATGATGAGGTTTTTTCTGTTGGTGACAGATTATCAATTTTCAAGGTTTCCTCATGCAATTTTTCTAACAATGCAGAGTGGAGCGTGATGGGTCTTCCTAGACCTCCTGTATTCCACTATGACCTCTTTGGTTCTGTTGGTGTTCAGGATTAGGTTGTTATTTGAACACCACTGTGTCAGGTGCTGGACCTCCTCTCTGTAGTGGGTTTCATCATTGTCTGATATGAGACCCACCACGGTGGTGTCAAACTTTACAGCCATTTTTGAGGAGTGGGTGGCAGTGCAGTCATGGGTGAAAAGGGTGAAGATGGCAGGGCGGAGCACACAGCCCTGCGGCGTGCCAGTGATGAGGGTCAGTGGGGAAGATGTAGTATTCCCTATCAGGGCATATCTTGGGCACAGGCACAATGGTGGACGACTTGAGGCAGACCGGGACCGTGGACAGCAGAAGGGACTGGTTGAAAATATCCAGAAAACACCTCTGCCAGTTGGTCAGCACATGATTTCTGTGTGTGTGTGTGTACCCTTCCTGACCCTCTGTGTGTGTGTGTGTGTGTGTGTGTGTGTGTATGTATGTGTGGACCCTTCCTGACCCTCTCTGCTGACTCTGTGTTTCCATGAGAACAAAGCTTCTGTCTCCCAGCAACACTAACCTCCCTAACAAAGCTCCGTGTTTCCAGAAGCCGGCTCTCCTTTAAATCAGGGCTCTGCGGGGCTCTGGGCGGTTTGCCGCTGGGAGCCGCTGACCGTGATGCCTCTGCCCCGACGCCGCTCCTCCTTCCTGGGACAGCCGTCCTCCGAGCGCCCGGCCCCCGCCTCCTGCGGCCGGATCGGCGCGGCCGGCACTGCGGCGCCTCGAGGCGTGTTTGTGGGCTCCGCCCCCGCACAGATGGGCGGAGCCTCGTGTCTTGGCACCCGGGTGTCCCGACGGGCTCTGGGCATCAGCAGCGTGTTCCTGCAGGGCATGAGGAGCAGCGCTGCGCCGGTAGTGCCCCGTGCCGGGGAGCGGGCCGCCGGGCACGGAGCCGCCGCCGCCGGACTGAACAGCTGCCTGATGGAGTACCGGGACAAGGTGAGAGCCCTGGAGACCCTGAACCAGCAGCTGGAGGAGCAGATCCGCCTCTGCCTAGACCGCAAGGCGTCCAGCGCCGGAGCCTGGGGACCGCTCAGGAGGGAGTGGGAGGACGTCTACAAACAGGTGAGGGGGGCAGGACAGGTGGGATAGGTGTGGAGGGAGGGGGGAGGTGTGACAAGTTTGGACATGTGGGACATGTGTGGACAGGTAGGGACAGGTGTGAAGGAGGGACAGGTGGGACATATGAGGACAGGTGGGGAGGGGGGACAGGTGTGACAAGGTTGGACAGGTGGGACAGATGAGGACATGTGGGACAGGTGGGGAGGGGGGACAGGTGTGGACAAGTGGGACAGGTGTGGAGGGGGGGACAGGTGGGACATATGAGGACAGGTGGGGAGGGGGGACAGGTGTGACAAGGTTGGACAGGTGGGACAGATGAGGACATGTGGGACAGGTGGGGAGGGGGTACAGGTGTGGACAAGTGGGACAGGTGTGGAGGGGGGGACAGGTGTGACAACTTTGGACATGTGGGACAGGTGTGGACAGGTAAGGATAGGTGTGAAGGAGGGAGAGGTGGGACAAGTTTGGGACAGGTGTGGAGGGGGGCAGGTGGGACAGATGTGGACAGGTGGGGACAGGTGTGACAAGTTTGGACAGTTGGGGACAGGTGGGACAGATGAGGATAGGTGGGACAGGTGGGAGAGGGGGGCAGGTGGGACAGGTTTGGACAGGTGTGACAGATGAGGACAGTTGGGAAGGGTGTGGGGGGGGCAGGTGGCTCAGGTGGGACAGGTGGGGACAGGTGTGGAGGGGGACAGGTGGGACAAGTTTGGACAAGTAGGGACCGGTGTGTAGGGAGGGCAGGTGGGACAGATGTGGACAGGTGGGACAGGTGAGGACAGGTGGGACAGGTGGGGACAGGTGTGGAGGGGGGGACAAGTGGGACAAGTTTGAACAGGTGTGACCGGTGTGGACAGATGAGCACACGTGGGACAGATGTGGAGGGGTGGGACAGGTGTGGAGGGGGGGTGTGTGTGACAAGTTTGGACAGATGTGGAGGGGTGGGACAGGTGTGGAGGGGGGGTGTGTGTGACAAGTTTGGAAAGGTGGGAGAGGTGTGGACAGGTGGGACAGGTATGGAGGGGAGACGGGTGTGACAAGTTTGGAAAGGTGGGAGAGGTGTGGACAGGTGGGACAGGTATGGAGGGGAGACGGGTGTGACAAGTTTGGACAGGCGGGAGAGGTGGAGGGGGGACAGGTGGGGACAGATCTGGAGGGGGGGACATGTGTCACAAGTTTCGACAAGTAAGACAGATGAGAACAGGTGTGACAAGTTTGGACAGGTGGGACAGATGAGGAGGGGGGCAGGTGGGGATAGATGAGGACAGGGGGGACCCTGTGTGTGTCTCAGGTCTCTGATGTCCTGCGTCTCCTGCAGGTCAGTGAAGCGATCCTGGACAACGCGAGGTTGATGCTGCAGACGGAGAACGTGCAGGCGAACGCAGAGGACTTTAAGGACAGGTCAGAGGTCACACACACACACACACACACACACACACACACACTGTGATGTCACATGTGTCGTCTCAGGGGCCCTCAGGGGTCAGAGGTCAGGACACGCCCCCTCACTGTTCCCTCCACTCTCTCTGTGCGAGCAGCTCAGTCTGGCTCTGCCCACAGCGAGTCTGGTGTCTCTGTTTGAGCTCTTTGATGAATGACAGTAAAGATGTTGGTGTGTCTGCAGGTTTGAGAACGAGCAGCCGTTCAGGAAGGCGGTGGAGGAGGAGATCAGCTCGCTGTACAAAGTGATCGACGACGCAAACCTGACGAAGACAGAGCTCGAGGAGCAGATGGAGAACATGAGGGCGGAGCTACGCAGCCTTGAACACAACCACGAGCAGGTCCCACCACACACCATCTACCTCCAGAGTCACAGAGCTTTGTTACAGTTTGGCTCCTTTTCTGATTAAAACATGAAAGTAGCTCACATGGTGATTTAAGAACAGGGTCATGTGACTTCCTGTCCTCGCAGGACGTACGAGTCCTCTACAGTCAGATGGCGGGACGTGAGGTGGATGAGCCCGACGCTCCCATAGAAACCAGTCTGGACCAGATCCTGGCCTACATCCGGAGCCACTGGGAGAAGGTGACAGAGAGGAACCGGGCCGAGACCGATAGCTATCTGGAGTGTAAGGTGAGGAGTCTGAGGACGTGTCATCTGCACAGGTTTACTCACATGTGGGACTGCTCCTGTTCTGACAGTGTGTGTGTGTGTGTGTGTGTGTGTGTGTGTGTGTGTTGCAGCAGGAGGCGCAATGTGTGAGCAGACTGAGTCCTGAGGAGGAGCAGGTGGAGGCACTGAAGGCCGACTGTCACGACACCGGCTGTAAGATCCAGAGTCTGCAAGCCGAGACAGAGTCCATCAGAGCGCTGGTGAGGCAGGCTATCAATAACCTGATAGATCAATAACCGGATAGATCAATAACTTGATAGATCAATAACTTGATAGATCAATAACCTGATCAATAACTGGTCAATAGCTGATCAGTAATCTGAGATATCAATTACTCATCAATAACCTGATGGATCAATAACCTGGTAGATCCCACAATGGGGAAATTCAACCTCTGCATTTAACCCATCCTTTTTTACATACAAGTGAACACACCATGCAAGGAGCAGTCCCAGACCTGTCAGTATCGGGATTTGAACCAGTTACAAGCCCGATTCCTAGCCTCTAGGCACGGACTGCCCCTAACCTGGTAGATAAATAACTGATCTATAGCTGATCAATAACCTGGTCAATAACCTGATGGATCAACAACCTGATGGATCAATAACTTGATAGATCAGTGACCTGATGGATCAATAACCTGATAGATGAATAACTGATCAATAACCTGATAGCTTAATTATCTGATCAATAACCTCATGGATCAATACCTTAATCGATAAATAAACTTATGGATCCATAACTGAATCATAACTGATCCAGGGCTTGAAGACCTCCGGCACGGTGCCGGAAATCCGGCTCGGGATTTTTTTTGGTGTTTTTTTTTTTTTTTTAATCATGTTTAAAAAAAAAAAAAACCTAGTTAGATCTGGGTATGACCGGGGAGGTCAGCATTACGGTGGATAGCGTATAGCCTGCCGGAGAAGAAGAAGGCGGCTCATCGCCGAGCGTGCTTGAGACCCACGTCATTACTATTTCTCAAGAAAGTGACTGGAGACTAATCCAGCGACTCCTTCTTACTCTCTTTTTAACGACCCGCTAACGAGCCGGAGGCCGGCTCGTTAAGAAGAGCGGCGCCGTTAGCGGCAGTTAGCTCTGTAGCAGTACAGTGTGTATGTGCTGCTGCTGCAGGAGAAACAGCGATCTGTTCGTTTACAACAAGCACCGGACACTCTGTGCGCAGTTAGCGCGTACCGTTAATTCACGATCACTATGTTTATGATCAGCGGACACTGTGCATAATAATTAGCCATGCTGCTTTGTTTATGATCGACCGGCCCCCTTCATGCCTCCATGGTTGAAAAAGCGTGCTAAAGTGCCTCTAGAGTGGTGAAAACAAGAGGAAGTGCCTTATTGGCTGCCCTTCACACATGCAAAAAATGATTTGGTGCCCTCTAGATGTTTGCTCTCATTTAGCTCTCAAAGTGCACAAAATAGATGCATTTTACTTAAAAATGTACAAATTTTCTCCCGGGGGTCATGCCCCCGGACCCCCCCTAGATGGTTTGGTTCGATACTTTTAATTGTCAGTACCATATCATTAATTACTTTGATCTGGATCTCCTTTTAACTTAATGCTAATATTTCATCATACATGATGCATCAGAGCTTTTTGCGTGCTTGTGGGGCCCCATGTTGTGCAGAATGGGCCCTTTTTATTCCCCCCCCCCCCCCCCCCCCCCCCCCATGCATAAAAAAATTTCAGGCACACGATTTTTTTCTGCTTCAAGCCCTGCTGATCAATAACCTGAGATATCTATAACTTAATCTATAACTGATAAATAACCTGATGGATCAATAACCTGATCAATAACTGATAGATCAATTACTGATTAATAACCTGATGGATCAATAACTGATCAATAACATGATGGATAAATAATGGATCAATGACCTGATGGATCAATTACCAGAAAGATCAATAACTGATCAATAACCTGATAGATCAATAACTGATCAATAACCTGATAGATCAGTAACCTGATCAAAAAATTATCAATAACCTGATGGATAAATACCTTGATCAATCAATAACATTATGTATCAAAAACCAATAACTGATCAATACCTGATAGATCAATAACCTGATGGAACTGATCAATAGCTGATTAATAACTGATCAATTACTGATCGATAACTGACTGAAAGCTGATCAATAACTGATCGATAGCTGATCAATAACCTGATGGATCAATAACCTGATAGATCAGCAGCCTGATCAAAAACTGATCAATAACCTGATGGATCAATACCTTGATCGATCAATAACTGATCCATAACTGACCAACAGCTGATCAGTAACCTGATACATCAATAACTTGATAAATAACTGATCAATAACTGATCAAAAGCCTGATCAATAACCTAATAAATAACCTGATTGATCAATAACTGATCAATAACCTGATGGATCAATAACTGATCAATAACTGATTAATAACCTGATGGATCAATAACTGATCAATAATGTGATGGATCAATAGCTGATTAATTACTGATCGATAACTGATCAATAGCTGATTAATTACTGATCGATAACTGATCAATAGCTGACTGATAGCTGATTAATTACTGATTGATAACTGATCAATAACTGATCCCTCCTCCTGCAGAGGCGGGGCCTTGAGAACTCTCTGGGTGACGCTCGTCATTGGCATGACATGGAGCTGCAGAACCTGGGCTCGGTGGTGGCGAAGCTGGAGGCGGAGCTCGCCGACGTGCACGGCGAGATCGAGCAGCAGCGCCGCGACTATGACACATTGCTCGGCAACAAGCAGCGCCTTGAGCAGGAGATCAGCCTGTACCACGGCATCCTGGACGGCGAGGAGAGCCGCTTCCAGCCCGCCGAGGCACCGTGAGTCACTGCTGCGCCGCCGGGGTCACCGCTGGGTTCACCGCTAGGGTCACCGCTGGGGTCATCAGAAATCATTATTGATTATATAAACCATGTGACTGGATGGAACCAGAGAAAACTACATCAGTCTCATTCAGTTTGAACTAATAATTAACCACATTATCAAATGAATTACCATATTCATATTTAGTAATAGTCAGTTTAAAGTAGGTTATCTGAGATTTAATGAGCCACATTAGACTGAGTCAGTTGAATCTCCTCGTGTCTGTGAAGCTACAACAACAACAACACACATTACAACAACACACATTACACCAAACATGGATTCGGTGAATCTGGTGTTTACTTCAGATTGTTGCTGAGAGAGGGGGGGCAGAGGGCGGGGCCAGAGGACGTGCTGTTTTAGAGGCTGAGATGAGAAATGTTGCTACATCATCTCACTGCTCCCTCTGAAACTCACTGTGAGAGTTAACATTGAAACATCTCAACTGTCCAGGTGTCCAGGTGTGCATTCAGAGTCTGAGGGGGCGAGTGGCACCTCTCCAGACTCCAGGACCAACACTCCAGGACCTCCAGGACAGTGATCCAGGGGATTTTCTACCTGGTGGCGTGTGCAGGTGTGAATGATCTGTAGTCCTGGTTGTGATGTGTCCTCAGATGAACCTGGTACTTACCTGGTCCTCAGGTGAACCTGGTCCTGTCTTCAGGGTTTCTGGTGCACGGTGTGTTCAGGTGGAGAACAGAAGTGGGTCCAGTTCAGCAGCAAATTATTAAATAAGCAGCTGAAAACACAGAGGGTCAAAGGTCAGCCCCCCTGTAGCCCCGCCCCCTCTGTGACTCTTAATTCACCTTGAAACCTAAACTAATTATGTTTTCTCATAGACTTCTATACGATCTTCTGGACAAAATGCAGCTATACTCACCTGAACTTTCAGTTTAATTCTTTGCCACTTCCACTGCTAACATGCTAGCTGCAATCGCTTCGTCCAATCAGAGCTCTGTCAGGGCAGCTTCTGATTGGTCTACAGAGTCTATTGGGTGCTCAGTCACCTAAATGCACGATCACCTGAATGCAGCACTCACCTGAACGCGATTACCTAAACGCATCGCCTACCTGAAGGCAGCACTCACCTGAACGCAGCAATCACCTGAATGCAGCGATCACCTGAACGCATCGATCACCTGCTGATGTTTACCTGATGAGATCACAGCCAGTGTCATGTGATTGAGTGCAACATCAGAATAATTTAGGTTTTATGATCAATAAACTGTTTTTTGTTGATGTTTTAAACAGAAGAACTTTGAGGATGATTATTGATTTATACTTCAGTGTTTCTGTTCAAACTAGAGAGAAATAAAAGTTTCCAAACATTTAAAACATGTTTTTTAAATTATTTTGGTTCCGAGGTGGAAACATGAAATTATTGTTTAACGTGTTGTTTGTTTTTTCATGAAAACATCTGAGTGAAACTTTCTAAATAAAATGAATACAACAAAAAAGTATTGATTGTGAATCTGGTGGGCGGGGCCTGACAGAAGACAGGTTTCTATTGGTCGGTCTGATCTGAGTGACAGTTCATAAATTTCAGATTAAAAAACTACATCTTTGGTTTTAAATCTAATTTTGGAATTAAAGGTTTTTAATTTTCATCAAAAGTTTCTCATGAACGATGAAACATTTTTAATATAATAAAATGTTAATAATATACCAATAATAAAGACGAGACGTTCAGGAACCAGCAGCGTCTTTAATGATCCACAAACTAATCAATCATCAATAACAAACATGATGTGCAGCTGCAGATCGATAATCTCACAGTTATTAATTATTCAAACAGGAAGTGGAATCTTTAATAATCAATACCAACTTTATGTATCAATAACTCATTAAACAGAAATTATTCATATTATTTAAGTTATCGATCAGCCTCCGCACAGCGTTGCCATGGTGACGGGACATTATGGTCTGTAAGAGACGTTCAGCAGGAACAAGACAAAACTGTCCACAGGGGGTGCCGCAGGTCAGTCAACGGTTGAATCAGCAGGTGAGTCAGGTGAGTCTGCGGTTGGGTCAGCAGGTCAGCAGATGAGTCAGCAGGTGAATCAGCAGATGAGTCAGCAGGTGAGTCAACAGGTGAGTCAGCAGGTGAGTCAACAGGTGAGTCAGCAGGTGAGTCAGCAGGTGAGTCAGCAGATGAGTCAGCAGGTGAGGCAACATCGAGTCACTTGTCTTTATTTTGAAATCTAAAATATTTTGTTTCAGTAAAATACATTTGTGTTTTAATGTGAAAATTGTTTGTTGATCTGAGTGAAACACATTAAAACTTTTTCAAACTAAATATTTTTACTGACAATAAAACATTTTTCAGTTGCAGGATTCTGTTTTCTGCTTGATAACAGATCACAGTCCAGTAAAAACCAGAGAAGAAAAAAGACAGCCGATTGGTTGGTGTTAGCACGTTAGCATCTATCAGATTAGCAACGCCTTTGACTTCCTGTATTTTCCCAATAAAAGTTAGATTTCACTATGAGCTGATGGAAAACCCTCCGAGAGCGAATTCACAGAACCAGAGAAGAAGAACCAACTGGCTTCATCACGTTCAAACAACTAAACAGGAAAGTCTTGATGAGCCGAAAGAGTAAATAATTTTAGTCCCCACAGCGCAGAAGGTCCCTCTAACACCAGCAAAGTCATGGTCCGCTGAGCAGCTTTCATAGGAATGAACAGGGCCATTATCAGCTCCGAGCATCAAACTGTTTTATTCTGACACTCCACTTCCTGTCAGTTTAGAAAAAATTAAAACTGTTTATATGATGTTGTGTAAACGTGACGGCGCCCCTCTCACCGCCGAGACGCCACACACGCTTACACCAGAACTAATGATCACTGCTGTGATATCATCAGTGTGACATCATCAGGGTGAATTCGCCCTCGGAGGTTTGAAGATGAAACAGGAAGTAGCCATTCTTCTTCTTCACGTGTCTGCAGCTCCACTTCCTGTTCAGTGACTGGGATCAGACACTCGTCCTGTTTCAGCAGCTTTATTTTGAAAAGGAAGTGACTTCCTGTTTGAATCAAGTATAAAACAATTATTCGTCCACGCTCGCTAATAGCATGATGCTAGCAGTTAGCCTCCGCAGGCTAGATCCGCAGTTTTTACCCAGAATCCCCCAGGCCGGCGTCAGTGTGCAGGTCTGAGCGCGGCCGTCGTACCGATGCAGCTCAGTGGATGCCGGCGGAGGGCGGTGCCTCCCCGCGGCGTCAGTAACCAGTAATCCTCAGCCTGTGATTGGACGTCTAGGCGGGCTGCAGCGGGATGCAGCCGACGCCAACGCCGCCCTCATGGCTGACCATCGGCGCCATGAAGCTCCAGCGGCCGGTGTCTGGGTTGAACGTCTCCACGGAGCCGAGGTTCGACTGTCCGTCGTACCCGCCGACGGCATACAGCCGGCCCGACGTGGCGACCAGCGACACCCGGCTGCGGCGAGTGTTCATGGCTACCAGGAGGCTCCACTGGCTAGTCGTTGAGCTGAACACCTCAGCGCCACTCAGGAAGCCCGAGCCGTCGTACCCGCCCACCACGTACATGTGACTGCCAAGTGCCGCCGCGCCATGCCGGCAACGCTTGTTCAGCATGGCCGCCGCCGGGTGCCAGCGGTTAGTGTGGTGGTTATAGGACTCCACCTGCAGGACAGACAGCGACATTACACCTAGTGTTTACTGTAAACATGTTATATTTACCATAAACACGTTATTATATTTACTGTAAACATGTTATATTTACTGTAAACATGTTATACCTACTGTAAACATGTATTATATTTACTGTAAACACCTTATATTTACTGTTAACACCTTATATTTACTGTAAACATGTATTATATTTAATGTTAACACATTATATTTACTGTAAACACGTTATTATATTTACTGTAAACACGTTATTATATTTACTGTAAACATGTTATATTTACTGTAAACACCTTATATTTACTGTAAACATGTTATATCTACTGTAAAAATGCATTATATTTACTGTAAACATGTATTATATTTAATGTTAACACATTAGATTTGCTGTAAACACATTATAATATTTGTATAATATGTAAACACAATCATAGATGTGTATTAGATGTATGTACATCAGATAATGTCTGTATTGATCAGGTGCATTGATCTGGTGTATTGATCAGGTGCATTGATCAGTTTCTGTGAGAACTCAACAACCAGACTGACCGTGTTGAAGATCTGTAAACCGTCATGGCCGCCAGACACAAAGATGCGTCCGTCAAACACGGTGACACCTGCAGCGCTGCGACTCGCACTCATCTCCGTCATCACCGCCCACCTGTGATCAATAACGTTTATTATGTTAGTGGAGGAAAACAGGGCCCCCGAGTGCAGCTGGGCCCCTGGGTGCAGCTGGGCTCCCAGGTGCAGTTGGCAGGTGTCTCACCTGTCGGTCTCAGGTGAGTAACACTCCACAGAGTTCAGGGAGGATTTCCCGTCGTAGCCGCCGCACACATAGATATGTCCGTCAATCACCACCGTTCCCATGGCACTGAGGACAACAACATGTCATTACTCATTATTGATCATTAGCGATCAGTGTATTGATCATTATAGATCATTATATTGAACATTATTGATCGGGGTATGGATCAGTGTATTAACCTGCGCTGGCTGTTCATGCTCGACACACGTGTCCAGCTGTCCGTCTCCGGGTTGTAAACCTCTACTGTGCTGAGCCGTGATTGGCCGTCGTATCCACCAATGGCATACAGCAGACCGTTAATGACGGCCACGCCCACTCTGCTTCGAGCTGTCCTCATTGGCTGACAGCGCTCCCAGAAGTTTCCGATTGGATCAAACACTTCGACCACATTTAAGGAGTCACCTGAAGAAAGGAACCAATCAGATATCACATCACCTTTGATTGGCTGATCCAACATCTGAAGTGAGACAGGTGAGCTCAGGTGTACCTGAGGAGTTGAGTCCTCCCACAGCGTAGATGAGTCCTGTAATGGACGTGCAGCACCTCTGTCTGGTCTTGAAGGCCGGCAGGTGGGGACGCCGCTCCGGCATCAGGTGGAAATCTTTGGCTTCATCTACCAGATCTCTGACCGGACACACAGCAGAGTCAGGACTCAAAAGTCAAGACTGAAAAGTCAGAGTCAAAACCATGACTCAACATTCTTTGACCAGTCAAAAACTAAAAGCATATTCTTTTTTTAAAAAAACAACTTATTTCAGTAAATAAGAAACTGTTGATATCAGTGACATCATTACCTGAAGACAGTGACAAAGGTGCGCGTTCTTGGTCTCACCTGCATTTATGGCAGCAACGTATGAGGTCGTCCTGCTGGACTCGGTCCGACAGGAACTGAGGTCGACACAGAGGAAGTCTGATCTTTGACAGCAGCTCTGGCAGCAGTGACTCCCTCAGGTTCTGGTCATGGTGCACCCAGGCCAGCACAGCCTCGAAAACCTGCACAGGCACACCTCACTAGGGCTGGGTATCACCAGGTACCTCGCGATGCAGTACTATCATGATATTTTGCCCACGATAACAATATAACGATACAGCGATTCTGTGATAATCGATGTATTGCAAGTAATTTCCTCCATGATACATCATAATATCTGTGTCACTGAAAAAAATCAGAATTTATTGACTGCACTGAATCCATTTCACAGGAATTATAAAACATTGTCAATCAATTTCACATGAATGACAGCCATGTAAAACAACATGTATACTGCACAGTAGAGGTGGAAATCACCAGAGGCCCAACGATACGATTTCATCCCGATTCTTGAGTCACAATACAGCATTTTGCGATATGGTGAGTATTGCAATACAATATATTGCAATTCTACTGTTTAACTGCATTTTGTGTCCACAAAATTCAAATCAATTTAAGAATTGTTTTGTTAAATCAGAGAAAATTCTCAGTCTATTCATCTCACTTCAGTCTTTTATTTGTCCACAATGTGAGTCAAACCCACAGACTGACCAACAAAGTATTCAGTCAAACTGAACTGATATAAAACATGTATGGATAACAACAATTGAAGCATTTTAACAATGCAAGTTGTAACTGTTCAAAATCAATTGTGTCTCAGGTGTCTCACCTGTTCTTCGGCCTTGATGTTGAGCTCGTCGCAGCCCACCAGCTCAAGCACCTCCTCCGTCCTCAGACCCAGAAACTCTTCGGACACAGAAACCTCCACGAAGTGCTGATGGAGGAAACTATTGGCTGAGTCATATAGCGTTGTACACATCATCGTCTCTGCAAACTGACGCACGCCAAGACAGTTCTTAGGGTGTAACCTGAGAGACAGACAGGCAGACAGACAAACAGAGAGATAGACAGACAGACAGGTCAGGGGTGTGGTCTCGCTGTGTGGAGTGTGTAGTATGTGCGGTGGCAGTGACCTCTGACCTCTCCTGCAGGAAGGAACAGCAGGCATCTTTAACGTTCTGCAGCTGCAGGAAGCTGGAGCCAATCAGGAGAGACTGGACGTTCTGCTGGTCGATGGCAACATGGCCGCTGTACGCAAAGTTTATCAGAGCCTCCAGAGCACTGCGGAGACAGGGACTATTAGACTGGGAACACTGGAAAACCTGGGAATACTGGGGGTACTGGGAACACTGGGAGTACTGGGAACAATAAGTATCGTAAATATACTGTTGCTACCTATCCTGGTCTGGGTTCCCTGTGCTGGTCTTTGTTACCTGTCCTGGTATATGCTACCTGTCCTGGTCTGGGTTACCTGTACTGGTCTGGGTTAGCTGTCCTGGTCTGGGCTACCTGTCCTGGTGTGGGTTACCTATACTGGTCTGTGTTACCTGTACTGGTCTGGGTTACCTGGGGTCCATGCCCTGCATCAGGATCTCGTCCTGTTTACACTCCACCATGTCGTTGGTGAACATGGCGTGGAAGTACGGGATGGATGCGGCCAGGACGATCCGGTGGGCGCTGAACTTATGATCCCCCACCTGCAGACGAGAATACTGCATTATTAGTACTCTCACATGCACTGCAGTATTAGTACTCTCTCCTGTACTGCAGTATTAGTACTCTGACCTGTACTGCAGTATTGGTACTCGGACCTGTACTGCAGTATTGGTACTCTGACCTGTACTGCAGTATTGGTACTCTAACCTATACTGCACTATTAGTACTATCACCTTTACTGCAGTATCAGTACTCTCACCTGTACTGCAGTATCAGTACTATGACCTGTACTGCAGTATTAGTACTCTGACCTGTACTGCAATATTGGTACTCTAACCTGTACTGCAATATTGGTACTCTAACCTGTACTGCAATATTGGTACTCTAACCTGTACTGCAATATTGGTACTCTAACCTGTACTGCAATATTGGTACTCTAGCCTGTACTGCAATATTGGTACTCTAACCTGTACTGCAATATTGATACTCTAACCTGTACTGCAATATTGGTACTCTAACCTGTACTGCAATATTGGTACTCTAACCTGTACTGCAATATTGGTACTCTAACCTGTACTGCAATATTGGTACTCTAACCTGTACTGCAATATTGGTACTCTAACCTGTACTGCAATATTGGTACTCTAACCTGTACTGCAGTATTAGTACTCTCACCTGTACTGTAGTATTAGTACTCTCACATACCTATGGCTCCACAATTAATCAAATCTTAATCGTGATCACGATTTCATCGGTGATATTTCATTTAAAATGCGGCTCTCCTGCATATCTAATCAAGCACTTTACACACCAGTAGTCCACCAACCACCAGGGGGCAGGGCCGTTTTTCTCCCCTCAAAAAAGCCTGGTTGCTGATTGAATAGAACGCTAAGCGAATGTGACGTAGTACTTGATGCCACAACAACACGCGCCATTTGTAAAAGCCGGCGAAGAAGTGTTGCCAACTTAGAATCTTTGTTGCTATATTTAGCGACTTTTTTACATTACATTACATTACATGGCATTTAGCAGACGCTTTTGTCCAAAGCGACTTACAATAAGTGCATTCAACCTGATGGTACTAGACATAGACCACAGGAATCGAGTAAGTACATAACTTTAAGAGCTAACTGTCAACTGTCACTTTTCAGACCCCCTTAGCGACTATTTTGCAAAAAAGCGACTGGCGACAAATCCAGTGACTTTTCTGGTATTATTGGAGACTCCTTCTTACTCTCCTGCAGCAGTCTTTCCCAGCTGCAGAGCCGGAGGGGAGTTAACCCCTTAGCGTCCAGTTTGCTAATTGCTAATAGGCTAACAGTTAGCTTTGTAGCAGTACAGTGTGTATGTGCTGCTGCTGCAGGAGGTGTTCACTTAGCGATCTGTTTGTACAACAAGCACCGGACACTCTGTGCACACACTTAAAACTGTTCGTATTGTTTGTTTAAAAGTAGTGTAATAAAAATACAGATGTTATCCCTAACATGATGAATAATTGACAAATCCACACTTCTGTGAAATCAAACTGTCCACTTAAGAAGCAACACTGATTGACAATCAATGTCACATACTGTTGTGCAAATGAAATAGATAACAGATGGAAATTATAAGAAATTAGCAAGACACCCCCAATAAAGGAGTGGTTCTGCAGGCGGTGACCACAGACCACTTCTCAGTTCCTATGAGAGCTTTCTGGCTTATGTTTTGGTCACATTTGAATGCTGGCGGTGCTTTCACTCTAGTGGTAGCATGAGACGGAGTCTACAACCCACACAAGTGGCTCAGGTAGTGCAGCTCATCCAGGATGGCACATCAATGCGAGCTGTGGCAAGAAGGTTTGCTGTGTCAGTCAGTGTAGTGTCCAGAGCATGGAGGCGCTACCAGGAGACAGGCCAGTACATCAGGAGACGTGGAGGAGGCTGTAGGAGGGCAACAACCCAGCAGCAGGACCGCTACCTCCGCCTTTGTGCAAGGAGGAACAGGAGGAGCACTGCCAGACCCCTGCAAAATGACCTCCAGCAGGCCACAAATGTGTATGTGTCTGCTCAAACGGTCAGAAACAGACTCCATGAGGGTGGTATGAGGGTCCCACGTCCACAGGTAGGGGTTGTGCTTACAGCCCAAGACAAGAGTCTGGAGACGCCGTGGAGAACGTTCTGCTGCCTGCAACATCCTCAAGCATGACCGGTTTGGCAGTGGGTCAGTAATGGTGTGGGGTGGCATTTCTTTGGGGGGCCGCACAGCCCTCCATGTGCTCTCCAGAGGTAGCCTGACTGCCATTAGGTACCGAGATAAGATCCTTAGACCCATTGTGAGACCATATGCTGGTGAGGTTGGCCCTGGGTTCCTCCTAATGCAAGACAACTCTAGACCTCATGTGGCTGGAGTGTGTCAGCAGTTCCTGCAAGACGAAGGCATTGATGCTATGGACTGGCCCGCCCGTTCCCCAGACCTGAATCCAATTGAGCACATCTGGGACATCATGTCTCGATCCATCCACCAACGCCACGTTGCACCACAGACTGTCCAGGAGTTGGCGGATGCTTTAGTCCAGGTCTAGGAGGACATCCCTCAGGAGACCATCCGCCACCCAATCAGGAGCATGCCCAGGCGTTGTAGGGAGGTCATACAGGCACGTGGAGGCCACACACACTACTGAGCCCCATTCTGACTTGTTTTAAGGACATTACATCAAAGTTGAATCAGCCTGTAGTGTGTTTTTCCACTTTAATTTTGAGTGTGAGTCCAAATCCAGACCTCCATGGGTTAATAAATTTGATTTCCATTGATCATTTTTGGGTGTCAGCACATTCAACTATGTAAAGAACAAGGTATTTAATAAGAATATTTAATTCATTCAGATCTAGGATGTGTTATTTTTTGTGTTTCCTTTATTTTTTTGAGGAGTGTATATTGTTCTGCTCTGTAAAAAGATGATCAGGTGCCTCTGTGAGCCAATCAGATCGGCTCTGGTGTAATGATCCGTCAGATGGTGATCAGGCTACAGACTATCTGAACATCAAAACAAACAATTTAACTATACTGGGTTACCTGTACGGGTCTGTGCTGGGATATTATACTACTACTACTGCAGTATTACAGTATCAGTACTGCAGTATTACACTACTACTACAGCAATATTACAGAATCAGTACTGCAGTTTTACAGTATCAGTGCTACAGTATTACACTACTTCTACTACTGCAGTACTTCAGTATCAGTACTGCAGTATTACAGTATCAGTACTGCAGTACAACAGTATTACAGTATCAGTACTGCAGTATAACAGTGTTACACTATCAGTACTACTACTACTACTGTAGTATTACAGTTTCAGTACTACAGTATTACAGTATCGGTGCTGCAGTATCACAGTATCGGTAAAATATAAGGGTATCGGTGCTGCAGGTAAAGCGGCAGCAGCAGAAGAAGAAGCGGCTGGCGGACTGTATCCTTCCGCCGCAGCTCTGACAGAAAGTAGAGCGGGTCTTTGACGCGCTCTCTGATCACCATGACAACAGGAGTGTTTCCGGAGTGCGGCAGGTGAAAGGTCACCTGAGTTCACCTCGCGCTGTTAATGCTGACCGCCTGTGACGTCACTAACCTGTCTGGATAATCCGCCGTTAGCATGTTAGCTCCTGTTAGCATCTGCGCCGTTAGCTCGGCTGTTAGCGGCTAGCAAGCTAACTCCGGCCGCGAGCGCCGCCAGGTTTACCTTGAGCGTGACGTCACAGAGTTTCCCCTGACGTCGGATCTCCTCCATGACGACATAGCCTCGAGCCGGCAGGTCGGACACCGAGAAGTGAACCAGGTCCTCGAGCTCCTCGACCAGCACGTCTCCCATAGTCACAGCGCGAAGCGGACTGAGCGACCTGCCGCCCGGCCGCCGTAGCTGCTTCCGGCCTTCACAATAAGACACGCCAGGGTCACTGTCGGGTTCATATAAATATAAATATAGATAAAGATTAAAATAAAAAATATAACATGAATATAAAGATGGATAAAAAAATATAACAAATATAAATGATATAAATATGAATATAGATATATAGTTATTATATAAATATAAACATAGATATAAACAGATGTCAATATAGATATAAACATAAACATAGATATGATATAAACGTAATTTCTGCACAGCTCGAGCTGGAACTGATCAGAACTATCAAAAAAACAACAAAAAAAACTGGTCAGAACTAACATTAAAATGTTTCTGTATCATTGATTCTTTCGGTCTTAACATTAAATTAACAAATTAAATAATTATAATATAATACAGATTATTCTGCAGAATTCATGTTTTTACTATAAGAGGATTTCTATACTGATACACGCTAATAAAACAATAATTTAATTGACTTTTTCATATTTTCAGTGATTTTAGACAGAACCAATAATTGATCACTTTCTGATCATTAGCATTAGCTTAGCTCCATGTGATCAGTTTAAAAACAGCCGTCAGTTAGCATTAGCTTAGCATGTGTGCAGCAGACAGACCGTCAGCTTTAAGTTTTTATTTGTCCGCTATCCGACCTGCGGCACTTCCGTCCTGCGTCACATCCTGTCCGAGGGATTTCAGAATAAGAGTTTAGTATCTTATTCAGCCAAATAAATATTTTTAGTATTATAACATAGTTCTCACTACCGTTTATATTTATACTATTTATTTTATAGTTTCTATTTAAAATTGTTATCATTGTTGCTCATCAATTTTTATTTATTAAAATGTGGTTCATAAATATTTAACAAAACCATTAATATCTTTTTAAAAGATTTTTAAAAGTTTTTTAACCAAATGACTAAAAAAAACAACTATTCTGATCATAAATAATGTTTTCATGCTTTGGTAACAAATAATAATAATAATATATAATGATTAATAATATTTAACTAATAAAATTATTACATGTTAAATTTCTTCTTCTCTGCTTTTTTATCTGTTGAACATGAAGTGAAAACTGTTTGAATAAAGTTTTTATTGACACACCAACACATTTAATAATTATAATTATGACTGAAATTAACATGCAGCTAACGTTAGCAGCGCTCTGTTAGCTTCAATCTAACCACGTCACGGTTACCATGGCGGCAGTGGTGGCGGTGAAGACAGAAGGTTCTCCAGTTCCGTTGGTTCTATAGAGTCCCGGTCCAAACCAAAGGAAAAGTTTCTGGAGTTTCTGTGACGTGGAACCTTCTAATGGTTCTACGGTTCTAAATGTCCTCCAGCTCCATCCGGGTTCTCTAGTCCTTCATGAGTCTGATGGTAGAACAGCAGACGGAGAGAGAGGATTCTAGTTCTGTTCCTGTTCTCAGGAGGAGCCGAGTCCCAACGTTCTCCACCTCCTGTGAGATCAGGAGAAGGTTGGGACAGACGAGAACAGAGAACAGGTTCTCGAGGTTCTAGAACGGCATCCCTCCAGAGATCTGGCGGGCCACCTGCTCGTCGGGACTCTCGTCTGGGTTCTTCCTGTCCCGGTTCCAGTCCTTCAGACCCTCCGGCAGAGTCGTGTCCTCGTCCTCGCCACCGGTTCCCTCCACGAAATCCTCGTATGTCGACTTCTCTGCAAACGGACGTTTCCCCAGGAGTTCCACCATGTCGTTTTTATCCAGAACCTCCTTCTCCAGCAGCCGCAGTGCCACCTGCAGGACAGAACAGGGTCAGAACCAGAACCAGATCCGCACAGGCCCGTCATAAAGAACGGGTTCTAGTTAACGAGGGTCGGATCAGGAAGAAAAACAGTCAGAACCAAGTTATCAAGTCCAGGTTTACTGTTGGGTTCATAAAAATAAAACAAATATATATAACTAACTATAACATAAATATAGACATAATATAAACATAAATATAATATAAATATAAACATAGATATAAATGTAAACAAACATAAATATATATATTAACACATTAAATAATTATAATATAATAATATAATACAGATTATTCTGCAGAATTCATATTTTTTACTTCAAGAGTATTTCTATACTGATACACGCTAATAAAACAATAATTTAATTGACTGTTTCATATTTTCAGTGATTTTAGACAGAACCAATAATCGATCAATCATCAATAATCGTCTTTAAAAGAGGGATCAGCAGGACGTTCTGATGGTTCTCAGCGGTACCTTCTCCACCTCGGCCTTCTTCTCCGTCAGCAGCTGCACAGTTCTCTGGTGGGCCCCGGCTATCAGGGTCCGAACCTCGCTGTCGATGAGCCGAGCCGTGGCTTCACTGTACGGTTTCTCGAGAACCATCTCACCCTGCCGCGGTATGTCAAAGGACACCTGACCCACCTTCTCATTCATCCCAAACAGAACGATCTGCAGCAGAACAGAACCAGCAGGTCAGACAGGAATCACGAGAACATGTTGGAGAACACGACTGATGCTGCAGGAGAACGATTAATGAGCCACGACAGGTTAAAGACACAAAGAATGGCTCTGCTGCACCAGACTCCAGTCAGAAAACCATCATTTAACAGCAGAGTTCTTGTTTTCCAGATCTGACCAAACATCAATTCAGCATTCAGTTATTTCAGCACCTTTAGATCCATTTATTCACATTAAATTACAGATATATCTCTTTATTGAGCTTCACACTGATGTGTTAGTGAACCAGCAGTCACTCAGCTGCTCAGGAAACTTCTGCAGTGTGTCCTCTGACTTAGGGCTGGGCGATATATCGATGTAAAAAATATATCGATATATTTTTAAATGTAATATGGAATTAGACCATATCGCATATATCGATATAGTTCAATTTTTTTCTTTCCTTATATATAAATGCCGCCCTTACTAGGGTTTGTCATATTTAGTTATTTTGTAATGTTCGTTATTCTTTTCTCATAGAAATATATCTATTGCTATATCTATTTCAGAAAAAGTTTGGCCTATTTTATTTCATTGGCTATTTTTATTTAAGGTATTTCTTTTATTTATTTAGCTTTGATTTTAAAAAAGGTACTTATGTTCACTTAAATAAACGGTTTCAATAAAACTACTTGTGACATGTCATATGTGGCTTTGACTGAACATTTGCTCTCACTTTGAGATAAAAATATCAAGATATATATCATATATCGATATTCAGCCTAAATTATCGGGATATGACTCTTGGTCCATATCTCCCAGCCCTACTCTGACCTGATGGAGGTGCTCTGTGACCTCTGTAACCTCTGACCTGTGAGTAGGCGCTCTGCGTGACCTTGCGCAGGTCGTCCTGGGCACCTGTGGTGATTCGCTGGAAAAAGATCTCCTCGGCGACGCGTCCTCCCAGCGTCATGCACATGCGGTCAAGCAGCTGCTCGGAGGTGTACAGGTACTGCTCCTTGGGCAGGTACTGGGCGTACCCCAGACCCTTCCCCCGCGGGATGATGGACACCTGCACAGGTAAACACAAGTCAGCAGCGGTCAGACTCCAGACTCACTCAGAAATTAAAGGAACAGTGGGTCAAATATGAGTTTTCATTGATAAGGTATATTAAGATCAAGAAAACTTTCCAGAGCACTTTAAGACTTATTTTAAATTTAACTCTCAGGTACACCCTTATGCATCGCATCAGTCTTTAAATCTTCATCCTCCAAGATTTCTGACATGCATAGGTCAATTTATTGTTCAATTCAGGCGGACTAAATTAAGGAATATCTTTTCCCATTTGGCAAAGAACTATAACTATAAAATGTTTCAAAAGATGTCCGAAAGCCCATTTAACTGCCGTTTTAAAAATCTAATTCAAACATAAATACACTTTTATATCATGTTCATATTTTTGTTTTTATATTGTTATTTTTGTTATTGTCATTAGAACTTGATGTTATATTTATGTTTTTTTCTATTATCAGTTTATTACTTTTTGATAACTATGACATTTTTAGGGGGAGGCTTTAAATAAGCCCATCTGGGTTTTCTGCCTCTCCCTGCACTTTACACTATTTTTTTATCTTGGTTATTTTTTTCATATTATAATTGTGCAAATAAATAAACCTAAACCTAAATAAACTTAAACCTAAAGACCTTGAGCAGAGGGTCGGCGTGCTCCAGGAACCAGCCGGCCACGGCGTGGCCCGCCTCGTGGTACGCCACCGTCTTCTTCTCCTCTGGCTGCAGCACCTGAGTCTTCTTCTCCAGACCTGGACACCAACGAAGAAGAAAACAGAGCCTAAAAACAGCAGCTACTTTATTTCATTAACCTCATTAATCATCTTCGTTTCAATGAATAAATAAAAACATGACAAACGTTACAATAATAAAAACCCAGATTAACCCTATTAAGCCTGAACCACAGAATAATTGCCAAAAAATATTTTAAAACTGGAGTGTTTATTGAACCTGCTGACAAATAATGATATGAATTCTAATTTGTATCATATTTGATACATCGGGTATAATTGTGCAATTTGTTGCTCAGTTTGTTTTTCTTGAATTAACAAAAACATCATACATCTGCTAATACGAATTTTCATGCAGCAATGACGGATCCACCAGTGGAACCAGCAAATTATTTTTGCTACATCTAGTATTTTTGTGCAATTTATTGGTCAGTTTGTTTATTTTCAACACATGTATACATCAGGTTTTTCAGGAAAAAAAAGTATCAGACTGATGATGTAGAAGTCTCAAAAATGATACACTTGGCTTTATAGGGTTAAATAAACTGTAAAACCACTAAATTAAGGTAAATGAAGGTAAATGAAGCGAGACCTCCGATGACCCTCTCGATGGCCTGCTCAAAGTGTTTCTGGTCGATGGCGTCTGAAAGGTGGCGAGCGGCAATCAGCGCCGCCTCATTACACACGTTGGCGATGTCGGCGCCTGGCAGACGGAGAAGAGGGTAGAGAGTGAGGCGTGCAGGTGGTGGCAAGCTGACAGAGGAAACGTCGCGCCGCCACGTTACCTGAGAACCCGGGTGTCAGCGCCGCCATCTTCTTGGCGAGCGCGTCTTTGTCCAACTGGAGGTCGAGCTTCAGAGGTCGAAGGTGAACCTTAAAGATGGAGGCGCGACCTTTGATGTCTGGAGGACCTGTAGGTCAAAACACCACACTCATTATTATATACATTATATATATAGTATACATTATTATTTATTATATATTTATCCACTTGTTATTTTATGTAAAACAGGTCAGAGTTTTAATGTGAAAAATATCAGAAAAATGTGACATTAAATGTTTTTATTAAAGACAAAAGATAATTAAAATTTTTGAATGTCAGTAAGTTATAAAAGTCTGTTTCTCTTATTAATTATTAATAAAATATATTCAATAAATATGATATTTTAATAAAAATTATTATTTTGATAATTAATCTGCTAAAGAAAATCTCATCTTGTATTATTATAATATATAAGTTATTATTATATAGCTTATATATAAGTGCTATTATTGTGTTGTTATAAGTGTTATTGTGTACCAGTAGCTCCACTCTCACCTATCCCACAATAATCTCTATGAACAGTTCCAGTCTGGTTTCCGCCCACTCCATAGCACTGAAACAGCACTCATCAAAATCACCAATGACCTCCTTATGGCATCTGATTCTGGACTCCTCACCATCCTCATCCTCCTCGACCTGAGTGCAGCCTTTGATACCATCTGTCACACCACCCTCCTCAGCAGGCTCTCTTCCATTGGCATCACCCACACCTCCCTGGACTGGTTCACATCATACTTCTCTGGCCGCACTCAGTTCATTCAACTCAAGTCGCACAAATCCATCCCTTCCTCCGTCACCTCAGGTGTGCCCCTCTGTCCTGGGGCCCCTCCTCTTCATCATCTACCTCCTCCCCCTCGGCAATATCTTCAGCAAATTTAACATTCACTTCCACTGCTATGCCGATGACACCCAGCTCTACCTCACCACTAAACCCTCGTCCTCTCTCCCGCCCACCTCCCTCACCGATTGCATCTCTGAAATAAGAACCTGGTTCACCTCAAACTTCCTTAAACTAAACAGTCATAAAACAGAGGTTCTCCTCATTGGCACAAAATCCACTCTATCCAAAACCGACAGCTTTTCCCTCATCATTGACAACTCCTCTGTTTCACCATCCCCCCAGGTTAAGAGTCTGGGTGTCATCCTGGACAGTACACTATCCTTTCAATCCCACATCAACAACATTACCCGGTCTGCCTACTTCCATCTATGAAACATCAATCGCCTCCGCCCCTCCCTTACCCCCCACACTGCTGCCATCCTCGTCCACAGCCTCGTCACTTCCCGTCTGGATTACTGCAACTCTCTCCTGTTTGGCCTCCCTCACAAATCACTCCATAAACTTCAACTGGTCCAGAATTCAGCTGCCCGCATCATCACCAGAACCGCCTCTATCCACCACATCACCCCTGTCCTCCAACAGCTCCACTGGCTCCCGGTTCAGTTCCGCATTCAATACAAAGTCCTCCTGGTAATTTTCAAGGCTATCCACAACCTCGCCCCCCCATATCTGTCCGACCTCCTCCATGTTCCCACTCCCTCCCGCTCCCTCAGATCCTCTTCCTCAATACACTTGTCTGTCCCCTCCGCCCATCTCACCACCATGGGGAGCAGAGCATTCAGCCGCTCTGCTCCCCGCCTCTGGAACTCACTACCACCCCAACTCAGGAACATTGACTCACTCCCCCATTTCAAATCACAACTCAAAACACATCTGTTTAAAACTGCTTATTCCGTCTGATGACTTTTACCCTGCCCAATATATCTATTGTATTGTATTGTTATTAATTCTGTGTATTTTATTGTATTCTATTGCGGTTTCTTTTCTATCCTTTTGTACAGTGTCCTTGAGTGCCAAGAAAGGCGCCTCCAAATAAAATGTATTATTATTATTATTATTACTATAAGTGCTTTTCCGGAATGCGCTTCATGGAGGAGCAGCAAAGTTTGGTAGCTCTGATTTTGCATAAATTTGCTATGTTTTTATGTTGTTTTTTTATATATATATATTTTTGATGGATACTTTTGTGGAGAGAAGAGTTTATTCAACAGAGGAGCTTCTTTCACTGAAACGGAGCAAGTCTGGAGGACACCATCACCCTATTCCAGCTGAGTTGAAGAGGTGTTTTCGTGGTTGCCGTGCTGGTGCAAAAGTTAAGGCTCGGAAATGGAGATAAAAGCCTTTTCTGCCGTCAGTCATCATGGGGAATGTCAACTCTCTGCCCAACGAGACTGATAAACTGGAGATACTGGTGAAGACTCAAAGTATACCGTGAGTGTAGTCTCTTGTGTTTTACTGAAACATGGTTGAATCAAAACATTTCAGACTCCAATGTGGATCTACCTGGCTTCACTCTCATAAGATCAGACAGAGATGCTAAAGCTAGTGGCAAGAAGAAAGGTGGGGTCTTGGCTTTATTTGTGAACCAGAGATGGTGCAGTCCTGCACATGTTACTGTCAAGGAGAAGATGTGCTGTCTAGACATTGAATTATTGGCAGTTAATATGAGACCATATTATGTACCAAGGGAGTTCAGTCATATCATAACAATACTTGTGTACATTCCACCCAAGGCAACTGCTGAAGTTCCATGTGAAGTTCTTCATGACATTGTTGCTAGGATACAGGCTAAACACCCAGAAGCATTCTTGATCATATCAGGAGTCTTCAATCATGCTTCCCTCACCTCTCACCTGACTGGATTTACACAGTTTGTTAATTGTCCCACCAGCTACTGCCATGCCCCCAATAGGACGATCAGACCACAACTTAGTTCTTTTGGAGACTTGTTACAAACCCTGTGTGTGGAGGCAGCCTCCAACTAAACTCAGTCAGGAAATGGACACCAGAGGCAACTGAGGCTCTGAAGGACTGCTTTGAATGTACAGACTGCAATGTGTTGCTGGAAACAGAGGAGAACAGTATGGACATTGTCAGACAGGTTGACTGCTTTACTAATTACATCAACTTCTGTAGAGACACAGTCATACCCACTAGGACTGTACGCTGTTTCCAAAATAACAAACCTTGGATTACTAGTGATTTAAAGGCAATCCTCAATGAGAAGAAGGCAGCTTTTAGAGATGGTGACAAAGCACAGCTCAAACTAGTACAATATAAGTTGAAGAAGACATTAAAGATGGCAAAGGTGGAATACAAGACGAAACTGGAGAGAAATCTACAAAACAGCATCATTTGTGAAATGTGGAGAGGAATCAACACCATCTCTGGCTACAACAACAAGAAAAGACAGCCAGTGGTGGGTGATGTAGAAAGAGCTGATGAACTCAACCAGTTCTTCTATAGATTCGATACAGCTGCCTCACCCAATGCCAATGCTGCTGCTCCCCCTCCTCCTACTCCTCTTCAACATGTATACATCTCCAAAGCAGCATCCACCCCCCCTCTTACATCTGAGCCTCCACCCTTGTCTGTCACAGAGATGGGGGTGAGGTTGGAACTGGGAAGACTTTGCTCTGGGAAGGCTGCTGGTCCAGATGGTGTGTGTCCAAGGCTGCTCAAAGACTGTGCTGCCCAACTCATGAAGACATTGGAGCGGCTGATTCTACACCTACTGAGAGCTGAAGTCAAAGACAAACTCGACCCCCTGCAGTTTGCATACAAACAACACATGGGAGTGAACGATGCTGTCCTCTACATGCTTCATTGTGCCCTTGCTCATTTGGAGGAAACTGGTGCTTATGTGAGAATCATGTTCTTTGATTTTTCAAGCGCATTCAACACCATCCAACCCAACATACTTAAAAACAAGCTCACAGAGATGGGAGTGGATCTTTCCTTCATCTCCTGGATCACAGATTACCTGACAGGAAGACCACAGTCAGGTTGGGGAACTGTGTTTCAGGGACATTAATGAGCAGCACAGGGGCTCCACAAGGCACTGTTCTGGCTCCATTCCTGTTCACACTGTACACAGGGGACTTCAAATACAACTCTCCTGCCACAACCAGAAGTACTCCGGTGACACTGCTATTGTGGCGTGTATCAGGAATGGACAGGAATCTGAATATAGGGATCTGATTAAAGCCTTCAGTGACTGGAGTCACAAGAACTATCTCCTACTGAACACCTCAAAGACTAAGGAAATGATCATAGATTTCTGCAGGCTCAAGCCCCCCCTTCAGCCAGTGAATACCTGTGGGGTGGACATGGAGGTGGTGCCAAGTTCTAAGTATCTAGGTGTATACCTGGATAATAGGTTGGTCCCTAAACACAGACGCTCTCTACAAAAAGGAGCTTCTTGAAGCTCAGATCTCTGGACATCTGTAGTAAAATGCTGCAGATGTTTTATCAGTCTGTGGTGGTAGTGTGTTGTTTTATGCTGCAGTCTGCTGGGGAGGCAGCATCACACACAGAGATGCAAAGCAGTTGGACAGACTGGTCAAAAAAGCTGGTTCTGTGGTTGGAGCCAGGTTGGACACACTGGAGGAGGTGGTGGAGAGATGCACTGTCAAGATGTTCCAGGCCATCCTGAAATACCCAGATCATCCACTACACAAACCCTTTATGGACTGAAAAAACAGCAGTGGACGGCTCCTCTCTCTCCGTTGCAGGACGGAGAGATTCAAAGATCCTTCGCTCCTACAGCCATCAGGCTGTCTCATTCTTTAAGAGATTCTACCAGACTAATTGAATTTCCTATTGGGGATGAATAAAGTCATTTTGATTTGATTGATTGTTGCTATTGTGTTATAATAAGTGTTATTATTGTGTTACTATAAGTATATAACCTCAGTACATCACAGATATGCTCATCACCTACACCCCAGCAAGAACACTTCGGTCAACAGGCAGTGGCAACTTACTCATCCCTCACACCAGATCCAAAGAAGGAGAAGCAGCTTTTAGTGTTTATGCCCCAAGAAAGTGGAACACCCTGCCTGACACAGTTAAATTTGCCACATCAGTAGCCATTTTTAAAAACAGATTAAAAACCTATCTTTTCTCTACAGCATTTGATTGAATTGTGTGCATGTGTGGTTGTGGGAGTGGGTGCACATGTGTGAGTAAGTAAGTGTATATGTGGTGAATATGGCATGGCTTGTCTACCTGCACTCTTCAAATAATTTGTAATCGATTTGTTTGATTTTTCTGTGTTTTTTTGTTGTTGTTGTTGTTTTAAACTGTAATTATGTGTATTGTGAAGCACATTGAGTCTGCCTTGTGCATGAAATGCGCTCTATAAATAAAGTTGAATTGAATTGAATTGAATAAGTGTTATTATTTTGTTATTATAAGTGTCGTTATTGTGTTATTATAAGTGTTAATGTGTTGTTATTGTGTTATTGTGTCATTATAAGTGTTATTGTGTTATTATAAGCGCAGTTGTGTTGTTATTGTGTTATTGTTGTGTTATTATTGTGTTATTGTTACGTAATTATTGTTGTTATTATTGTTATTATTATTGTGGTATTTAATTTTTTTAATTTAATTTTTTTTTTAAGATTATTTTTTTGGTATTTTTCATGCTTTATTGAAAGCGACAGATAGAAAGGGGCAGAGGGGACAGACAGAGGGGAGGACATGCGGCAAAGGGAGCACAGGCCGGATTCGAACCCGGCTCCGTCGCAGCAAGGACTCGGCCTTAATGGTAACGTTCTACCAGTGTGAGCCACCGGGACGCCCGTGGTATAAAAATTTAATATGTATTGATGTCTCACCGATGTAGATCTGCCGGTCGAATCGTCCCGGTCTCATCAGGGCCGGGTCCAGGATGTCGGGTCTGTTGGTTCCGGCCAGGACCACCACGTTGGTGGCGGTGTTGAACCCTGAGGGTCAGACAGGAAGTCAGGTTAATGTCAGAGCGTCCTGCTAATCCTCCTGGTCCCAACAAATAAACAGCTGATCAACAGACCGTCCATCTCCACCAGCAGCTGGTTCAGAGTGTTCTCCTGCTCGCTCTGCCCTCCGAAGTTCCCTCGTCCCCGTTTGCGTCCCACGGCGTCGATCTCATCGATGAACAGGATGCACGGAGCGTTCTTTCTCGCCATGACGAAAAGGTCTCTGACCTACACAAGAAGTGACATCACAAGGACGCTGAGATCAGGTCATTCACTGGATCAGAGTGAGTGTGTGTGTGTGTGTGTGTGAGAGTGTGTGTGTGTGAGTGTATGTGTGAGAGTGTGTGTGAGTATGTATGTATGTGTGTGTGTATGTATGTATGTGTGTCTCACTCTGGCGGGGCCGACGCCCACAAACATCTCCAGGAACTCTGATCCGTTGACGGTGATGAACGGGACATTTGCCTCGCCGGCCGTTGCCTTGGCCAGAAGAGTCTTTCCTGTTCCTGGAGGGCCGGTCAGGATGGCCCCCTGCACACAGACACAGAGAGACATACACACACGCGCAAACACACAGACACACAGTTAAAAACTACCAAACCAAAAGCTCTTTTGGTAGAAAAGCTGCTGACACCCCCCTATAACTCCCCCCCCCCCCCCCCCACCTTGGGGATCTTGGCGCCTAGGTCCTGGTACTGTGTGGGGTTCTTGAGGAAGTTGACAAACTCCATGATCTCCAGCTTGGCCTCCTCGCAGCCCGCCACGTCTTTGAACTTCACGTCGATCTCATCTTTCAGGATCTTGGCAGTGGTCTCGCTGACGCTGAACAGCCCGCCCATCCCGCGGCCGGGCCGCCCCCCGCCTGCCACACCGCGCCGCAGCATGAAAAGCAGGAAGCCGATGATGAGCACGGTGGGGAGCATGCTCAGCAGGAACGTTCTGAGGAGGGAGACCACCGTTAGAGACTGAAACAGGACCGGTCGGCGCCACTGACCCTGACCCGCCTCACCCCGACCCGTCTGCTCACCCGTCGCTTTCCGCGGAGTAGACCACCGGCAGCCTGTTCTCTCCCTCGATGCCCAGCTCATACTGCGCTGTCTCCAGATTCCTCTCAAACGTGTCCACGCTACCGATGTTGAACCAGATGTACTGTTGAGACATAGAGAGACTGAACCTGTAGACTGAACCTGCTGTAGACTGAACGTGTAGAGACCGATCATGCAGACTGAACCTGCTGCAGACTGAACCTGTAGAGACTGAACCTGCAGAGACTGAACCTGCAGAGACTGAACCTGCAGAGACTGAACCTATAGACTGAACCTATAGAGACTAAACCTGCAGAGACTGAACCTGCTGTAGACTGAACCTGCAGAGACTGAACCTGAAACTCCTTCACAGACCCAGATCTTTAATAAAACCAGCAGCTGATACTCACCCCGTCCACCGGCGACGTCCCCGAAGAGAAGACCACTTTAACATAGCGCTTGTTGATCACCTCTAACCGATCCACCTGTGGAGCAGAGCCAGGTTAACAGAATCACCTGACAGGGTTTAGACTACAGAGACTACAGGTGTGCTCCTCACCACGCCTTTGGACAGGTAGTTGTTGACGAAGTCCTTCCAGGTGACCTCTCGTCCTCCATCCCTGAAGAAGATATAATACATGACGGTGGTCCAGAACGCTGTGGCGCTCAGGAAGTACATCCGAAACTCTTTATCATCCCAGGGAACGTCCCCCTGAAACACACACGGCCCACATCAGACCCAGAGCTCAGCTCACCGAGCTCAGATGAGCAGAATCTTTACAAGTAAACAACAGAATCCATACGTATGTCTGTCTCCTCCCACACTGACCTTCTGCAGACGGCTGTACCAGTGGGACTCCTCCCTGCGGCCTCCTCTCTTTCCTCCTCCTCCTCCTGCACCTCCTCCTGAACCTCCTGCACCTCCTCCTCCTCCTGACTTCCCAGAAGCTCTCTGAGCATCGGCAGGTTTGCTATCTGACAACCGAACAAAAAAACCCCCCAAAAAACAGTCAAACAAGTAAAAGACTGTAGAGTCTTGATGTCAAGATGTCAGGTGAGAGTAAAAACAGCAGGTTGTATTTTAAACCTTTGGTTGCAGCTTCATCGTCAGTGTTTTCTTGAGTTTTCTGACTTTCTGGAAAATATTTCTCAAAACCTGAAGAAGAAAAAACACACATCAGTGTATTGAACACACAGACACACACACACCCACTGGCACACGCACACACGCGCACACACCTTTGGGTGGTCTGGCGCTCAGTCTCCTGACCTCTCCCAGCAGGTCTGTCAGCAGGCATCGCCCCCTCTCCACCTGGTTGGTGGAGCAGGTCACCTGACAGGAAGCAGACGCTAATAATATGAACTGATTCATCATTAATTTAAATATTAAAACTGTTTCAGTCCATGAAACATTTTTCACTGAGAATATTCGTATCCCTTCATTATAAGTGATGCCCATATATAGTATGACATCATTGTTTGTAAAGAAACATTTCAGAGGGTTGTTGTTGTCATTGTTACAGATGTAAACAAAGATCTCTGGACTGACAGAAGGAATACATGTCTCTGAATGTGCCAAATGTTTAATATCTATTGTTTTGTTATTTTATTTACTGTAGGCGTTTTAATATGTTTTGATGTCAGAATATTCTCAAGAAATAAAAGTTGTTGGGAGACTGTTCACATTAATATTCTGTTAGTTTCAGTTTTATATATATATATAATAAATAAAACAGTTATAGGAACATGGAACTGATTCACTTTCTGTTGTTGTTTAAATTATTTATATATTTACATTGTTTATACAAGATAAACATTATATATATATATATATATATATATATATATATATATATATGTATATGTATATGCATTTTGCATATATATCATTTTGATTGATATATAAACATATATAAACATAAAGATATATAAAGCTATTTAAAGATAAATAAACACATATACGGATATATAGTAAATAAAGGTATATAAAGCTATACGTGTTACGTCAGAGTGAAGTTCACCTTCACCTGCACGTTAAAACAACGTCACGTTCTCCCTGAACGTCCCGCAGGTGAACATACGGATCTCTAAACACCTGCGGGTCTGAACCGGCCGGCCGGGCAGAGGTCAGCCGGCTAGAGGGTTCGGAGCCTTGGCTGGTTCTGACCGCTATCCCGGTTAGCACATTAGCATGCTCCACCTACCAGCCTGGCCGGGGCGCCGGCGGGCCGCAGCAGTCTGAAGGAGTTCCTGCAGCTGGCGGACAGCCGCAGGTAGCGGTGGGCCATCCTCAGCGGGCCGGGACGGACGGGACCGGACTATAGACTCGGTACTGGACTACAGACAGTCTGAAGGAGACGCTGCTGCTCCGTGATCTCTCCGCTCCGCCATCTTTACTGGCCTCTTCTTCTTCTGTGTTTGTTAGCGTTTCCGCCGCTGCGCGCTCCGTCTCCCCCTGCAGGCCGACCATGTACTGCCGGTTGCCGGTGTCGTGCCAAAAAGTGATTGCCTGCCAGAATCTGATTTCTGGCCGCGGGAGCGCGCACGGCAGCCCGTTGAGCGGTCAGATCTTTACATTATGAAGTTCATGAATGAGATCAAGTCATATTTAGGCAGAAATAACCTTTGAATAACTGTATCTGGCCTTCAATCAATTTTTGGCAGGTGAAAATGCCTATTTTGTGTTGTAATGGTGCTTTAAAGGGATTCCAAGCTGTCCTGTGAGCTCTAGTGTTTACATTATGAAGCTCATGAATGAGATCAAGTCATATTTAGGCAGAAATAACCTCTCAGTAACTATACTATGCCTTCAATCAGTTTTTGCGAGGTGAAAACCGAAATAGACGTGTCTATCACGTAGTTGCCATGTCTGATTTCGCTACAAACTACACTTCTTTTGGCCACAGTTGTAATAATTACGCAACAACAAACGTTAAACTTTCGAAGCCACATGCCTTTGCTATAATTACATTATAATACAGTTGTGTGTATCTGCATATTAAGACCGTTTAATCCAGAGAAAAGCAGACGTGTTTACGCTACCGCTCAACGGGCTGCCGTGCGCGCTCCCGCGGCCAGAAATCAGATTCTGGCAGGCAATCACTTTTTGGCACGACACCTGTCCGCCTCCAACCTGCGGCTCTTCTGTTTGGAGCGGTTTGGAGTTTGCATGTTATCCCCGTGTCGGCATGGGTTCTCACCGGGTACTCCGGCTTCCTCCTACAGTCCAAAAACATGCACTTAGGTTCAATTGGTGACTCTAAATTGCCCGTAGGAGTGAATAAGAGCGTGACTGTCTGTCTCTATGTGTGAGCCCTGTGATAGTCTGACGACCGGTCCAGGTGAACCCGCCTCTCGCCCAATGTCAGCTGATTGGCTCCAGCCCCCCGCGACCCGAGTGCGGATAAGCGGTTAAGGTTAATGAATGAATGAATGAATGAATGAATGAATAATATAATATAATATAAGACTAGTGGGGAAATTCAGTTGTCACATCAGCTCAAGATACGAATACTGTGCATATATATTTATAAATGAATATATTATACTGTATGTAATATATAACATATATATTTATTTATATTACTAAAAAAGGTGTGACTGAGTCACTGCATACTATATACTATTCAATGGGCTTAATCCTAGATTTTATTCCTCCATTTCTTCCGTGTTTTTTCGGTCGACTACACTGACAAGTGTGCTATGACTTTTCTAAGGGTTTCGGCAAACTGTTTTCAAATTATTCTGCAAAAACACGGAGGCTAGAGTGGATGACATCATCCTAGAGAGAAGAGGGAGAGAAAAATGTGTAAAAAAATAATTTTGAAAACTGTGCTCGAGGGTGCAGATACCACTCTACAGAAATAATTTATACATAGAAACGTAGGAAAATTGGTCTTCTCACTCACATTGGTCTGCTAAAGCTGTCAGAGTTATAGTTTGGGTGTAGGACGCACAGATGATCCACAAACATGCACCCACAGCCTCATAGACTGCCATGTTCACAAGAAGAGAAAATTTCTGGAGAAAAGCAGAGGTAGCAGTTTCTTCTGATCGCTCTAAAAAAACAGTTTCTTAATTTTTCATCACAAAACACATGTAGACGTTCAGGAAGAACTCAGGATGCTCAAAATGAAGTAGGTTCAATGTTCAGTGATAGGAACTACGGTTTTGCCAAAAACGCTTTCTGTTCGAGGGGAATGTTTTGCTGTTTTGTGTTCCCTGTCAGTGGCCTCACAAGAGCAGTTGATTTCAGTTGATTGCTCTGCTCTGATTGATGGCCGCCACCTGACCCTGGTTGCTTAGCTACCAAAGCCCCCCCGCCAAACACACACACACACCAACTGAAAACTGTCAGTTTACACTAACCGATCAGTTTTACACACTAACTGATGAGTTTTAGACACAAACTGACGAGTTTCACAGTACTTTCAGGCAGACAACACAGACAAACACACACACACCAACACCTGGTTTATTATCTTACATGCTTTCCTCCTCTTTTCCATTTTGACCACAGTTCAAATTGGAATCTAATAATGTATGATAATGTATGGGTGATGTATGGGTAATTTTTTCTCATAGATGTTCAAGGGCACAGTTTAGGTTCTCAGCTGTCATGTTTAGACTTGTTAACTCTTAGCAACACGCCTATGAGGACAACACACACTCACTCTCACATTGTGTAGAACAAACATGGTGAATAACTGTAGTGTTCCTGGCTAACTCTAATTGACTTCCTGTGTGAAAGATGTTATTCTGAGACCAGATCTACATAATTTTACCTGTTACCAAAATAAAGGCCAGCATTGAGACTTTACTTTATCTCCAGTGTGTGTTTGCTCTTGGGCTTCCAATCTACAAAACCAGAGTGATTTTTACACTGTGTATTCTCTGTTCACAGCTGAGAAGCATTTGAGTTTGTTTTGTGTTTTTATGTTAGATGTCCAATAGTTAACATAATGTTCTTTTTCTTTCTTTCTGATCTGGTTTGTCCTGAGAGGAGCTGAGCCTCAGGACCAGCTGGCTGAGGGGACTCCTCTCTATGTTCTCCTCCTGGTGATGGAGAGCTACGCCCAAACTATAACTCTGACAGCTTTACCAGAGGATTGTGAGTGAGAAGACAAATTTTCCTACATTGCTATGTATAAATTATTTCTGTTATTATAATTCAGTTTTCAAATGTATTTTTTGACAGTTTTTTCTCTCCCTCTACACTCTGGCGATGATGTCACACACTGTGACACGAACATTCCATGCAATACACACCCATTATAATCTCAGAATTTCTCCAAAAATGATCATGGTTATTGAACAGGGATTGATAAAAAACAATATGACCTATTGAAAGGTGGATTAATACACAAGACTTGTGTCTACTGTTTAAAGTTTAAATGGAGTCTCAAGGTGAAATAATGCCGGAGAAGTAGACGTTTGAAAATCTCCAATTATTGTTCTTCTTAGCTCATTTTTTTTCGGGCGTCCCATTCACTTCAATGCAAAATTTTGGCATGGATTTTTCAAAATGTAAATATTCCGTAGAGAAAAGTAATAGCACACCAATCCCAATCAAACCGCACGTTTTGATATATAATTTGCGGGACTAAATTGCATCCGAAAGAGGAAGAAGAAAAAATCCACAGTATAACAATCGTGCTCTAATTGCTGTATGGGACCAGTGCTCGGTGCGATTGCCCCGTGGCCCTAATAAAATAGTAATAAAAACTCAATCTAAAAACAGAGTTAGAGTTAAAAAAAGGAAATTAAATAATAAAAAGTTTTTAAAAGGCCAAGGATTCTTGCCTCGCTCGGACTGAATGCCAAGGAGAATAAATAGGTTTTTAATAATGTTTTAAATTGCTCAACAGACTGAGCTGCACAGTCTGTTTGTCACATTTGTCAAAGTCTTGATTTACAAGAGGGCCCCACACTTCACTGCCATACAGTACAATGGGTTGAGCCAGATTCTAACAGGTATATCTATGTTTGAAGATTTTTGATGGCATAGAAATCCCCTCTTCCTTTGTCTCTGAGATCATTAACAGCCAGGTTGAAGTTTCCTGTGGAGGTTATTTTTAGTTCCAAATATGTGTAAGTGCGTGTGTGTTTTATGTCGGTAGAGCCCAGTGAGAACCTGTACGGTTTTCTCTGACACTTGGGTTGTTTTTGGAAGACCATAAATCTGGTCTTTTCCAGATGGATTGTCAGGGCCCAGGTCTGACTCCAGTTCTGCTGTTGTAGTGCCTCTTTAGATAGAGCTAGCAGTATTAGATCATCTGCAACAAGTAGACATTTAATGTGTGTCAGAGAGGGTGAAACCAGAGACTGCAGCCCTGTTTCACTCCTCTATTTTGAAGGAAAAACATTTTTTTTCCTATTGCCAATTTTCACAGCACATGTAATATTTGTATACGTTGCTTTCATAATATCATAGGTTTTCCCCCTACACCTTTTTTCAGTTACTTTCAGGAACAGACCGTCATGCCAAATTGAGTCAAAAGCTTTCATGAAGTCAGGGCGTCCTGGTGGCACACCTGGTAGATCGCGTACCGTAGAGGCACTGTCCCCGTAAGCGGGCGGCCTGGGTTTGAATCTGACTCGGAGCTCTTTTCCGCATGTCTCCCCCTTCACTCTGTCTCTATCAATAATGGCCAAAAAATATCTTTAAAAAAAGCTTTCTTGAAGTCTACAAAACAGAAGTAAATGTTGTTGTTGTTTTGGTGGACATGCTTATGAATGAGTGTGTGGAGGGTATAGATATGATCTGTGGCGTGAATCCGATCTGACTCTTGCTCAAAACATGGTGTTCGCTGAGGAAGTCTTGTAGTCAGTTATTTAGGATGCTGCGGAATAACTTCCCCAGGTTGCTGCTGACATATGCCTCTGTAGTTGTTTGGTTCAAATATATTTCCATTTTTAAAGATTGGTGCGATAATTCCTTTACTCCAGATGTCAGGGAAATGTCCAATGCTCAGAACCAGGTTGAATAATTTTAAAATGATGAATAGATGAATGAATCCAGTCAGGACCATTGGCCTTCCCTGGTTGCAGGGCCTGGATTTTAGCCAGTAGCTCTTCTTCAGTAATGTGACGATTGAAAGGATTTTGATTGTCTTTAACAACTGATTCTTGAGATTGTAGTTTGTTGATGAGATAATTTTGGGCTGAATTCAGTGTGATGGCACTGTACAGGTTTCAAAGTGGTTTTTTTTTTCATATATCACCATCTTGAATAGCCAATTCTTCTTTGTGTGGTTTGCTGAAAGAGTGCCATTTTTTCCAGAAATCAAGTCAATAGATTCTTCAATTATATGGAGCTGTGCTGCGCACGTTGCTCCCTTTTAGTTCTCAGTGTTTTTTGTATAATTTCTGTGTTTCCCAATATTGGAGATGGAGCTCAGGGTTGTCTGGTTGTCTATGATTCTGATTTGATAAATTTGAGTATTTTTCTCAGATGTCTGCAGTCTTTATCAAACCATTTTTCATTGGCTGATGTTTCTGATGTGTGATGCTGAGTTTTTTTCAGATTGGACAGATCTACAGCACCATGAAATATGTTGTTGATATCTTGTACAGCCTGATTCAGTCTCCTCTACACCAGGTCTCCTGCAGAACAAACACATCTGCATCTCCTAAATATTTGGTGAAGTCTGAGGTCCTGCTCTTAAGGCCTAAGGAGGAGGACCACAGACCCTGAATATTCAAACAAGAAATAACAAATGATTTAGATTTCATTCAGCTAACAATTCAAAAAGCTACATTCAGTGTCAAAATAAGATCAATTCATAAACCTCTCAGTAATGTTCAGGGGCATAATAAACATTTGGGTTGCAATCTATTATGACATTAGAAATAAGTTAATTAAATAATAAAATAAAATAAAATAAAATAATTGTCTACTGTGGTACCTGACCTATCAGATGGGAGCAGAGCAGGCTGAGCATGTGTTGGATGCCTCTCGTTCGTTGTGGGGGGTGAGGGGGTTGCAGGGGGGGTGAGGGTTGGTCCTGTTGTTCTCCTCACTGCTTCGGCAAAACTCAGTGGGCCAGGGTGTAGTTCCTGACGCTGGGGTTGTGTCCTTGGGGGTAAAAGTGGTTGTGGTCTGTCTTGAAGGGGATTTTATCTGTTCTGGTGGGGTCTAGGTGGGGCAAGGTGTGGAGGAAGATTAGGATGATGTGGTCTCCAATGAGCTTGTCTCGGTGATGGTCCCGTGGGGTGCCGTGTTGGTCTGGGGGTGTGGATTGGTCTCTGTTCAGAGCGACGTCCTTCAGTGTCCGGGTGAAGATGGGGACTGTGTTTTTCAACAGATGGACATGGTCGTGTAGGCAGCTGACATCCAGGGTGGGGTGGTGGGCCAGTTGGACGTTGGGCCTCAGAATACAGTCTCTGGGCATGCTGCTGTTGTGTCAGGGAGGAAGTCTTTGGTAGCAGGGATGATATTACCACTCTGCTATTGGGGAAGGTGGTTGAGGCCTTCTCTATCGCTCCTCTGAGTGACTCTGACACTCTCCTGTTGTCTCCTCAGATCGTTGGTGCCAGTGTGGATTATAATGTGGCTTGGGGATCCCAGCTGCACCTCTGATAGCAAGTCTATGGCACGTTGTGTGTTTGGACACCAGATTTTGGCCACTGTGTGTGTGAGGAAAAGTTTCTTTTTATCTGGGAATTTGCCTCTTTCTGCTGTGTTGGTATGGAGTGATGACAGGTGGTGTTGGTCTGTGGAATAGAGGGAGATTGTCAAGTGGTGTTAGCTGGAGGACTAGGGGTGGAGCTGGGGGTGGGGGTTGGAGGAGGCTGTTGAGTTGGTGGGTTCTTGTTGCTCTCAGTGGGACTCACAGGGTTCTGGTCTGGGTGTGAGTCCAGCTGCTCTTTCAGAGCTGTTATAGTTGTCCTGTAGCTCTCTCACCTCTTCCATCAGAGCTGTCAGCCGTGCCATGTTGCTCTCCCTGTGCTGGTGCAGCTCTCTCACCTCAGTCCTCAGGGTCTTTCTCTCCACCAGGTGTCGCTGTGGGCCTTCCCCCAGTGCATGCCGGGTAGAGATGGAGTGTGTGGAGGAATGGAGCGGCTGACCGCTGACTGTTTCCCCGGTGAAGCATCTCTGTCAGCGGCCTCAGGACCTTCAGCGGAGCGGAGCTTCGAGCGTCTCTGAGCTATGAGGTAACCCCGGCGCTCAGCGGGTTGGACCGGGTTATTACCGGGTAGTTACCGGGTAATGAGCGGGTTATCCGGCTGAGAGAAGGACACTCTGATGCTAACATGCTAACAGATCAGCTGGGGACCGGAGCTGACAGCTAGTTTAGCTTAGCTTAGCTCAGCTCACCTTTCTCCAATTTAAACAGCTTAAACTCAGTCAGCGGGTCTGCGGGCGGTGGTCTGTCCGCCCCGGGGCTACTGACCCCGGGGCTACTGGCCCTGCCCGCCCGCCGACAGGCAGCCGTTAGCCGACTGCTAGCTGCCAACTGACAGCCTCCCCGCCGGCTGTCAGCTAGCAACTAGCAGCCGGCTAACGGCTAACAGCTAACAGCTGCTGGCGAGCCAGAAACACAAATCACCACAGAGACGTCACGGGATGACGTCATCATACATATGAAATATATTTAGTGACGTCACCACAGGATGTTTAAACAGCCGGCTACATGCTAACAGCTAGCAGTGAGACAGGTGAGCAGGTAGACAGTTTTCCTTTTCCCTCTATTAATTAGGATCCAAAAAGAGCAATCAAATAGTACAAACAGCTGAAAACCATTGATCCCAATTTCTACGATCACAAAGCTCTCATCACCAGGAGGAGAACATGGACAGGAGTTCCCTCAGCCAGCTAGTCCTGAGGCTCAGCTCCTCTCCGGACAAACCAGATCAGAATGAAAGAAAAAGAACATTATGTTAGCTATTGGACATCTACCATATAAACGCAAAACAAACTCAAATGCTCCTCAGCTGTGAACAGAGAATACACAGTGTCCAACTATCTGAGCACTGTGACTGATGGGAAGTGAGACAGACGTTGACTAGGTCCAGACTCAGTGATCCCAGCCTGGCCGTAGGGACCGGCTGCCGCAGACAGACCTGGCTGCCTCCAGAAGACCGGCTGTGTCAGCTCTGTCCACGGAGAGAGGTGGAGATAGAGCAGCACTTCTTATGTTTGTTCTCTACCAAGACCAGAGAACAAAGTTTTTTTTACTAGGATGAGACGTAAAGTCCCAGACTCTGCTTCCCTCTCTGAGCAGACTAAATGCAGCATATACTTGGTGAACATAGTATCAGAAAACCAGATAACACATAGAACACACACACTCCTCTAGTACACTATATTACAACTGACACATTGGCTTTTTATTTACTAGATTTACACAATGAATTGTGTATTTGTCATTGATTTGCCTCTCACACATGCATTCCATTTTATCTATATATATTTTATGAAGTGTATCCACTTTGTTATTTATTTACACACCACACACACACTCTCTCTCTCTCTCTCTCTCTCTCTCTCTCTCTCTATATATATATATATATATATATATATATATATACATATATATATATATATATATAGAGAGAGAGAGAGATATTACTGTTATTTAGTATTGTACTTGTGCTTTGGCAATATAGTTTTGAAACATGCCAATAAAGCCTGTTGAATTTAAGACAGGTTAGCAGAGAGACAGCTGAGCAGAGATAGGTGCGCAGAGAGAAGGGTGAGTTAGCAGCTGATAATCTGATTTTGAGTAATTGATGTTTATTGTGAAGGTCAGGTGAGTTCAGCTTCAGGTGTGCGTGTGTGGCTCAGTAACAAGTGTGTGGTTCAGTTACAGGTGTGTGTGTGTCTGTGTTGCAGGAGCGGCGTGCTGTGTTCCCGTGGCGTCCCAACTGTCAGACTATGCTGTGTGTGTCCAGTGTGTGGCGCCTGCTGAGAGCTCGCCGCCTCCCTCCCGGCCCCCCCCGCCCCGTCCAGACCGACGCCATGTACGCCACACGCCTCTACAGCGCCGCGGGGGGAGGAGGAGGAGGAGGGGGAGGGGGAGGAGGGGGGGTGAAGCAGGGGCGGAGGGCGGGGCTCGCTGTGCTCGAGGCGCCGCACCCCCCTCACCCTCATCTCCCGCCCCCCCCCCGCCTACCCGATGTACCAGGGTCGCCCCGACGCCCACCGGGGGGCGCACTTCCACCATCACTACCACGCCCACCAGCAGCCCACCCACCTGGCCCCGCCCCCACTTCCCCCCCACTACCAGCACCACGGCCACTTTCACGCGTATGGCGGGGGGGCTCCGGTCGGGGGGGGCGCTGCTGTGGGCAGCAAGAAGAAGACGTGGAACTTCATACATGAGAAGATGAGCTACGACACGTTCTTCACCATGAAGCGTCTGATCGAGCGCTCGCGGCGCCCGGACGAGGTGCTGCGCTGGGTCACCCAGAACCCTGCCAAGATCTCCCACAACCACTACCCCGTTGCCCTGCAGAAGATTGGACAGCTGCTGCAGGCTGCGCCGCCAGCACGGGGCGGGGGGGGCGAGCCCGACCCCGAGGCCACTGCAGGAGCGGAGGGCGGCGACGGGCGCCAGATCCTTGAGCACCAGGACTTCCAGACGCTCTGCGGCGCCATCGTCAATGACTGCGCCAAGTTCGACAACTTCAGCATCGTCAACTGTCTTTACGCCGTGGCAGCACTCGGTGAGTCAGCTGGTGATGTCATACGGCCTGTGTGACATCACCATAATGCATTATTATTAAAAGTGGAAAAAAGTTATTTTATTAAAGTCAAAGTCAAAATGTTTCAATGCAGATGAACTTAAGTTCAGGAATTTTTACTTTTAAATTCAAAAGTTTTGCTTTTGACGTCCCAGGTCGTCTGAGCTGGTCTCAGGTGGTCTGAGATGGTCTGAGTTGGTCTCAGGTGACTTAAGGTGGTCTGAGCTGGTCCCTTTGTGTTTGTGGTCACTTCAGGTCTTCCCAGTGAGTCTCAGGTGGTGCAGGTGTTGGAGGCGGAGTCTCAATCCAGACTGAACCAGTTCAACCAGAAGGACGTGTCCATGGTGTTCAGCTCCAGCATGAAGCTGCACCCGGGCAGCCAGCACCCTCTGACGGAGGCGTGCCTGTCCGGTCTGGAGAAGAACCTGGAGCGGGAGCGCCACCCGCAGACGCTCTTCCTGCTGCTGTCCTACTATCGCCTCAAGTGGCGCTCGCTGCAGCCGCAGGAATCCGCCTCTGCCACAGGCGCCACCAACACCGCCACTGATAGCAGCGCGCTGCCAAACCCCGAACAGCTGCTAGCCAACAGGTGAACCCCACAGCTGTGATGTCATCAAGGGTTTTTTTCATGAAAAGGAACATGAAATATTAAGTATTAGAGAGTTAATTAGCTCTGGGCTTTTCAAAGTAAAGGAAGGCTTTTCAAAGTAAAGGACAAATTAATGTGTTTTTGTTTCACAAAACTTCTGTCTCCGACCTTCAGGAAGATCCTACGTCTGGTCAAACACACGCTGGCGAGCGTCAACGGCGTGCGTGACCAGGAGATGGCGCTGCTGGACGAGATGCTGGCGGCGTGCGTCCGGGAGGCAAGCAACAAGAGTCTGGAGCTGATCTTCAGCTCGCACCTGTTCTACCAGAACCGCCAGGAGAGGTTCATCAGCAGCCTGGCAGGTGAGTCATGGCCACACGCCACGACCACACACCTGACTGCACGCCACCACCACGCCGCGTGCTGATCATGTGACCTGTCGTTTCAAACAGAGGAGCTGCCTAAAAAGGTGGACAGCATCACGCCGTACACGATGGCTCTGATCGCCAAATACATCGCTCGCCACCGCCTGAGAGAGACCCGCCTCCTGGACACCATCGCTGACTTCCTGGTGAAGAAGGCCGAGTACCTGGACAGTAAGGTGAGAGCGCTAGGAGGTCAGAGGTCAGGAAACCCTCATTGTCTCAGGTTCTCAGTGTGTGTGTGTGTGTGTGTGTGTGTGTGTGTGTGTGTGTGTGTGTGTGAGAGGGGCATTTTATGTCAGCGAACTGTACTAAAACAGTGCACAGTGTTTGTGGAAATCAAATAGCGAGGGGTCACGTGCAAACGTGGCGCTCTCAATGTACAAATAATTATTGACTTTATGATGACGAATTTTGAGTTTAACAGCTGCTTCACTTCACAATTCAAGCACTCCATGCATTGCCAAGAGAGACCGATGAGACAGTTTAGGCTATTTTAGTCTACACATGCATTAGACATTAAGGCGTCTGAAGCGTTGGCATTAGGACAATAACACACACGCGTTAACGGCTGTAACGAGTGTATGCCTATAACGGGATGTTGAAAAAATGAGAAAGGCTGTGCGCATTTATGCGCGAGGTCCACTGGATCATCAGGACCTGACAGTTATTCATTTTCTATGTTCTGCAGCATATCTACACAGATCAGCTGTTACACAGAGTCTTGTGTTCATACAGGATTGTTTATAAGAAAGCATAATTTATAGATGAACCCCAAGCCCCAAGGGTTGAATGATATCGAATTGATATTTAATGATAGCAAGGATGAAAGGGATAATTAAAATAATTTCAGCCACTTAAAAATAAAAGTATCCTGACAGCTCTGTTGGGGTTTGGGGTTCATCTATAAGTAATGCTTTCTTATAAACAATCCCGTATGAACATGAGACTCTGTGTAACAGCTGATCTGTGAAGATATGCCGCAGAACATAGAAAATGAATAACTGTCAGGTCCTGGGGCTGGTATTTCAAAAGTGATCAGATAGGATTATCCTGGTCGGATGGGATTAAATATAGATCTGATCTGAAAACTGGGTATTTCAAACAAGGATCTATATTATCCTGATCCTGAAGATCAGGATTCCGCTCTGGTAATCCAATCCTCCCTTGAATCCAGATAAAAGGCTGGATTTGGGTATTTCAAAACTAAAGGCAGATATCTGGATCAACTTGATACCAAAATTTCAGGATAATTTTGATCCCACCTCAGAGGTGGATTTCACTTAGATTGACAAAGTCTCAGCTCCACTTCTCCTAGATATTTTAACTCAAGATGTTCATTACACTTCATTACAAGTGTTAGTGTTTTACTTTAATTAAAGTAGCCCAATTGTAAGAAATCTACAGCATTATAAAATATTTGACCCCACTTACTGAAACTGCTGTAATTATATCATGCTGCACATTGAAGCACTTTCCACGCATTTTCAAGCTATATTTTCCTGCTTTTCATTAAATGAAGACAAATTTGACTTCTGTCAGAAGCTTAAAAATGCACTTTTAAAATGTCTGGAAATAGCTTGAATGTGATTTTTAAAACATGCAGCAACGTGGTTGTGTACAAACTGACTATTTTACTTCATCAAA